>NC_092384.1:30065094-30381110 GCF_030028105.1 Mobula birostris | reverse complement strand
TTCGTGCCATTTATATTCATTCCTGAATTTTGTACTTTGCTGGCAAAGCCCATGTTTAAATAAAGAGAAAACGTTTTGATTAATTTTGCAACATAGGAAAAATAAATATTTCAACACAGAATTACAGTATAACACCAAAGAAGGAAATCTTTCACTCCATAGTGCCTGAGAATAGATTGTTCACCATCACTTTTTGCTTTGTTGCTCTTAACTTTCTGGTCAAGATGTTGTTCAGTGGAACTCTTTATGGGACATTGCCCAGAGTACTTTCTTTAAATAGTTTGATGATTGATATTGCAAATCCTGAATTTTATCGCTTATTACCTTGGTGACTATGCTTTCCACTGCTTTAGCACTACAGTCCAGCGTTCCTGTCTTAAATCTCTACCTCTTATACAATCCAT
This sequence comes from Mobula birostris, assembly GCF_030028105.1. Taxonomy (NCBI): domain Eukaryota; kingdom Metazoa; phylum Chordata; class Chondrichthyes; order Myliobatiformes; family Myliobatidae; genus Mobula; species Mobula birostris. The sequence goes on along the minus strand of NC_092384.1, from coordinate 30,380,706 downwards.
GTAAAATTCACCTCTTTAACTATATTTTCTATTATCTGCTCTTAAACTCTGATAAAAGTTCATGAAAACGGTGAAGTATTTAGGAAAATTGACAATGCAAGTAACATTCAGAGAATGTGCAATATTTTCGAGACAATAGGAATTTGTACAGGAAAATTGGGTTCTGCTTAAGGGCAAAGAAAATAAACTAAAATGTCTGTTCTTGCTTTGCTCATTCAAGCAGAAATCTAACATGCATGTACTTACAGAGACATATCTTAGCGACAAAGAAGCAAGGTTCTCTGTCACATTCCCTGGGTGCATCTTTGTCCCACGGGCAAGAGAAGCACATCAGAGGTATTGTAACATAGTTATCAGACAAGAAAGAATAGCTTTTGGACTCTTTAGCATTGATTAGAGACCAGGAAGTCTCACAACATTAGATCAAATAAGACCAAGGAAATTTCTTCCTGATACCACCTTCAATCCTCTCTCAGTTCCTGAACAGTGTTCTTCCATGTTTAATAAAAAACTTGGGAAAAAAGCATGGAATGTAGGAAGAGCCTAGAATGTGTTTGGGGTGGTGTCACCACTAACCAGACTGGCTAATCCATGAAAGATCGAACTGCTAGACTGAATCTGTGACAGTGAACCAGCATAACTGCTTGATCACATCTTCACCAATCTATTTGTGGCCGACCCCACTGTACATGCTAGTTTGACATCTGAGTGCTGAAGGCAAGGCAGAAACATCCTCAGCCAGCTTCAGTTTGAAGTGCTGAATAGAGAGTATTCTCAGCTTCTTTCTGTGGGTCCACCATCACAGTCCTGGTGAAGGGTCTCAGTCCAAAACATCAACTGTTCACTCTTTTCCATAGGTGCTCCCTAGCCTGCTGTGTTCCTCCAGCATTTTGGTTTGGATTTTCTACATCTGCAGATTTTCTTGAGTTTGTGATTTACTACTCAACTGTAAAGTCTTTTCAGGGATGCCTACCCTGAAGAAGTTTAAATCTTCCCTTTGATGGGAGTTCAGTGAAACCCTCTCTCACTGCGCCCCCCTCTGTGGTCTCTGCTGCTCTCTGACTCTTCGACCAGTGCTCACCCAGACCCATTACCACAACCACATATCCTTCCTGAATACTGATGAGGGGTCTCGGTATGAAACGTCGACTGGTTGCTCTTTTCCATAGATGCTGCCTGGTCTGTTGAGTTCCTCCAGCATTTCGTGTGTATTATAGTACTGAATACCTGGGGTTCAGAAGTATTTGCACCTTGAGACAAGTTGTTGCATTACATTGCCACTGGCATATTCCTGATAATGTGAAAATTACCCAGATATGTCTTGTTCACAACCTCCAGTCCAGATAGTTACTGCCCAGTCAGTTACTGTCAGTCATCAGCAAAGTGTTGGAGGTGTCGTCCATAGTGCTCTGAAGTGACACATACACGCGTACAAGCTGCTCACTAACTTTTAACTTAGGTGCCTCCACGATCATTACAGTCCAGACCCCATCACAAACATGGACATTAAGCAGAACTTCAGAGGTGATATGAGATTGACTACACTTGAAAACAAAGACATTATTGGAGTTATAATAATTTGGAGTTATGACCATAACTCACAAAAAGGAAGTTGATTGTGACTGCAGGAGCTCCTAAGCGCATCTTCAACTTCTTTATCAATGACCTTCCTTCTCCCTCCACAGGATCCGAAGCAGGGGTGTTCAGTAGTGATTGTACAGCATTCAATACCAGTAGCAAATCCTCAACAATGAGCCAGTTTATGTCTGCATGCAGCAAGATCTAGACAATATTCAGACACGACCTGATAATTGACAAGTAACATTCACACCGCAAAAGTTCAAGGCAATAACAACCTCCTACCCATCTACCCTTGACGTTCAATAACATTCTCATTGTCGCATCCCCAACTGTGAATAGGCTGAAGTTACAACATTGATAGTGAAGTGAGTGATAGACTTCTTATGAAAAAAACTCATCTCACACTCTATAGTTTGTCATACATTCCTTTAATTCTAAATAAATTAATGATCGATATATGCGAGAACAGCATTTTGAAATTGTTGATAACCATGTTGGACTTTCTATCAAGATTTATAGAAAACTTGAAATTGTTGTTCCTACTTGGGTTTTTGTTTTAATCAGTGATGGGAATGTTTTGGAATACAAGTCAGAGCAGTTGCAGTATATATCAGACAACATAATCTCAATACATTCAGAAACAGTTTATTAGATTTCAGACACTGTCAAGGAGAAGTTTCTAGATTTTGTGGTATTTAACCACAGATCCAAAAATAGTATGTTTTTATAGTTTTGCGCATCTATCATTCTGGTCCTGTTTATGCACATGAGAAAACTTGAAGGACATGGTGATACAATGTCTGTGAAGGACACTTCATGCAGAATAAATTTGACTGATTATCAACAGTTACATTCCTAGTTGATGTAAATTAACTTTGGGATCCCTTTTCTAAATCCATCTCCATTATTTATCCTTGTTTTTTAATTAGGTGTTCTTTCTATAGCATAAAACTTAACTACGATTTATTATTTAATCACAAGATTTATGAATTAATTGGCTGTGAGTTGCAAAGTGACAATTCTGAATATTCAAATAACACTATAAGCCAAAGAGAAATAAAACAGAGAGCATGGAGGCATTGTGTTGGCTTCCTTCTGCCAATCAAAAAGATTGACACTACCCTATAAATCCCCAGTTGCACACCAGACTTGGCAGTAACAGTTCCCCAATTGCTGATTATCAGTTGAAGGGGTTATAGCTTTTAGCAAATTTAAAAGAATTAATAATTCAACCTAATTCATTGTACTATAGTTCTGCACAATTCCCTACCAACAGTGAAATGCAGAAGTATTAGACAAATGCAAAAGATAGAGTAAACGAGTGGAAGTAAAATTTGATCCTCAAAGGAATTTAATTTGGAGTTATGTTTTTCCATGACCATTTAGCATGAGCTCCTTGTCTCCTCCCCAGTAGATTCCTTCAACAATTTTATGAGTGGAAAGTGTAGCTGTTGGTGCCATTACATACTGATAAAGAATGTAGCAGTATACATCAGAGGAGATTGCAGCTAATTCCAGATTACCAATTTTCTACAGTTTCATGCAGCAGCTGAAAATTGAACAAGGGCAGTTTTCCCTCTTCATTTGGGAACAGACGAGGGGGAGTACATCAGAAAAACAAAAAATATGGCAGATGCCAGAAATCTGAAATAAAACCAGAAATTGTTCAAAATACTCAAACAGATGCTACTTAAATATTTCTGGCATCATCTGTCTTTACTTAAGAAGAGTTGGACTGGGCTGATTGCAGCTTCAGAATGGAGATTGCTTGAATTTTGATCAATTTAAATGAGTTAAACTGGCAATTCTCCCTGCACTGTTTTTGTCGTAAAAATCTGATGAATCTGGATATCGAAGTCCTGAGGATGAAACTGTGCTGAAACATTAATTTCATACTTAAAACTCTACTTTTATTTAATAAGTCTGTTATAATCACTGGAAAATAATACTCTCTGAATCAAAAAGGAAAATAAGGAGGAATAATTAATCTGTTATTTTAATTGTTTTTAATTTTCCCCTCAATACTTACTTTACATTATTACTCTTAAAATAACTTCACAAAGCCTTAAGAGGGGAGGTATGTCATTCAATAACTCCAAATATATTGCAAGATTCCAACTTTTCTTTGTGAAAGATAAATCCAAATTGGAAAATTAAAACACTGTAATATTACTCTCTCCAGAGATTCATAAAACAAACAAAAATTGATGTGGCTGGGTCATAATTGATCTCTCTTTATGAGAAAGCTCATTTTACATACTACAAATCCAACATTTTCCTAGCAGGATACAACGTATCTTCAGAAAAGATTTAGTATAATGTTCAGAATATAAATCACAGGAAATGGGAAAAATAGTTCCACGTGGTGAAATGGTTAAAACTTGCAAAGATGTGTTGACCTGTGTGTTCTATGACTGCCATACATTTACAGACCTCACTGAGAGTAGAATGAAACCTTGACTGATTTAATGCAAAGTAAATTGCACCGGGGGTGAAAGTAACCAAAATCAATATCCCCGAGGAAATGAATATTCCAATAAACTTACTCTTTTTATCCTAGAATATAAAGCACAAATTGTATATTTTTCACAGCTTAGTATATCCCAGAAGAATTAACAAACAGAAATATTTCTCATTTCGAACTGGTTGCCCTTGGAAATCAGCGAATCATTCCAATGTATTGTCTAATTTTAACACTCAATAATTTTAAAGGGACCAGACATAACCAGTGTAAGTCCAACAATTGTATGTGTTTTCAGTTTTGAAACAAAATTCTTGTTTCTTTTTCTCAAACTTCTCTTTGATTCTTATTCTGTTTGACTCAGTCATTCCAACTACTATATTTTAGACTCTCTGATTCTAAATAGGAAAGAAAAGAATCTATATGCTTATCCCACAGACACCGTGAAGGAAAACCAGAACAATGTTTTCTGAATTTTTCAGGGACATTCATCAATCAGTATTCCAGTCTGGGTCTGCACCAGGTTGCAATAATTGAAGATATGTCTACAAATTCATTATGCTGCTCTCAGTTAGAATTCTGAATATTGCTTTGGGTTTCTGAAAATCCCTGGCTTTCCTTTTAATAGATATGCTTCAAAGTAAAACTCATCCACTGGGAAGAGTTGTTTCTTTGCTGTGCATTCAGTTAACCTGGTAAGCATTGCTAAAGTTTTTGATTGTCTTGTTGGACTTAAACTCTGTGATTCCCTTGAGCATTAGGCCCTCCCTGCTAGTCTCCCTCCCAGAACTTATCCCTGCAAATGGCCATGTGCTACACCTGCCATTCACCTCCTCCCTCACCTTTAGTCAGGGCCTCAAACAGTCCACTCAGGCAAGACAACACTTCACCTGTGAACCTGCTGGGGTCATCTATTGTGTCTGGCGCTCTCAATGTGGCCTCCTCCACATCGGTGAAACCCGTTGTAAATTGGGGGACCACTTCATCGAGCATCTGTGGTCCATCCGCCAAAAGTGGAACTTGCTGGTGGCCAAACATGTTAATTCTAATTCCCATTCCTGATCCAACATGTCAGTCCATGGCCTCCTCTTGTGTCATGATGAGGATACCTACAGGGATAGCCTCCAACCTGATGGCATAAATATCGATTTCTCCTTCCCACCTCCTCCCCTTTTCTTCTATTCCCCATACTAGCCTCTTACCTGCTTATCACCTCCCCCCGGGGTACCTCCTCCTTCCCGTTCTCCCGTGGTCCACTCTCCTCTCCCATCGGATTCCTTCTTCTCCAGCCCTTTACCTTTCCTACTCACCTGGCTTCACATTTCTCCTTCTAGCTGTCCTCCTTCCCCTCCCCCTGTCTTTTTATTCTGGCGTCTTGCTCCTTCCTTCTGTCCTGAAAAGGTCCAAATTGTCGACTATTTATTTATTTCCATAGATGCTGCCTGACATGCTGGGTTGCTCCAGCATTGTGTGTGTTGCTTTGAATTTCCAGCATCTGCAGATTTTCTCTTGTTTACGATTACATGGTTAAATCCTATTCCTTTGAAATTACTGCATTTTACAATTAAACAACACGTTGGGATAATGGGTTGATTTTCAAAGGCGAAAAAAAAGCAGTGTAGCTGGTGGCAGTTGTGCTAAAAGTGAACCTAACCTGGGAAACACTGAAAATAATTAAACTGGCTTAAAGTTTTAAGAACATCTCACTGGAGTCCTTTTGAGAGAGGAGATACTCCAAATTTGGAGTGGGCCAGGGGCTCGATGAGTAGAAGAGAGCTGTGAGCCCAGTGGCTTCAAGTTAGTACCTGGAGTCATGGCAAGAGATATGCTTACAAAGTCTGGCACACCATTCTGCTAACATTAGCCTCAGACACCAGTCAATGCACCAACAATTCTATCCATCAGGAGATATGCTAACATTCTTATTCTTACTGCGTTCTCAGCATTCACTTGTGATGTGCTACCTCACCTGGAAGGACAGTTTAGGGCCCTGAATGTGGTAAGAGAGGAGGTGTGGGGGCAACTGTAATACTCAGCATAGAAGCAGGGATATGTGCCTGGGATGGGAGGTCGAAGGGGGGAGACGTGTGGACAAGGGAGTCGTAGAGAGAATGATCTCTGCAGTATCACTTTCTCCATGGAATTTCCTCAGAGATCAATCTCTCATTGAGGCCACGCACAGATTGGAGGAGATTCTATCTTGGAAGTTTCCAACCTGGTGGCATCAACATGGATTTCTCTCAGTTCCAGTAACCATTTCTCTCTGTTCTCCCTCACTGCTTCATATTTGTTTCTCTTATCCCTTTGGCCCCTTTACCCTTTCTCCTTCTCCTTACCCTCCTTCATCACTTACACTTTCCTCCCTATGATTTCCCACCTCCTTCCCTTTATTCCATAGTCTACTGTCCTCTCCTATCACATTCCTTCTGCTTCAGCCCTGTGTCTCTTCCACGTGTCAGTGGATGTTGTTCACATGGATTTTCAGAAGGCTTTTGATAAGGTACAGCACATGAGGTTGCTTGACGAGATATGAGCCCATATATTACAGAAAGGTACGAGCTTGGATAGAAGATTTGCTGACTGACAGGAGGCAAAGAGTGGGAAGAAAGGTGTACTTATCTGGTTGGCTGCTTGTAACTTGTGGTATTCTGCAGGGGTTGGTGCTGTGACCCCTTCTTTTCATGTTATATGTTAATGATTTGGTTGATGGAATTGATGATTTTGTGGCCGTTTGTAGATGATATGAAGATAGGTGCAGGAGGAGATAGTATTGAGGAAGCAGGAAGTTTGCAAAAAAACAGATCAGGAGAATAGGCAAAGAGGTGGCAGGTGGAAATAGTGTAAGGATACGGTCATGTACTTTGGTAGAAGGTAAAAAAGTGTAGACTATTTTCTAAATGGGGATAAAATTCAAAAATCAGAGGTGTAAAAGACTTAGGAGTTCTTGTGCATGATTCCCTACAGGTTAACTTGCAGGTTGAGTTGGGGGCAAGGAAGGCAAATGCAATGTTAGCATTCCTTTCAAGAGGACTAGAATGTTAAAGCAGAGATGTGATGCAGAGGTTTTAGGGTATTGGTCAGACCACACATTGGGTATTGTGAGCAATTTTGGCCCCCTTCTCCAAGAAAAGACGGGTACATTGTAGGTTCACAAGACTGATTCTGGGAATGCAAGGGTTAACATATGAGGAGCATTTGATGGCTCTGGGTCTGTACTCACTGGAGTTTAGAAGAATGAGCTGGTGGGGGAGGGTCCCATTGAAACCTAGCAAATATTGAAGGGCCTAGATATACTGGATGTGGAAAGGTTGTTTCCTATAGTGGGGGAGTCTAGCACCAGAGAGCACAGCATCAGAAGAAAGGCATGTCATTTAGAACAGAAATGTGGAGGAATTTCTTTACCCAGATGTTGGTGAATCTGTGGAATTCATTGCCATTGATTGCTGTGGAGGTCAAGTCATTGGATATAATTAAAGTAGAGATTGATAGGTTCTTGATTAGTCCGGCATCAAAGGTTATGGGAGTAGGCAGGAGAATGGGGTTGAGAGGGATAATAAATCAGTCATGATGGAATGGGCGAACAGACTTGATGGGCCAAATAGCCTAATTTTACTCCTATGTCTTATGGTCTATCATCTCCCAGCTTCACATGCCATTCCTGACCTCTCCTACCATACTTTCCTACTTTCTCTTTCTCACTTGGATCCACCTATTCCCACCGGTTTGTGCTCTTACTCTCCCCCACCCCACACAACTCATTTTTATTCTGACCTTTTCCTTCCCAGCGATGATGAAGGGTCTTGGCTCAAAACGTTGACTGTTCATTTCCCTCTATAGATGTTGTCTGACCTGCTGAGTTCCTCCCATGTTTAAATGATCTTGTTCAGATGAATAACAAAAAGGTAACTATGAAAACTAAAGGTTCGTGTCAAGCTCTATCGTACTAAAGACAGTGGGTATGTACACCAGCCAATTTTTCCTTTCCATTGTACTACTCAATTTTTTATAGCCATCCTTGAAGTGTCATATTTTGTTTTTTTTTAAATAAATTCACCCCAATTAAAGAAGTTATTCGTTGAAGTGACCCTTATACTAAAATGTCAGGGGAGTACTCAACTGAAATGCTCTGCCTCTGCATCTGGGCCTTCATGGTGGGTGGGCTTTCTCACGTGGGTCATTCGAGATTAAATTTGGAAAAACATGTGTACAAAAACATACAAAGATGCTGCTCTTTTATATATGTATATCGAACATTTCCTTCCCTGTGTTCTGAAGACCATCCAACATGATCACTAAAACACAAGTTGATAATTCTGTGTATTTGAGTTGCACCAAAGGAATGCTTGGAATTTTGAAAGAAACCAGAATCATCTTGTTTGAAACCACCTCAGAGAGATGTGACATATTATACATTCAGGTCAATGCCAGTGCAATGTTGCCTGATTTTCATTTGCCTATATTATACCAAAGCGTATAGTCATGAAACATATCTCCTATACCTAATAAAGTGGGAACTGTGTATGTTGATGGTCTTCTGCTGCTGTAGCCCATCTATTATGTTTTGTAACTCCAGAAACTTATCAAAAGGAAAATGCAAGAGCCTGGATACTTGCTTACTTAGTTTCCTTTTAGTGAGGTGCTCACATACGACGTAGAGGTGCAATGATGTATGCCATTCATGTAATTGGGCCATAAGACCATACGATACAGGAGCAGAATTAGGCCATTTGACCCACCGAATCTGCTCCGCCACTTCATCATGGTTGATCCAACCTTCCTGTGAGCTCCAGTCTTCAGTCTTCTCCCTGTATTCCTTCATGCCCTGAGCAATCAAGAATCTATCAACCTCTGCCTTAAGTATACATAAAGACTTGGCCTCCATGACCACCTGTGGCAGTGAATTCCAAAGATTCACCACTCTCTGGCTAAAGAAATTCTTCCTCATCTCAATTCTAAACGGACGCCCCTCTATTCTGAGGCTATGTCCCCTGGTCTTAGACTCTCCCTTCATAGGAAACATCCTCTCCACATCCACTCTATCACGGCCTTTCAACATTCGATAGGTTTCAATGAAGTCACCTATCATTCTTCTGAATCCCTGTGAATAGAGACCCAGCGCCAGCAAAAACTTCTCATATGACTTGCCTCTCAATCCCAGAATCATTTACGTGAACCTCCTTTAGACCCTCTCCAGTTTCAGCACATCCTTTCTAAGGTAAGGGAGCCAAGACTGCTCACAATACTCCAACTGAAGCCTCACTAGTGCTTTATCAAATCTCAACATTACATCTCACATATAACTCATAATGAATAATGTAAACAAAGAAAGCTTAATCAAACAATCTATTTACACTATTAGTCAAATATTACTGAAATATTAAATACATTATCCCATCCACTTCAAGGTTCAATGTCTTGTGCATTCATAGATGCTCTTCTGCACACCACTGTTATAACAGAGGGTTATTTGAGTTACTGTCACCTTCCTGTCAGCTTGATCTTGTCTGACCATTCTGCTCTGACCTCTCTCATTAACAAGGTGTTTCTGTCCACAGAACTACCACTCACTGGATTTTTTTTTTTGCAGCATTCACTGTAAACTCTAGAGGCCATTGTGTATGAATGTACCAGGAAATCAGCAATTTTTGAGGTACTCAAATCATATCTAGCACCAACAATCATTCCACAGTCAAAGTCACTGAGATCACATTTCTTCTGCACTATGATGTTTGACCTGAACAACATCTAAACTTCTTGACCACGTCTGCATTTTTTTAATGTATTGAGTTGCTACCACATGACTGTCTGAAAAGATATTTGCATTAATGAGCAGGTGTACCTGATAACGTGGCCTCTGAGTGTCTAAGGCTATATTCTCTTAAACCTATAGAGCCTCATTTCCTCTGGTGCAATACTGTCCCAATCTGAAAGCATCTGTGTTTTCACTTATTATGAAATCAAAGTCCATTTCATGCATTCTCAAAGTAAAAAGTCACCCAAAGATGGTGAATTCACACTCTCCCTACAACATCTGTGCTGGATGTTGTAAAAGGATTGTAACCTAATTCAGCAATTTCATCCTCTTGCCAGGAAAGCTGTATGCAACAGGCATGTGGGCTGTAGATAAGGCTGAAGTATTACCAATGAGATTCTTCTACTCTTATTCCCTTTGAGCAAGGCTCCAACTGAAAGCATGTGATTACTGAAGTAATCTTCCATTAACTGCTTTATGCAACTTCAGAGATCAATAATTAGTACTTTAACTATAGTATAACAATTTCCTTTTACATTCCAAAAGGAGGAAAATACAGTACTAGGCATATTATTAGTTCTGAGAGATATCAGTAACTCCTTTGATTGTAACTGCTTGCATCAATGCAAAATGCTGAACATCATAACAGCGTATATTACTTAGTGATAATTGCTCCCAGCAGGTGACTGGATGTAAAGAGCAGGCAAATAGAACATTTAACCTTGTGAATCAGAAAACAACATGATTAATTCAGGATGCCCTTGGAAAATTTTAGCACACAATGATTATATTTCTGGTGCATTACAATCAGGAAGGTAAACAGTTCAAGTCTGAAAATCTCACAGCTGGATTTCATCCAGCTTTGACAGCTCTAGCTTTTGGCTCCTTTATTGCAAACATGTTGAATTCAAATAATTTAATCAGTAGAAACACTTGGTTCCCTAGGAGATAGTTCTTTTCCCTTTTTTTATGTCTTTATTCTCATGCTTAGTCTCTTCACTTATCTTGTCAAGTACATTACATTAATAACAGGACTCCCCTTATTTAAATAAAACTAGCAGAATTAGCAATGCATGAGATAATTGTACAATTGAATATGTGGATGAACTTGGCGTATGAATCACTAGGTGTGGGCTTGAAATTGACTTCAATTATTCAGCCTGCATATAAAATTGGATGTTCCTTGTATGTACTGTATTGATTCATGTCAATCAATCACTTCGTGAATTCTCTACTTGAATGCATCATCAGAAAGTTATGAGTAGGAGATAATCCTGCATTACCAGAAGGTTTGCTATGGTTTATCACCCTGCCCTGAGTTTTAAAAATGGAAAGACAGTAAAGAATGTAAAATAACATTGTTCTTAAGTCTTAAACATCAGAAATTCTGCAGATGCTGGAAATATAAAGCAGCACTCACAAAATGCTGGACAACTCAGCAGGTCACCCAGCATCTACGGAAATTTTGGGCTGAAAGCCTTCTTGAGGACCCTTTTAAAGTGGGAGCATCTCCTTCCTACTTTCACCTTGAATCTATCACCATCAGAATCCTCCAGCCCACCCTCCATACCCAATTTTCCACACTCTTATTTTTCCAGTTCTGATGAAAGGTCATGAATTCAAGTTTTGGGTCAGATCATGTTGTTCCAGTCTCATTAGTCAGAGAGAACGCAATTCTAGATTTAGTGTTGTGCAATGAACTGGATTTGATCAGGGACCTGGAGGTAAAGGAGCCATTAGGAGGTAGTGACCATAATATGATAAGTTTTAATCTACAATTTGAGAGGGAGAAGGGAAACTCAGAAGTGTCAGTATTACAGTTGAACAAAGGGAACTATGGTGCTATGAGGGAGGAGCTGGCCAAAGCTCAATGGAACAATACCCTAGCAGGGATGACAGTGGAACAGCAATGGCAAGTGTTTCTGGGAATAATGCCGAAGGTGCAGGATCAGTTCACTCCAAAGAGGAAGAAAGATCCTAAGGGGAGTAAGGGGAGGCCGTGGCTGACAAGGGAAGTAATGGACAGTATAAAAATAAAAGAGAAGAAATATAACATAGCAAAGACGACTGGGAAGCTGGAGGATTGGGAAACTTTTAAAGAGCAACAGAAGGTAACTAAAAAGGCAATACGCGGAGAAAAAATGAGGTACGAAGGTAAACTAGCCAAGAATATAAAGGAGGATAGTAAATGGTTCTTTAGGTATGTGAAAAGCAAAAAAAATAGTTAAGACCAAAATTGGGCCCTTGAAGACAGAAGCGGTTGAATTTATTATGGAGAACAAGGAAATGGCAGATGAGTTGAACAGGTACTTTGGATCTGTCTTCACTAGGGAAGACACAAAAAATCTCCCAGATGTAATAGCTGCCAAAGGACCTAGGGTAATGGATGAACTGAAGGAAATTTATATTAGGCAGGAAATGGTGTTGGATAGACTGTTGGGTCTGAAGGCTGATAAGTCCCCGGGACCTGATGGTCTGCATCCCAGGGTATTTAAGGAGGTGGCTTTAGAAATCGTGGATGCATTGGTAATCATCTTCCAATGTTCCATAGATTCAGGATCAGTTCCTGTGGATTGTAGGGTGGCTAATGTTGTCCCTCTCTTCAAGAAGGGAGGAAGAGAGAAAACAGGGAATTATAGACCAGTTAGCCCGATGTCAGTGGTGGGAAGATGCTGGAGTCAATTATAAAAGATGAAATTACGACATATCTGGATAGTAGTAACAGGATTGGTCCGAGTCAGCATGGATTTATGAAGGGGAAATCGTGCTTGACTAATCTTCTGGAATTTTTTGAGGATGTAACTATGAAAATGGACAAGGGAAAGCCAGTGGATGTAGTGTACCTGGACTTTCAGAAAGCCTTTGATAAAGTCCCACATAGGAGATTAGTGGGCAAAATTAGGGCACATGGTATTGGGGGCAGAGTACTGACATGGATTGAAAATTGGCTGGCTGACAGAAAACAGAGTAGCGATTAATGGGTTCCTTTCGGAATGGCAGGCGGTGACCAGTGGGGTACCGCAGGGTTCACTGCTGGGACCGCAGCTGTTTACAATATATATTAATGATTTAGATGAGGGAATTAAAAGTAACATTAGCAAATTTGCCGATGACACAAAGCTGGGTGGCAATGTGAAATGTGAGGAGAATGTTGTGAGAATGCAGGGTGACTTGGACAGGCTGGGTGAGTGGGCAGATGCATGGCAGATGCAGTTTAATGTGGATAAATGTGAGGTTATCCACTTTGGTGGTAAGAACAGGAAGGCAAATTATAATCTAAATGGAGTCAAGTTAGGAAAAGGGGAAGTACGATGAGATCTAGGTGTTCTTGTACATCAGTCATTGAAAGCAAGCATGCAAGTACAGCAGGCTGTGAAGAAAGCTAATGGCAAGCTGGCCTTCATAACAAGGGTAATTGAGTATAGGAGCAAAGAGGTCCTTCTGCAGCTGTACAGGGCCCTGGTGAGACCACACCTGGAGTACTGTGTGCAGTTTTGGTCTCCAAATTTGAGGAAGGACATTCTTGCTATTGAGGGAGTGCAGCGTAGGTTCACAAGGTTAATTCCGGGGATGGCGGGACTGTCATATGTCGAAAGATTGGAGCGACTGGGCTTGTATACTCTGGAATTTAGATGACTGAGAGGGGATCTTATTGAAACATATAAGATTATTAAGGGATTGGACACACTGGAGGCAGGAAGCATGTTCCCACTGATGGGTGAGTCCAGAACTAGAGGCCAGAGTTTAAGAATAAGTGGTAAGCCATTTAGAACGGAATTGAGGAAGAACTTTTTCACCCAGAGAGTGGTGGATGTATGGAATGCTCTGCCCTAGAAGGCTGTGGAGGCCAAGTCTCTGGATGCTTTCAAGAAAGAGATGGATAGAGCTCTTAAAGATAGCGGAATCAAAGGTTATGGGGATAAGGCAGGAACTGGATACTGATTGTGGATGATCAGACATGATCACAGTGAATGGTGGTGCTGGCTCGAAAGGCCAAATGGCCTACTCCTGCACCTATTGTCTATTGTCTTTTGTCAGAATCATTGCTTGCATCTGCCCATGACGCTTGTATGGAGTGGATGTAGTACACTCCACTTTTACCAACAGTCAGTCTGTTATAGGGAGAGGAGTCCTGTGCATGTGCCAAATAGTCCTTGAGCTTGTCAGGGCTCCAATATCACACTTAATTTATTCTTCCAGATAAGAAGCTGTGCCAAACATATGTTTTCTTATAGATATCTTTTGCAATTTTAACATTGTTGGTTATCTTAATATTTAACACAGGATATCTTTGTAGGAAAATACAAGGGATTGTAAAACATCGTAGCATTTTAAAGATCTTCCTGATATTTATGACGGTTGTAACACTGACACACCTGTTCTACTGGTGCACCTACTCTACTGCCACACCGATTCTACTGACACACTGTATCGGTTATACACTGGTGCAGAAAACTTGACATTGAGCTTGAGTAGGGAGGCTTACCAAAACATTGTGACTGATGGGGATCAAGGGTTGGAGCCAGGAAGTCACATGAAACATTAATACAAATGTTTGTAGGTAAAAAGGTGAAACAAAAGAATTGCTTCTGTTTAAATGGTAATATAAGACCATAAGACATAGGAACAGAATTAGGCCATTCAGCCCATTGAATCTGTTACACCATTCAGTTATGGCTGAGCCTTTATTCCCCTCCTCAGCCCCACTCCCTGTAACCTTTGATACCATGCCCAATCAAGATCCTATTAAGCTCTGCCTTAAATACACCCAACGACCTGGCCTCCACAGCTGCCTGTGGTAATAACTTCCACAAATTCACCTCCCTCTGGCTAAAGAAACTTCTCCGCATCTCTGTTTTAAATAGACGCCCCTCAACCTGAGGCTATGCCCTCTTGTCCTAGGCTCCCCCAACACAGGAAATATCCTTTCCACATCCACCCTGTCTAGGCCTTTCAACATTCAAAAGGTTTCAATGAGATCCCCCCTTATCCTTCTAAATTCTAGCGAATATAAACCCAGAGCTATCAAACGTTCCTTGTATGATAACCCTTTCATTCCTGGAATCATCCTTGTGAACCTCCTCTGAATCCTCTCCAATGCTAGCACATTTTTTTTTACATGAGGAGCCCGAAACTGTTCACAATATCAAGGTGAGGCCTCACCGGTGCCTTATAAAGCCTCAGCATCACATCCCTGCTCTTGTATTCTGGGCTTAATAGCAAAGCTACTTTAGGGCAGGACATGGGAAGAAGCAATATTCAATCACACTTGCAAGCTGTAGCAAATCTGAAATGTGTGACAATAGGTATTGTCCAAAATGTAACTGGAGTTGAAACAAATTCTGAAAAATAAAAGAAAGGATTTAGAACACATTGAGAAACATAACTGGGTCACTGTTTGTAGTTCTTCTAATTGTGTTGTAATTCTGATACATGCCTTACTCATATAATTTGAACCGTAAAGTGCTTTCTTAGTAAGACCTTGCACTTCTAACCTTGATCGAGGAGATGTTGAAATCTTAAAGAACTTGCAAAAAAACCTGTTAGCACAGTCATAGCTTTGTTTTCAATATGCCTTTGCAGTGCAACATTTTTTCACAGACCCTAATTAAGAAGTATTCTGACTTCAGTAGGTAGTGATTAAATACTTGTATTCTATCGTGGACGTCAAATATTAATTGTACAATTTAAGTGTCAAATCACCAAGGGTATGGGTTAAAACAGATCACTAAACAGTTTTTCTTAGAACCTGGTGCAACACTAACAACAATCACAGGAATAAAAATAGGAAATCACTGTAATTCAGTATACTGTGGAGTATAGATGTTCAAGAAATCCACCAATCTTCTAAAATAACCCTGTCCCTTGAATTAGGCTAATAGTTTGATAATATGCACATAGGTATAATTAATCCAATCAGTGGCTTGTTGAGTATAAGGATATAAGGCTAATCAAATCTAATGAAGAAGCTCATTTGAAAGGATGTGGTCTGGAAATTTCTGGTTTGTGTGTTGTAAATCAGAGGTATACAAATCTATGTTTTGGAGAAGGGATCTTCGCATAATTGGAAAAAGGTTTCTGAACCTGGCATAGCAGAGTTAGCTGAATTTCCCCTTCCAACTGGAAAGATTAAGTGATTCAAAGGATTACAAGCATTGTTTTAATGAAGAAGAAAAAAAAACCACAGATGATAAATATCTGAACTAAGCACAGAATATGTTGGAAATGCTCAGCAAATCTTCCCCAGTTCTGATAAAGAAATTTCAACCTGAAATATTAGCCCTGTTTCTCGCTGCACTGAAGTTGCTTGAACTGCATTTTCTTAAGCATCTTTTCGAACTTCACGTCTCATAATTTTTACAGACGCTGCTGAGCCCTGTTACAAGCATTAAGGAAGGAAATTTCAGAAGCAAAGGGAGGTCATGCCAAATATGCAGTGGAATCGACTTGCTCTTTTCTGACTGAATTACAAATCTCAAATAAGGCAGAATTTCAGCTGAAAATGGATTCAATGGGTCAAGGTCTTGACCTGCATGAGGTGTAAATTAGCTAGCATAGTGCTGCAGCTAATGGAGTTGAAGTCTCACAGCCATGGCAATCTGATTTAATGTTGATCTCTGATACTGCCTGTGTTAGAATTTGCTTGTACGGTCTGCAACTGCCTGTGTTCCAATCTCCTCCCACATCCCAAAGTCTGATCAAAGTTAAAAATTCAAAGTAGATTTATTATCAAGTTACATATATATCACCTTATATTACTTTGAGATTTATTTCTGTGCAGACATTTACAGAAAAATAAGGAAATACAATAGAATTAATGAAAATCTATACATTAGTGGAGTAACTAATGTGCAAAAGAAGACAAACAGTGCAAATAAAAATGAATAAGTAAGTGATACTGAGATCATGAGTTGTAGAGTGCTTGAAATTGGGTTTTAAAGGTTGTGGATTCAGTTCAGAATTGAGGCTGGTTCAGGAGCCTGATAGTTGTAAGATGATAATTGTTCCTGATCCTGAGTAGTGTGGGACCTACGGACCCTGTACCTCTTGCCCAATGGCAGTAGTGAGAAGAGAGTATGGTGTGGATTGGGACAGGCTAAAATGTACTTGAATAGTGGGAGGCCTTGAAAAATGAAATTCTGAGAGTACAAAGCTTGCATATGCCTGTCAGAATAAAAGATAAAGATAACAGGCGTAGAGAACTTTGGTTTTCAAGAGATATTAAGGTCCTGCTTAAGAGAAAAGAAAGGTGTATAACAAGTAAAGGCAAATGAAAACAAATGAGCTGCTTCTGGAGTACAAGAAATGCAAAAGAACACAAGAAAGAAATCAGGAATGCTGAAAGAAGGCATGAAGTTGCTCTAGTGGACAAAGTGAAGGAGAATCCAATGGAGTGCTACTGATATGCCAAGAGCAAAAGGATTGCAAGGGACAAAATTGGTCCTCTGGAAAATTAGAATAGTAATCTATGTGTGGAGCCAAAAACAGATGGGGGAGATCTTAAATGAATTGTCTGCATTTGTATTTGCTCAGGAAATGGATACAGAGTCTATAGAAGTGAAGCAAAGTGGCATCAAATTCATGGAATCTGTGCAGATTACAGAGGAAAAGATGTTTGCTGCCCTGAGGCAAATCAGGGTGAATAAATCCCCTGTGCTGATAGGGTGCTCCTTCCAGCCCTATGGGAGGCAAGTGCAGAAATTGCCAGGGCCCTAATAGAGATATTTAAAACATCCTTAGTGACAGGAGAGGTACCAGAGGATTGGAGGATAGTCAGTGTTGTTCCATTGTTTAAAAAAATGCTCTAAACATAAACCAGGAAATCATAGGCTGGTGAGTCTGACATTATTTGAGGGGAAGTTATTGGAAGATATCCTAAGGGACCAGATACATAAGTATTTGGATAGACTTGGACTGATTATGGATAGTCAACGTAGCTTTGTGCATAGTAGGGTATGTCTAACCAAACTTAAAGAGTTTTTTGAGGAAGTTAACAGGAAAGCAGATGAAAGCAAAGCAGTGGATGTTGTCTACGTGGACATTAGTAAGGCATTTGACAAGGTCCCACATGGGAGGCTGGTCAAGAAGGTTCAATTGCTCGGCATTCAGGATGAGGTAGTAAATTGGAATTGTTGTAGGCTTTGTGGGAGAAGCCAGAGAATGGTCGTAGAGGGTTGTCTCTCTGAATGAAGCCTGTGACTAGTGGTGTGCTGCAGGGATCGGTGCAAGGTCCTTTGTTGTTTGGCATCTATGTCAATGATAATGTGATTAACTGGGTCAGAAAATTTGTGGATGACACCAAGATTGGGGATATAGTGGACAGTGAGAAAGGCTAACATAGCTTGCAGAAGGATCTGCATCAGTTAGAAAAATGGGCTGAAAAATGGCAGATGGAATTTAATGCCGACAAGTGTGATGTTTTGCACTTCAGTAGAACCAGACAGGTAGCTCTTACACAGTGAACAGTAGTCCACTGAGAAGTGTGGAAGAACAAAGTGATCTGAGAATACAGATCCATAATTTGTTGAAAGTTGTGTCAGTTAGATAGGGTCATAAAAGCTTTGAGCATGTTGGCCTTTATAAGTCAATGTATTGGGTACCGGAGATGGGTTGTTATGTTGAAGTTCTATGAGATATTGGTGAGGCTTAATATGGAGTATTGTGTGCAGTTTTGGCCACCGACCTGCAGGAAAGATGTAAACAAAGTTGAAAGAGTACAGAGAAAATTTATAAGGCTGTTGCTGGGTTTGGAGGATCTGAGTTATAAGGAAAGATTGAATAAATTAGGGCTATTCTTTAGAATGTAGAAGACAGAGAGGAGATTTGATAGGGATGTACAAAACTATGAGGTGTATAGATAGGGTAAATGTGGCCAGGCTTTTTCCACTGAGGTTGAGTGGAACCAGAGGTCATGGGTTAAGGGTGAAAGGTAAAAAGTTTAAAGGGAACATGAGGGGAAACTTCTTCACTCAGAGGGTCGTGAGTGGGTGAACTGAGCTGTCGGCACAAGTGGTGCATGAGAGCTCAATTTCAACAGTTGAGGGAAGTTTGGATAAGTAGATGGATAGTAGGGGTATGGAGGGCTATGGTCCCAGTGCAGCCCGATGGGAGTAGGCAGTTTGAATGGTTTTGACGTGGACTAGATGGACTGAAGGGCCCGCTTCTGTGCTGTACTTCTCTATGACTCATCGAGATGGTGGGGGTCTTGATGATAGTGCTTCTTTCTTGTGGTAGCGTTCCATGTGGATGTGCTCAATGGCCCGTGAGAGACTGGGACTTGTCCACATGTTTTGTAGATTTTTCCATTCTTGGTGCTTCCATATCAGGCTTTCATCCATTAGTTAAATTATTATTGACAACTTTGGTGAATCAAAGGAGACCAGTATAATAGAGTGTCCATTAAGTATTTGTTATCTGATCTGAAGTTTATCAATGAATGTTTTGTATCTCATTTAGATACATACTCATAGAATGATTTTGTTCATTTAAGTTTATGTAGGGTCTGCCATTACTTTTAAGCTTTGATACTTTTTGAAGGGTAGAATTTTCCTAACAAGTAAAAAGGTTTCCAGTCCCAAATTTTCTGATACCTAAGTCTGAATAACCAGGATAATATACTGAATATACAGCTTCCCATTCTGAAAAAAATACTCCTTTATGTACCTAGCAAGCAATGGTCTGTGATACTGAATTACCAATGAATTGTCAGCATATGCATTCATAACATAACACAATTAATAAGGTAGCTCTCAATATTTTCCAGTGAAGAAATAGATGCAACAAAAGAAAGATTCTTCTACATTCTTCTGAAAATATATAGTTTTGAGATGCAAAATAAGCACAGTAATTTTTTCTGTAAATAAAACACCCCACTTTTGGTAAATTTTCCACCCTTAAACTGGGCATGAACTGGGCTTCAAACTTGGCTGCAAGAAGTAGACCCTTCAGCCCAACTTATTCATGCTAACCATTCTAGCCTCATTTATCCACATTAGGCCTATTTTTGTCTAAACCCCCGCCATTCATGCCCCTATCCAAATGTATTTTAAATGTTATCATGTATGAACTTCAACCAACTATTCCGTTCTTTTGCATGAAGAAGTTGCCCCTCAGGTCCCTTTCAAACCTTTCATCACTTACCTTAAATCTATGCCCTCGTGTTTAGAGATCCCCTTCCCTGAGGAACAAGTCTATGTGCATTCGCCCTTTCTATATCCCTTATAATTTTATACACTGTCATAAGACCATCCCTTAGTCTCCTACATTTCACAGAATAAAGTTTGAGCCTGCCCAACTTCCACTAACTCTCAAGTCCTGGTAGCATCCCCATAAACCTTCTCTGCTCTCTTTCTGGTTTAGTGATGCCTTTCCTATAACAGTCACTTCTAGTTGTGCAAGTTTGGCCAGGAGCTTGCAATATGGTTTATTGACTGCACTTTGCCTCTGAGGTCAGGGTGACCCCCCCACTTAGTCAATAAGTAGGTATACTTTCATGTAGGAACGTGACCCAATGTGGTCCAATCTTTAGGCTGCATGCAGACTGGAAGCTGAAGTTCTGGACCTTTGGCCAATTTTCTGTTGTACTCTGATGCTGCAGTTTGGGTTTTGAGTGTTGGCTCTCTACATCCAGACCCTGTCAAATATTGAAATAGGTAGTAACAGAAAGGTTTGCTTAACCTGAGGCCTGTTCTTGGTGAGTGAGTGATATCCATAATTAACCCGGAATTTCCATATAACCTATCTCTTCACCTTGCTAGGCCAGATAGGACATTTGAGACTTAACCATTTTTTGTTTTTCTTCATCCTTGTTGGTTGCTAACTGGATAGAGCATTCATGAAGACAAAGTTCATCAATCACCTTATAGAACCATGCCTTGGGGACATGAGGGACTACAGATGCTGGAATCTGGAACACCAAACAAACTGCTGGAGGATCTGAATGAGTCAGGCAGCATGGGCTATAGATGAAGAGTTGCATTCCGAAATGTTTGCTGTCTATTTCCCTCCATAGATGCTGCCTGACTGCTGTGTTCCTCTAACAGTTTGTATCTTTGCATTTGTGTGTTATCTTGTTCCCAGGATTACACCCACCAAGTTAGTGGTGTGTATCCTAATTTAACTACACTTTTAGGATCTACTAATGGTAGCTAAACTTTCAAATTTGCTGGAACTGTTCCAGAATTTAGGGAGTTTAGTAGATGATTGCCACTGCATCCACTGTCACAGCCTCCTCCTTTGGAATGCTAATGTGTATACCACAGGGCCCAAATATTATATGGTTTGTAATCTCATTGATTTCTCCAGTTGTGTTTTGTTCAATTAATACTTAAAAGATGAAAATCCTCATTAGACTTCTTTCCCATTTTGCTTTTAAACTTTTCGGTTTTAACTTATCAGTTATTTCCATTTTCTCCACAATTTCTCCTTATTTTAACAATCACATAGCTGCATTTACTTTGCTACTCTCTTCTTTTTAAGGACTTGCAATTTTTTTTTAATGTTTTGGTGTTCCTCATTTTTTTAAAACTAAAGCCATTCCTTCAAATAACTTTTGCAGCCTAGATTTTATTTCTCAGTAGAATTTCCCAGTCTCTTGCTTGCTGTCACCAGAGAAGCTGTCTGTGTATGGCGGTCTTTCAATCCTTCTCGCTCACTGCTTCCGAGCCAAGGCCCTTGCATTGAATTGATCTCTCTCTCACCCGCAGTGCTGTCAGTGGATGGTGACAGAGCAAGGTTTAATCGATGCAGATTGTAGACTTGGACTCTAATTCAGTTTTTATGATAATTTCTAGTTCTAGCTCTAGTTGTGGTTATTTTTGTTACTACTTTTGGGCGAATTTTGAATCAGGGCAGCCGACAGATAGCGAACACTGAACTGAACTGAACTGAAATATGTCTTTTGATTTTGTTTTCTATATCCTGTTTTCGCTCTGTTTTTGTTGCCATTTACATAACTCTTTTGTGTGTTGGGGGAGAGGGGTTTGATGCTTGATGTTTTCCTTTGAAAGGGTTGGTTCCATGGTTATTCTTTGTTTTGTGATTGTGAGGAAGATGTATTTCAGGGTTGTAGATTGGATGCATACTTTGATAATAATAAATGTACTTTGAAAGCTAAGAAGTATTTAATTAAATGTTTGAACATCTTTATCCACTGGCAATCTTTTTCAATCTAATTTCCCTTATAAAATTTCTAACAAATCTTTTAAACTAATTTCCCAGTGTCCCTTGGCCATTTTTTCTCATATCAGTGAACAATGCCACTTAAGTACTTCACCTGAGACTGAATATTAAACTCTTTCATAAAAACACTCTAAACCTGAACAGTGCATGTAATGGAATTAATTATAAAACATTTTAATCAAGTTCTAAAATAGGTGCCTATTTTGTTGGATCCACAGGGAAGAGGTCACCAATCAAGTTTCAGGGTGGGAAGAGGTATAGTCAAGGTAACTGTGAGAGACACACATAAAAGTTGCTGGTGAACGCAGCAGGATGCTGCCTGGCCTGCTGCGTTCATCAGCAACTTTTATGTGTGTTGCTTGAAATTCCAACATCTGCAGATTTCCTCGTGGTAACTGTGAGAGTCAGTATGTTAGTAAAAATTGTCAGTGGGTAGTCTGTCTCCAGATATGGAGACAGTGAAGTAGAGAAAAGGGAGAGAAATGTTAGGTATGTACAAAGTAATTTTAAGGAAAGTGTGGAAGTGGAGGCAAAGTTGATGAAATTGAGATTTGGGTGTAGGAAGCAGCACCAATGCAGTCTCAATGTTGCAGAGAAAAATCTGGGGAGTGTTGCCAGCGTAGACTTGAAAAATAGACTTTTCAACATTCAGATTCAGAGTTATTTACTTATGACATGTATATCGAAATATACAGTGAAATACCTCATTTGCATTCACAACTAACACAACCACGTGTTGGGGCTAGTCCACAAGTGTCACCGCACAGTAGTTAGGAGGATGTCTCTGCTTGACTTTAAGGCAGGTGTCATGCAAGTAAACACCATGTGGTTTTATTGCATATTTAACATTATCATCTCTTGAATCACATTGGACCTGGTCACATATTGATCAGCCTTTGCTTGTGTATAGTTAATAAATGTTTTGAAGTCAGGTTTAGATATTATGTACAATTTCTAGGCATGACATATTTATGGTGATCATTTTAAATAACAATGTTCAAAGAGCAGAGCTTGCATAATATCTAACAGTATAACTTCTCTGTATGATGTAAGTTGTAACCATACAAACTAGCAACTTGTAGTTTTCCCCCTAAATGCAGACTAAACAGAATTCAAATATAATTAAAATTGGCATTGATCTTTCTCGATGATGCAAAGTAGGGAAGAGAGAGTCATCCTGGAAGGATATATCCCTTCAAGTCTGTATACTCTCTTGTCAAGTCTGCTTCTGAGTACCTTGTCAGTCACAGACATGGTGGATCAAAGGATCTAAGGACATTGAAGCTGACCTTAGCTGTGTTGCTACTGCATCAGTTGAGTCATTCTGCTAAGCTTCTCCTGTCCCTGTCGCCTGTAGTACCTCACCCTTGTTGCAAAATATCATCAGATTCTGCATTCATAACAAAAAGCATCAATGAATTCTTTGAATCCAGTTACTTTGCAAGAACGTAACCCTAGTATATGGGCTCTATGCATTGTAGTTATTGTAATAAATAAATTATTGTAATAGTTATTGTATTAGTCAAGCACAGAAGCTTTCCGTGCTTTGAATTGAATATTAGGACCTGGATTTAATTAGGCTTTGGCCTACTATTGGAGCTGGAGTTGGCAAATTGCCACTGAATACCAGGCAAGTAATGGGCACAGGTAGCAACAACTTAGATTACAATGCACCATCCTGCCCTCTACTGTTTTCTGCTACAGCCTTTGCATCTGGCTTTAAAATAAGAATTAACAGTTCCAGATGCTGCACTAGAACTGAGATGTGTATCAGCTGTTGTAGTGCTTATTTTATGGATAATTTACCCCACTGACAGGACTCCCAAGTACCAGCGCTGCCAAGAGCATAAGCATTGTACCATTGATGCACTATCCTTAAGATTACATTACTATTGTAATGTCACAGTATACGCTACTATTGTAATGTAATCTTTCTATGTTATTGCAGTGGGTAAGATCCATTCTCTTGTGAAAATAAAATAATTGCATATGTTGGACCTCAGTTATAATAATTACCAGTTATTTGTGCCTGACCTCTGTCCAGTAGCATATTATGGATGTATTTTGTATCTAGTGATAAAAGATTTACCATTTAATCTAGTTTTACACCACTGAATAGTATTAGCATCTTGATGCTAATGATACAGATACAGTGATGGATTCTGGACCAGCAATGTCAGATTTAACTCTGGAATAGTTGCAGCCGCAAGTTTGGATGAGAGTATAAATAAGCTTCAATTTTGAAATAATTTCCTTTTTTAATATAAGCACTTATAAGTCATTCTTAATAACTGTCGATGAAAATCTGTAAGAGAACTGAACTTAATTAGCATTTCAGGGATATAATTGAAGTGCTGATAATTTGAGAGTATGAAAAATCTGATTCATTTCTGACCTGCACCCCCACCCCCGTTGCCTGTATGGGTTTTCCTTGGCTACTACAATTTCCCTCCTCATTTCAATGATGTGCTAGATGTTCAGCTAGGAAAATCAGTGGAGTGAGTGTTTATGGGCAGGTGAGAGAGAACAGGTCATAGAACCATAGAAACTACAGCACAGAAACAGGCCTTTTGGCCCTTCTTGGCTGTGCCGAACCATTTTCTGCCTAGTCCCACTGACCTGCACACGGACCATATCCCTCCATACACCTTCCATCCATGTATCTGTCCAATTTATTCTTAAATGCTAAAAAAGAACCCACATTTACCACCTCGTCTGGCAGCTTATTCCATACTCCCACCACTCTCTGTGTGAAGAAGCCCCCCCAATGCTCCCTTTAAACATTTCCCCCCTCACCCTTAACCCATGTCCTCTGGTTTTTTTCTCCCCTTGCCTCAGTGGAAAAAGCCTGCTTGCATTCACTCTATCTATACTCATCATAATTTTATATACCTCTATCAAATCTCCCCTCATTTTTCTACGCTCCAGGGAATAAAGTCCTAACCTATTCAACCTTTCTCTGTAACTGAGTTTCTCAAGTCCTGGCAACAACCTTGTAAACCTTCTCTGCACTCTTTCAACCTTATTTATATCCTTCCTGTAATTTGGTGACCAAAACTGAACACAATACTCCAGATTCGGCCTCACCAATGCCTTATACAACCTCATCATAACATTCCAGCTCTTATACTCAATACTTCGATTAATAAAGGCCAATGTACCAAAAGCTCTCTTTACGACCCTATCTACCTGTGACGCCACTTTTAGGGAATTTTGTACCTGTATTCCCAGATCCCTCTGTTCCACTGCACTCCTCAGTGCCTTACCATTAACCCTGTATGTTCTACCTTGGTTTGTCCTTCCAACGTGCAATACTTCACACTTGTCTGCATTAAACTCCATCTGCCATTTTTCAGCCCATTTTTCCAGCTGGTCCAAGTCCCTCTGCAGGCTCTGAAAACCTTCCTCGCTGTCTACTACACCTCCAATCTTTGTATCATCAGCAAATTTGCTGATCCAGTTTACCAGATTATCATCCAGATCATTGATATAGATGACAAATAACAATGGACCCAGCACTGATCCCTGTGGCACACCACTAGTCACAGGCCACCACTCGCAGAAGCAATTCTCTACTACCACTCTTTGGCTTCTTCCATTGAGCCAATGTCTGATCCAATTTACCACCTCTCCATGTATACCTAGCGACTGAATTTTCCTAACTAACCTCCCATGCGGGACCTTGTCAAAGGCCTTATTGAAGTCCATGTAGACAATATCCACTGCCTTCCCTTCATCCACTTTCCTGGTAACCTCCTCGAAAAACTCCAATAGATTGGTCAAACATGACCTGCCACGCACAAAGCCATGTTGACTCTCCCTAATAAGTCCCTGTCTATCCAAATGCTTGTAGATTCTGTCTCTTAGTACTCCCTCCAATAACTTACCTACTACCGACGTTAAACTTACCGGCCTATAATTTCCCGGATTACTTTTCGATCCTTTTTTAAACAACAGAACAACATGAGCCACTCTCCAATCCTCCGGCACCTCACCTGTAGACAGCGACATTTTAAGTATTTCTGCCAGGGCCCCTGAAATTTCAACACCAGTCTCCTTCAAGGTCCGAGGGAACACCCTGTCAGGTCCCGGGGATTTATCCACTTTAATTTTCCTCAAGACAGCAAGGACCTCCTTCTTTTCGATCTGTACAGTTTCCATGATCTCACTACTTGTCATAGGGAAATTGGTGGGGTAATATTCAGACTATAGGACCGTGAGACATGAGAGCAGAATTAAGCCATTCACCCCATTGAGTCCACACCGCCATTTAATCCTAGCTGATTTATTTCCCCTCTTAACCCCTTTCCCCTGCCTTCTCCCCATAAAAAGGAATGGCTCTGAAAGTTGGCATAATCTGGTAGCTTCTTGTATTGTATAAGAAAGATAAGAATGGGTTTGCTTAATTCTTGATGTACTTTATCCTCCAGAATTTTGAGGTTTCATTTTGCAGCAATGCACACACTCCTCAATAATATAGATATTGAAAATACAAAACATTAAACATTCTATAAACCCACAGACACTACCTTGTTAGTTGTCTTTTGCACTACTATTTATTTTTGCAACTTATAGTAATTTTTATGTCTTGCACTGAACTGCTGTCACAGAAAAACGGACTTTACTGACTCAGAGGGCTATGTGTAAAAGACTGTATCTCTTTTATTTAATGATCTAATGTCATCATTTAATAATGTTGGTAGGGTTATAGCAGATGTCCATCTTTGCCGCTTCTCAGCACTTTAATAATTAGATGAGTTTTGTGTTGTAGATCTGTGGCCATAAGGAATTGGATTAAGACAGTCCAGTGGCAAGACTTCCAGCCTACACTGTAATGAATTTAGATTACAATGCACCATCCTGCCCTCTACTGTTTTCTGCCACAGCCTTTGTACTTGGCTTTAAAATAAGTGACACAAGTATGCCTGAAACTAATAGACCAAAGTAAACCAGTATTACATGAACGGTAGTTTCACTAAGAGCTGTGATTATTTTTTTGTAACACACTCAAAGTGCTGGAGAAACTTGGCAGGTTGGGCAGCTTTTATGGAAAGGAATATACAGTCAACATTTTGGGCTGAGATCCTTCTTCATGACTGTAAAGGAAGGAGGAAGGGCCAGTATAAGAAGGTGGGGGAAGGAGAAGGAGTAGGTGATAGGTGAAACCAGATGAGAGGGAAGGTAAATGGGTGGCGGAGGAGAATGGAGTGAGAAGTTGGAAGGTGATAGGTGGGAAAAGTAAAGGGCTGAGGAAGAAGGAATCTGGTGGGAGAGAAGAGTGGACTACGGGAGAAAGGGAAGGAGGAGGGGCACCAGAGGGAGGTGATAGGCAGGTGAAGAGAAGGGAAAAAGTAAGAGGGGAGCCAGAATGGGAAAAGGAAAAAGAGAAAGGGAAAGATGGCAAGAAATTATTCTTCCACCCACCCACCCATCAAAGTCACTGGTCCTTACACTGCAAAATGTGCAAGTTGCACTCAGCAAGATCTCAAATGATCCTCGAGCAGTGACCAGACCAAAGAATATCTCACGCTCTGTCTCTCTCCACTCTCAGGTCTCAGGCAATATAAAATAGTCTCATTTCAATATGTCAGTTTCTGAGTCTTCCAGTAGCCCATTCCCTCTGCTCAATTATCCTAATTCCCATGTTGATCCTACCATCGGGACCTTTGAGGAATACTTGTCATAGTTCCACGTGCATAGTTGTCGTGTAGTGGGACTACCGGTGTTGGTATGAGGAAGCTCCTTCAGTGTGACCATGTAGAGATTCCCTGAAGTTCTGATTCCTTTCTCCTCGGCTGACCACAACTCTCAAGATATCTGGTGGTGCAAGTCCATTGAATGTTGCAGTTATGTTACAAAGGCAAATCTGCAGCTACCTAGTTTCTTATAATTTTTGATATTTGTTTTCCTAGACGGGGCGTTCTCAATCTCCATGAAAGTGCTGGAATTCATAACTTGGGGCTGCCGAGATGGCAGCTTTTCCTCTGCTTGCTTGTTGTGATAATCATTCTCTACTTCAGTCTCTGGAAAGGGGTAAAGACTTCAGGAAAGGTACAGTGTTTGACTTCTCATCATCTCTAATACGTTATTTCAAAAAACATTGGTTATTCAAACAAAGCCCAGAAAATAAGCACACTAAATTCTATCAAGAAGCAAGCTAAATTGGAAAAACTTCCTCACAAGCACAAAACAAGACTAAGGGTTCATAAGCTCCTTAGAAGTTCGATGTTTGAATCTGCAAATTTAGATATTGTCTCTATAATCAGATAATGAGTGTGGTTGATGAAGGCTTTTTCTTGTTACTTGTGTGAGTTTGATACAGGATCAACAATAAATAGAAAAAAATTAGACAAAATTAATCTGACAAATCTTGATACTGGTCTAATTCATGTCAACATCCTTCTGCCCAATCTGTATTTCAATTCCACCCACCAACCTCCCCCATTGCTTTTGCTCTATCAATATTTTAAACTATTGAAATTAATACCATTTTCATCATTGTAGCCAACAGCGACATCTCCATATACCACTGCTGAGATGATGCTTGGACCTTAAAATAGTTTGCAGTGCAGTGTGAACAAAGCTAGTAATACTTCTCCAGTTTTAAGCCTATAATAAAAAAAGTAAAGTCAATATTGGATTGCAGGGTTTTGGGTAAATGTGCTACTTACTACAGTAGTAAGCTCTCCAAACGTTTGAATTTGCCTTGGCTTGAGCTGACCGTAATCAAAAAGTGGTAGGTGGTGTAAAACTGAAATAAGAGACAGAAAATGCTGAAAATGCTCAGTTCATCCAGGGAAAGAGAAACAGAGCTAGCATTTCAGCTCATAGGCAAGGGGTCCTCAGGCTAAAATATTAACTCTGCTTTGCTTTCCTCAGACGTAGTCCGACCTGCTAAGTGTTTCCAGCTTTTTCTATTTTTAGTCCAAATGGTGACTGGAACACAGTGCACAACTTGAAACGAATCCACAGACTCCAGTGGGGAGGTGAAGATGAGCAGCTGTTAGTTGAGGAAAAGATAGAACTTGCTGCAGTTCCTCCCAGCAGTTCAATCATTGCCTGTATACATCTGCTACATGATTCTTGAAGAAGGTTCTGTTGAAGGACAGAGTTCTAGAAACTGCAAGGCAAGCAAACAATGTTTTCAGAAGACCCATGATTGAAAAGCTCTGCGTAATTTTTAATTTTTTTTTACAGCATGTATGAGTTGTCTTCTGTAATCTGATATTTATTATGGTTATCTAACAGACTTTCATTGAGAAGCTCTATATTATAGACAGGAGGTGCACTCAATTAGTTCTTCATTAACCAAAACAGATTTAATATCCCTGGTGTTCACTTTACAACACACACTGTTTGGGGAAAAGCAGAATAATAACATTGGCTGCTTTAAGACATTTGAACGAAATGTTTTACTGTTAACATATTTCTATCATTTCCCAGTAAGAGGAAGGTGAAAATTAAATCATCTTGTTAATGTGCAATAGACAATATGGCCTATAAATTCAATTGGCTTGCACTGTTTATCTTAGTGCTGTGTGTTTGCAGGAAAAAAATACTTTGACTGATGTGTTGCTAGTAAAGCTAAAATATGTTTGTAAGCAACGTGAGACACACTTACTGCAGGTCCAATAGGGTTAGGCAGCGGTAATTTGCTCAAACTCACCCATCTTTTACCAGCTCGATTAGGGTTATTGAAATGGTAGCCAGCCCTGAAGAACATGCTGTAGGAGCTCCCCTGTTATGTTGTGGTTGGGTTTTCTTGTGGGTAGGATGTTCAGGAGACAACAGAAAGCTCCAGGTTCACCACAGGATGAGTAGGCCAGTCCACCTCCTGTACCATGGATACAGGATGAAATGTTATTTAGCCTATGAAGTAAGAAGAGGAGAATATAATGTACAATCTGCCAGTTCCCAGTTCCTGACCTGACCACTGTTGCTTTCAAAGTGTGTTTATGAAATTCAAATGCAAGGTTCAAAGACAAGGATGCAGGCCATTAAAAAAAAATCAAATAAAAACTGCTTTTTTGTAAAGTGAGCTGTTCGCATCTTCCTATTGGAGGGCAAGCCTTTCCCACTCCACCACATTAGTAAACTGGGCATTTTTCTTCATTGTCCGTCCTCAATAGCCACTATAATTTTCCATTCCAGCTTTGTCCTGGAATCCCTCAAGTTTACAGACACGAGCCGTCCTCTAACAAGAATAAACTCAGGGTGTAAAGCTGTAATAGGGATAGGACAATGAATCCATACCATCTCTTTAAATAGGCTCTTTCAAGCTGAATCAGTAGTAGCAGGAGACTTGTGCCTACCGGTAAAGTAGCTTGGTTTCGTATAGCGAGTGACTAACTTACTATACTTACTAACTTAATGGTGTTGTACTTTAGTGAGAGGCTTGTTCACACCTATAAGTCAATCCAATATTGTATTGTCAGCAAGAGACCTGTGCCCACCGGTAGAGTAGTCCAATGTTCTACTCTGACAGACTTGTTTTAATAGTTCCTATGTATGTGCTACACATTGTCTTTTCCGTATCCATCAGTACTGGACCAGTGTACTCAACCAGTACTCCACACCAATGTCAGAGCAACTAAAGTCTGCTCATCCATTTGGCACCTTGATCTAGGACTCGATGTGGACACAGAGCCAGAAGATCAGATCAGGCCCAGGGCAGCCCCTGCATATTTGATCCCTAGGACCAGGTCCAAACTGGCCCCAGAGTCCCTAGACTGTGGACCCTGTGTCATTGATCTCTTATCCCACCCTGTTTGATGCCTGATCTCTGCGGGTCGATCCTTGATGCCAGTCACAGGTTCAGGCTGGTCATTATGTCCATGCAAATTGGTGTTTGGGCCTCTTGTTGTGAATGGCATTGTGGAGGCACCAATACGACATTCAGCGATTCTAGGATTGACATTAGGGACAATCACATCCATGCTTGGGTCTTCAGTGCAGCCTTGTCTACAGTGTGAACCAGAGTTTTCATGTTGTACATGGCATGGTGGCATCACTGGTCAGTCTTTTGAAGGACTGGGCTGACTAAGTACTTTCTGAGCATGACCCCATAATCTCCCTTTCAGTTTATAGGAAAATTGATGTCCTGTATCATTACCACATATGACAGACGATTTTCCATTTAAGATGCGAGAAATCACATTCTATAGGAAGCTATTGGTAACTTTGCAATAGGTCCACAGTTAGCTGGAGCAGACGCTTTAACAGCAACTTGTTGAAAGAAACTGCCCCTGATATGGTCAGCAAGGCCTTCCTGCCTTTTTAAAATCATCAAATGGTAGGGCCAGAACTACACCCATAGACACAACTATTTTGACAGCTGGCTAAGCTTTTCCCTTGGGTATGAATTAAAATCCATTAAGATAATAAAGGCATGAATTTCTAAAAAGGCTAATTACCACCTTCTGTTGAAACAAATGGAATTGTTTAACCTGTGTCCTATCCAACCTCGTGTGGAATTCAGCAGGCAGATTTGCCAGTGTAATTGTTGACATATCATGGAACTTGGTGCTTTGCCTTTAGATTCCACAATGAGTGCTGGTTTGAGCATTCCCATATGCATGTCCACATACTGTTGCAAAGGAATCAGTGAATTCCTGGGAATTCTGTGGGAGAAGGCAAGGATTTCCCAAACAATGTTTCCTAGGCAAATCTAGCCTGTAGTTTCTGTTGGTGAATAAATGTATCACTTTGCTTTGCAATGTAGCAGTCTCTCATATTAGATTGGATATAATTTTGTCAGGAATATTATTGAACTACGTAGTATATAAAATATGTTGCTAGCTGGTAGATAAGATATCATTAATTTCTATTTTTTAAATGTTATATTATGGCTTTTATAGAAGATGGCTAATGATTTGGTTTTCTTCCAGTTTAGATTAACTCTCCATAATAATTTCACTTTCATAAGCATTCTGTTTGAAATATCAGCTCAATTGGACAGAGGTCTGAAATGTAATGAATTTTCTCATCTTGTTTTACAAGAGCTGTGATCAGAATAGAATAAAGTGCGCCTGCTCCTTGTTTTTTCTCTGCAGGTGGTGTGGATTACGGCGACCATGCCCTATATGGTGTTGCTTGTGCTGCTTATTCATGGAATCACATTACCGGGTGCAATGGACGGGATCAAAGCCTACCTCAGCATTGACTTTGAACGCCTGAAAGAAGCCCAGGTAAGAAGTTCCACCTTGCATGTGGCAGGTTGAAGAAAGATCTGACTGGCTTATCCGTGACTGACTTATCTTAAATAATCCAAAGTAAATATTGCCTCTGATATTTTGATGCCTTGTGATACTGTGCGCTGGATTTTATTTTGAGTTTGGTGCGATAGCAACATTGCAGTTACTTCCGCTCCCTCTTAGCCTAAGCGACTCAGGTGCAATTGTCAACCCCTGGTGAGGAGTCTCTGACAGTGTGGATTTCCTGCTGACCCTCTGGTTTCCTCCCGCATACCAAAGGCCATGCTGACTGGTAGCTTGCTGTGATTGGGAGCATCTCGGTGCGGCTGTTGGTCATGTTAAAAAGAATAGGTCACAGGGAGTTCAGTGAGGGAATGAGATTGGTGGGATCCTCTGAGAGCTGGGACGAACTTGAGGGCCAAAGAGTTTACAATGTTGTTATGCAATGTCAGAAGTTTAAAAGTAACCTCAGATTTATGAAAGCAGTGAGAGCATGCTGTCGAAAGACAATTAGGATAATGTACTGTCTGTTTAAATAGAGGAAAGAATTCACCAGCATTATTTCATGGAGTTCTACGGCACCAAAGCAGGTCCTCTGGTTCACCGCAGCCATGCCAACCCTCGAGCACCCATAAACATTATCAGCTCCGCCCACCCCAACACTCCCTTACACTAGAAATAACTTAAAATCACCAACTACCTATCAATCATTTTGGCACGTGGCAGCAAACCTGACTCCCAGGAAAGCTTCTGCAGTC
Organism: Mobula birostris; assembly: GCF_030028105.1. Lineage (NCBI taxonomy): Eukaryota > Metazoa > Chordata > Chondrichthyes > Myliobatiformes > Myliobatidae > Mobula > Mobula birostris. The sequence goes on along the minus strand of NC_092384.1, from coordinate 30,347,781 downwards.
ATAGGGGGAACACACAAATTCCACACCGACAGCACCGGAGGTCAGACATAACTTTGCGGAGCTGTGAGACACCAGTGTTAAACAATGTCCCACAGTATCCTGAGCACTTCCTAGTGTCTAGGATAGTTGCCATAAGTGCTTTGAAGCACAACATTCAAAGGCATTTAAGTCCCTGGCAATGCCCGTGGGTGATCTTGTGGCCTGAGGTCGATGAGACTGTAATGCTATTTATTTCACTGAGTGCTGAATTCCTACTGAAGAAAACATTTTTTTTCCCCCTCAGAAAAGTGTTCACAGTGGCATTTCTCTGTGAGACATCATTTTTTTCGAAGCCTCATTTCAAATGATTGTCTACATCTGCAGACTTTAATTATTGCTGAAGATAAATTGGTTTACCGAAACCTCTCTCATCCTCAACCATTCCAGTGTTTCTATTTATTGCATCTTTCTGAGGGAAGACTGTGGGTCAGAACACAATTTTAGGAGCATTGGTGCATTTTAATATCACACACAAAATGCTGGAGGGACTCAGCAGGTCAGGCAGCATCTATGGAAATAAATAAACAGTCGACGTTTCAGAATGAGACCCTCCACATGTAATATAAAAGTAATAATGATGAATATGCAGCATTAGGAACTGATGTAGATAGAGGGAAGCTCTTCTCAGCTAATGTTCAAGGAGTGGGAGCAGAGATTTAAAACTTTGGGCAAAAAGTATGAGGGGAAAAAAAGGAATTACTCTTGGTGAGTAATTAATATTTTGAATTTCTTGCATATAAGGATGGAGGAATCAGAAACAATCAGCATCTTAAAAAGTTATTTGGACAAGTAGTTGAGAGAGATCTATTCAGCATGGGGATAGTGCCAGCCAAAAGCACTGATAGGCTAGGCTGAATGTGTTCCTCTGTGTTTCAACAATCCTATGACTCTAAAACACCCCAGGCAATGGCCAGCAATAAGAATCCTATTGGTTTGCTACCATCTAATACTAACCACCACATTCTGAATCCCTGTTCTTGTGTAGCATAGAAGTGCTGAAATCAATGCCATGTCCTTACCTGGCGTAAGCCGGCGTTTGCACTGAGCACACTACATTCCAAGTGCCCTTGCTTTCTGTGGCCAAGTAATTAAAAAAGCTGTTGAAGACAGTAACTGTACAGCAGCAAATTAGGAACTGAATAACCTGCAGATTGGAGGAGAAAGTAATGAATGGTGGAAAGCAAAGGCTTGAACTTCCTTTGAGATCCTGTCAAGAAAATTGTTCAAGTGGGAGGTTGCAGAATGTTTTGCTGTAAACATAAAGAGTGCCAGAAAGAAATTGGAGTCTGGAAAATTATACGTCTAAACCTGGTGTCTGACTGGTGAGGATTGGGAGTTAAAATAGCCTGGCTTTAACAATGATGTTGATGGTTACAATGAATGTTAGTCTGATCCACTCCTTCACCCAAAGCCCACTCTGAGTTCAAACAAGTAGAGAAAAAAAACTGCAAATGAGGGAAATCAAAAATAAAAATAGAAGATGCTAGAAGAATTTTGGGGCACAGTGTTCAAATACATTCAAGTCCCTGGTAATCTTATGGTTTGTCTTGTGTCTCGAGGTCAATGAAAATTTTGAATCTATTATCAGGCATTGACTTGGAGAGAGATACAAAGCTAACTTTTCACTATTTTGATTAAAAGACACATACCCGAATTGTGAACGTTGTTTTTCTCTCTAGATGCTGTCTGACTGTATTTCCAGTATTTCCTGTTGTTGTTTCAGCACTAAAACAAAATTTTCATTGCCTCTGTGGCAGACTTAATATTAAAATGAGGAATTGGTATCAATAACACATCCAACCACCGAAGAACAACCAAAATAGATTAAATGTAATTTAAATCTGTCAGTGTGTTTCTGTTTAGTAAATACCATGGTGATTTTATTTATGTGAATAAATGAAAGCCAGGGTTTAATCCTGTACTTTCTTGTCTCATGAAAGCATTTCTAGAAATTGGTAGTTTTGCAGCAATGAATTTTAATGTTGCTGTGGAAGATGTTAAAATATATTGTTTGACTTTTCCTGGACAGTCTTAATGATAACGTTACTATTGGTACTGCCAATACATATTCCCTGCAATCAACCTGATCTCCCTTTGTCTTCCTCAAGCAGTTCCCGATGACTCAGAATTGCTCCAGTAGCAACATGTGTTTAGCTTTAAAAAAGCAAAAATAGGGGAAAAAAATCTGAACATTTGGCTGTCTTTGCCTATGCAACTCCTTTAATGTGTGTCAGTTGGAAAGATTTTAATCAAGCCAAGCGAACTTTCCATTTGGGTCTGTCAAAGTCTGAATCACTCAAACATATTGAAGGTCCCAAATCTGCATGAGCTGTCATCTAGCTTAAGGCTTACATCTATACAACAGCTTCCATGTCTTCTTAATATCCCAAAACCCTTGCAGCCTATGAGAGTTAATAGCATTTGCGATGTGGGTAATAGATTGGCCAATTTGGTCATAGTGAATGCAGTTCTCTGTCAATTTTTATTTAAGTAAACATACCTCAAGCTCAAAAACTCAGGCAACACACATAAAAAATGCAGGTGAACGCAGCAGGCCAGGCAGCATCTATAGGAAGAGGTACAGTTGACGTTATGGGCCGAGACCCTTCGTCAGGCTGTACCTCTTCCTATAGTTGCTGCCTGACCTGCTGCATTCACCAGCATTTTTTTTGTGTGTTGCTTGAATTTCCAGCATCTGCAGATTTCCTCGTGTTTGTGCTCAAAAACTCAAGTTCATTTGCCACATGTACATCAAAACATACAATGCGTCACTTGTGTTAACATTCAACACACCTGAGGATGTGCTGGGGGCAGCTTGTAAGTGTCACCACTCATTCCAGCGCCAACATAACATGCCCATGATCCCTCCTCAAATCTTTCTGATTCTATGTCTCCGGTTACAGAATAGAATAACGATAAGGTAAAATCCTTTTTCTAAACCAACACAGGCTATGCTACAAGATTTGAAATATTTGTATAGTGTAGCTCTTTTGACCCTTCACCTTTTTTTCTCCCAATATTCCCTATTAGTTTAATAGGGATCTCCAGGAGAAAATGCCAAGTAAAGGCCTCCTATATTATCATGAGAAAGAAGGGCAGACAGGTCAATCAGCATAATTCTTGCACCTGAAAGTATGACTACAATTAGATGAAAGCCTAAAAAAAGCCAAAAGAATATTGAATTTTACAAATTGGGATGAATGTAAGTGAAGACGTAATGAAAAATGTTTACGGGATGTTGGTAAGGCTAGACTAGAGCAAAAGGAATTCTGAGTAGACTTGCCAAGTTGTAAAGTCAACAACATAACTGCAGATAGGCTAAATTGCAGATTTATTAGAATAATGTCAAGAATGGGAAGCTATTGATATAATGGAAGATTTAATGCAGGCATATTAAGCCGTAAATCAAATGGAGGAAAGTTCTTTCTGGGTGTAAATCTTTATAATTTTTGTTGAGGGTCCTGGTGAAAGGTTCTTAAAAAGGATTGCTAGACCATGGATTGCTTTGCCATAGGCAGTGCTTCAGATAAGAACTATTGTGTAATTTTGGAGAAATTTACGTAGCACTTTAAAACTATGTGAATTGGAAGTTGTAGGAAAAAGAGCACAGAGCAATGGAATTAATTTGGGTTTATTTTCGTAAAGTACTGGCATAACATTCTCCACCAAATGGTTGCCTGCTGTGCTCAAAACTTTGATGCTTCCAACTGCATTTCAAGCCTTTGAAGTTGTGGCTCTTCAGGAATAGCTATCACAATTATACAACAGCTAACAGCAGTTATGTGTGCAGCTTTATTATAATAAAATAGGTCAGAACTATTTTCATGAAAGATATCAAACAGAATTTGACACTAAACTTGATAAGTTTTGGAACAGGTGAACAACATTTTATTGTAAGTTGCAAGGAACATCTTAAAGCACAGAGGAGAGGTAGAGACTCAGTTTTCAGAAGCAAATGTAGACTGGATAATTAACGACTGGTTGTCAATGGCGGGAAATAGAAGATAAGAATCTGAATACCTTGACGTAAATTCAACGTTTAAAATGAGTGAATCGCACTTGGTGTGATGTGGGACAAGGGGCAGTGGAATCTTACATAGCCTGAAGTATTTTACATTTAAAATATGGGATTATAGCCATGAGACATTTTGAAAAAGCCTGGAGGTAACAAATGATGATAAGAGGTTCAAAGGCAAGTTAGGTACCATCAACTATTGAACCTCTCGTGCAATGTTCATTGATGTGCATTTAGTAGTTTCCATTTGTTAGTGACACTTGAGAAGGAAAAGTTCTAACAGAGGAAGCAGCTCCCTGCATAGAATCATATTTGTTTCCACGAAAGGGATGTGGGCTTCACAGACTGAGCCAGCATTTAATTGCCCATCCTTGGATGTCCTAAACTGGGTAGTACTGAGCTGCCTTTTTGAATCATTGCAGTTCTTCAAGAGTGTGTTCATCCCTTTGTTCAAAAAGGGTAGTAGGGATAGTCCGGGTAATTATAGACCAGTGAGCATTATGTCCGTGGTGGGAAAGCTGTTGGAAAAGATTCTTAGAGATAGGATCTATGGGCATTTAGAGAATCATCGTCTCATCAGGGACAGTCAGCATGGCTTTGTGAAGGGCAGATTGTGTCTAACAAGCCTGATAGAGTTCTTTGAGAAGGTGACCAGGCATATAGATGAGGGTAGTGCAGTGGATGTGATCTACATGGATTTTAGTAAGGCATTTGACAAGGTTCCACATGGTAGACTTATTCAGAAAGTCAGAAGGCAAGGGATCCAGGGAAGTTTGGCCAGGTGGATTCAGAATTGGCTTGCCTGCAGAAAGCAGAGGGTCGTGGTGGAGGCAGTGCATTCGGATTGGAGGTTTGTGACTAGTGGTGTCCCACAAGGATCTGTTCTGGGACCTCTACTTCTCGTGATTTTTATTAACGACCTAGATGTGGGGGTAGAAGGGTGGGTTGGCAAGTTTGCAGATGACACAAAGGTTGGTGGTGTTGTGGATAGTGAAGACGATTATCAAAGATTGCAGAGAGACATTGATATGATGTAGAAGTGGGCTGAGAAGTGGCAGATGGAGTTCAACCTGGAGAAGTGTGAGGTGGTACAGTTTGGAAGGACAAACTCCAAGGCAGAGTACAAAGTAAATGGCAGAATACTTGGAAGTGTGGAGGAGCAGAGGGACCTGGGGATACATGTCCACAGATCCCTGAAAGTTGCCTCACAGGTAGATGGGGCAGATAAGAAAGCTTATGGAGTGTTAGCTTTCATAAGTCGAGGGATAGAGTTTAAGAGTCGCTGGGTAATGATGCAGCTTTATAAAACTCTGGTTAGGCCACACTTAGAGTACTGTGTCCAGTTCTGGTCGCCTCACTATAAGAAGGATGTGGAAGCATTGGAAAGGGTACAGAGGAGATTTGCCAGGATGCTGCCTGGTTTAGAGTGTATGCATTATGATCAGAGATTAAGGGAGCTAGGGCTTTACTCTCTGGAGAGAAGGAAGAAGAGAGGTGACATGATAGAGGTGTACAAGATAATAAGAGGAATAGATAGAGCGCATAGCCAGCGCCTCTTTCACAGGGCAGCACTGCTCAATACAAGAGGACATGGCTTTAAGGTAAGGGGTGGGAAGTTCAAGGGGGATATTAGAGGAAGGTTTTTCACTCAGAGAGTGGTTGGTGCGTGGAATGCAGTGCCTGAGTCAGTGGTGGAGGCAGATACACTAGTGAAATTTAAGAGACTACTAGACAGGTATATGGAGGAATTTAAGGTGGGCGGGGTTTATATGGGAGGCAGGGTTTAAGGGTCGGCGCAACATTGTGGACCGAAGGGTCTGTACTGTGCTGTACTGTTCTAAGTTCTATGTAAAAGATATTATAAATAACACAAATTTTATCTTTTTCAAGTGGTCGGTTCCAGAATGGATTTTACAGCTGGAAACTCTTTGGTCCATCTTATCTGTGCTCAGCACAGTCCAACATTCTGTTCCCTACTGTTTTTCCATGATTTTGCAGGTTCTTTTTGGAAGTTATTATTGAGTTGGCTTCACTAGCCTTTGAATTAATATATTCCAGAGTACAATGTCTCACAATGTAAAATTTAAGAGAAGTATCCTCATGCTATATCTAGTACCTTTGCCAATAATCTTAAATCAGTGTTCTCTGGTTACAAACTCTTTTTCTCTTCAATAAGCTTCTCATAGTTCCAAATATTGCAAGGGATATCTTCTTCACTCCATTGTTCTAAGGCGAACATTTTACAGCCTCACTCATTTAAATAATTTCCTTCATTCCTTAGCATTATCTGTCGAGTCTGCACAGCTACGTATCAAATAAATAAGAAGTTAATGCATATATTCACTTTACAGAGAGCAACAAATCAATGTGCATGTGGAAGTTATCAGTCAATGATTAGTGCTAAGGGGAATCATTGCACGAAAAGAATTAGATCTAGACATTACAATTGCTCCCCCTTTAGATTAATGTAACATAAAACTGTATACGTAACAAAACATTCAACTTTCCTTTAACAGACCATGTGCAAATAAACATGCTTTCACTATAAGAGTCCATAACAAACAGCACTATACTAAAGATTCAGTCTTTTGGGTGGCGCTCTGTTTCTTTCAGGATAGCGTCTTTGGATCTGTGGAGTGGCATCAGGTTTGGCTGGTGCCTTGTCAAAGACAACTTTTCCAGTTGCAGGTGTCACGTTGCTATCAGTGACATTATCACATGGAGAGGTAGGTCCAGTGGTTGTAATGTATCCATCTTCTTGGATGCAGTTGACTCAGGTATGATTTTCGGCTGAACGTCCAGTACCTGGTCCACGTGACGTCTCCATGTATGATCTCTAACATCCGCTATGTACATCAGTGATCAGTGGTCCAGTTCTTGTAGCTATCCTACCGGGTGTCCACTGGTCTTCTCTGTAATCACACACTAGGACTTCTTGTCCAACCTCGAAACTCCTTGGTGATTCACTTAGCCATCAACTGAATTGTTTTGTTCTGTACTTCCCTCTGTAGATCTGGTTTCAAGAGGCATATGCGAGACCTTAGATTCCCGCTCATGAACAGCATTGCAGGTGTCTGATTTGTTGTTGCATGAACAGAGTTCAATGCACAAGAAGGAAGTTGTCCACCTTGTGCTGTAGAGAAATGTCCTCCTTGACCTTTGCTTTTTGGACTTCTTGAACGTTTGGATAAAACTTTCAGCTAACCCATTCGTTGCTGGGTGGTGAGAAGTTGACTTGAAGTTTTTGATGCCAATTTTCTTCGTAAATAGTGTGAACTCTTCTGACGTGTATTGTGGTCTGTTGTCACTCACAATTTGTTCTGGTAAGCCATTTCTGGAGAAGGTAGTCCTCAGAGTGGAGACGGTCTTTTCTGATGTGGTTGGTTTCATTGGTATGATCTCGGGCCACTTTGAATGAGCATTAACAACAACCAGAAACATTGAGTCCATGATAGCAGAGCAAAGTAAATATGCACTCTTTGCCGTGGTGAAGGTGGCCACTCCCATGGCTGTAAAGGAGCCTGTAAGGGTGAATTTTGAACTTTGTTGCATCCCAAACAGTTTTTGGTCAAGTCTTCAATCTGTCTATCTATTCCCAGCCACCACACATAGCTCTGGCTGAGACTCTTCATCTTGACTATACTAGGTTTCATTCGTGCAGATTCTCTAACACTCTGGAGCACAGTTTAGAGGGAACCACAACACGAGATCCATTCGTCAGTGTTCTTTGACATACTGACAGTTGGTCTCATCTCACTGAGAACTCTGGAAACATAGAGTTACCACAAGCTGGCCATCATCGCATGGTGATGTCAGACTTTTTACGATGTTAGATCATTCCTTGTTTCTCCTTGTATTTCAGAATTTGTTACCAGCAGCTGGTCCACCAAACCTGTGTGGAACACCTCTGACGGTGAAGAATTTTCTTCTTCAATTGTCAGCAGTGGAAGACGTGACAGGCCATCAACATTGCTGTGTTGTTTGGTACCCTTGAACTCTATGTCCTAAGAGTGGGCTCCTAGGAAAATTGCCTAAAGTTGCAATCACGTGGAAGACATCACTGGGATTCCCTTCCTGGGATTGAAAATGGACTCAAGGGGCTAGTGGTCTGTCACAAGAGTAAACTTTTGTCCGTAGAAGTAGTAGTGAACCTGTGTGTAGTTGCATTCTACGCTCACCTTGAAGCAAATACTATTGGGCGTTCAGGTCCATCTTTCATAATGTGTGATGAAACAACTCCAGTGCCATAAGGGCACCGCACTCCATTCTGATGGGCAGAGATGGGTCATAATGGGTGAGCATTTCATTGGATGATATTAGTCTCTTAGTTTCCTTGAATGCTTTTTCACATCTTTCTGACCACTTCCACTTTGCTCCTGTCTACAACATTGCGTTCAATGGGTGCAGCTCTGTAGCAAGATTTGTGAGAAACTGATGGTAGTAGTTTACAAAGTATGACCTGCTTTGTGACATGTTTTCTGGTTTGAATGTCTGCGGTATTGCTTCAATCTTCTCTTGTGACTTTTGTAATCCACGCTTGTCAATGACATGTCCACAATATGAGATTTCATTCTCAAAAAACTCACGTTTGTCTCTCTTTGCACACAGACCATACTCACTCAGCCTGGTAAGCACCTTACCAAAGTCCTGGAGGTGCTCTTCATCATTCTTGCCAGTCATGATGATGTCATCAAGGTAACGTTGTGTTCCTGAGATATCTTGGAGCACTTGGTCCATTGCTCTTTGCCAGATTGCTGGAGCTGATGCAACGCCAAAGATGAGATGATTATACTTGAACAGTCCCTTGTGAGTGTTGATAGTGAGGAACTTCCTGCTTGACTCCTCAATCTCATTTGCAGATAGGCTGGTGACATTTAAATCTTTGAAAAACTCTTCCTACCTGCCAAAGATGCAAAAATGTCTTCTATACATGGCAGGGGATACCGTACAGTATATGGCACAGGGCTGATGTTCCCGTTAAAGTCCTTTTACTGTCCCTCTCTGGATCACCTTCAAGCTCTGAAGTTCAGCATCCACTTTAGGACGTAGTGTGCAAGGCCACAAACAGGCCTGTCCCTTAATGCATTAGAAAATCCATCTCTAAAAGTATTGGGAAAGTCTGCACTGTTCTGCAATGTATTCAGAAATGCTTTCATCCTTTTATTGTTTCCCTTTGTGAAATCTAAATCTCTCAGCTATTACAAGCCATTTTGAGCTCAAGTGACTTTGCGAAATTGTAACTACTTCATCGAACTTTTTACTTGCTAGCTTTTCAGGAGTTACTAAGCTGTGTAAGAGGCTGTACGTTCTAGCACCCATTAATATAAGAAGTGTGGAGACGTTCTTTACCTCATCCACATCGTTAGCATGACAATACAGTTCAACCCCCTTATTATACAATTCCCAGTCCTCATTAGCACTATCAAATTCACCAACTTTCTAGACTAAGACCATCGTCATATTATTTCTACCTTAGCTTTGCTAGTTGTGTGTCTCTCATTGTGTACTGTGCACTGTTAATCACGTGTCCTTTTCTTGCATCTGTGACTGCCTTTTCTGTCACCATACTGGTTCAATTCCCTCTTTCCTCTCGCTGTCTCACTCCCTTCCTCTGAATTCTGTCGTCTAATAACTGTTGGTGCAGTTGGTGATATTCGCTGACATTCAGGTTCGTACTGGTCGCTAATTTGTCATGTCTGTACAACAACATATCAATTAACTAAAGGCATGCACTTGGAGAAAGTTAATGTATATATTCCATACATTAGGTCCATACATTACATCATCATTGTAAAACAATCTCTTTGTCACCTTCTTCAAGACTTATTAGGGTTTGGATGCCCAATACTGAACATGTTTCTTTGACTGAAGCCATGCAAGAGTTTAATAAATTTCTTTCATAACTTCCTTGCTTTTATACATGATACTAAGACAGACAAGGATGTTAAGGTTACTGATTTATTTTAATTATTTAGAGACACAGCGTGGATTAGTCCTGCCTGGCCTAGCAATACACCTATTTAACACGAGCCTAATCACAGGACAATTTACCATGACCAATTAACCTACTAAACAGTACGTCTATGGACTGTGGGAGAAAACCTAGAAAGAACACGTATTAAATAGTTACCTCCAGGTGATAATAAACTACTACCAACAGCATGATTATTTCAATGCATGCATCACCTATAATAATCTGAGTTTTCCTTGCAAAAATTGTCTGCCAACAATAAATACTATTTTAATATACTATTCTTTCAGCACACATTTTATTTAAAATGCTATTTCTCATGATAAAGTTTTATTTATATGTATATATATATATCAGCATAAGAAGCGTAGCTCTGAGACATTCCTGTCTGAAAAAGAAGGAATTTACCATGAAAAAGCCAGTGGCTTGTTACCTCATGGTTTAGAACTGCCAAGTATCTTCCCTAACATCTCTGACTTGTGAAGTTGGCTCTAGTCCGAAGTCCTGCACTAAGTAAACATACAGTTCAAGGTCTGGTCATATTGTTGTAACGTCCCTGCACCCTCCCTTAACTTCGAGAGTAGCAATTCTGCCTCTACTAGCAATTAGCTCTGGGAAATTGTAGCGGGAGATGGGTGTGAGTAAGCTTGGAAAATGTTTTTTCCAGACCAAGATATCTGCTATTCTAATCAGAATTTTGATATCGGAAACTTCATTATCCTAAATTAAGTAAATGAAAAAGAAGAACAGTCTTGTCTCCAGAGTACAAAACCTTGCAAATTAATTGACAATCAATTAATAGCATAACAAATATTCAGTGAATATTTAGCATCGTTGGCCCAGCTAAATCATTTTCAATGGTCAAATTATCAAACTAAGTAAGTTGAAATGAAAATCTGCTGTCTTGATATTTATTCCAATATTCCTTGGAAACTCAGACATTTTGAAGAGGTGGATTTTCAAACATCTGGAACATTTTTTTGTGCTTTAAGGATGAAAGATAAAAGCAGAGCTACATAGCAAATGAGATTAACCTGTAGATCCACCTCCAAATTAATTAATGTGACTGGAATATTTTGGGTGAATCCTTGTTGAATGATATAAATAGTTTTATTGTGTGACTTACAAATGCATCAGATGTTGCTATGCTATGTTAGAAAACATAACACCTTAACGTGGATGTAAGCTTATAAACAGCATGGTACAGATCCTTGGGCCTAATCGGTCTGTGCTGACCACCAACCATCCATTTACACTAATCTTACCTTAAACCCTTTTATTCTTCTCACACTCTCAACAACATTCCCAGATTCTTCCACACATGTACCAGTTTGGGATGTGGGAGAAAACTGGAAGTTCAGGAGGAAACCTATCAACCACTGCTTTAAATATACCCAATGACTTGGCCTCCATAGCCATCTGTGGCAATGAATTCCACAGATTCACCACCCTTTGGCCACGATTTACCACAATTCCTTGTGTTTCTGGGTCCATAGAAAACCAGGGTGTTATACTTTTGGATTTATGTTGGTGTCCTTTTGTCCAACATAAAGGATCTTAAGAGGCCTGTGATCTGTTCAGCAACCTTGCTCTTACAAGCACTCTCAGACCTTTTCTTTTCACATTGATGTAGTCTACAAGTGGCCAGTGTTTTGAACATAGGTGGTTCCATGCAGTCTTTCATTTGCCATGTTATCTGAAATGCATGTTAATAATCACAATTCCATGCTCAACAAATTTGCCGAGGAGGAGAAAACTGTTAGTATTGGCTTTTGTTATTCCCTCTTTACCAAATGAGCCAGTGCAGAGATCGACATCCTTACCAAGTCTTCCACTAAATTCTTCGTAAAAGGTGATTCTGTCTTCCTGAGGACCTTGTTAAGATTGGCATAGGTTTGTTCTTTTTCTTCTTTAGAGTCAAGAATTGGAGCAAAAGCACCACAACTTTCTTTACTATTTGAGGTCTTAGTCTTAGGTGAGCTAGAAGGGGACATGAGAAAGCATTGCTGAGTAGAAGTAAGGAAACCACCAAGGTGGTGATAGAGTGGTCAAGTGTTGGCCATCATTAGTTGGGGATTGAGTCCAAGAGCCACAAGGTAATATTGCAGTTCTATAAAGCTCTGCTTCGACCACACTTGGAATATTGTGTTCAGTTATGGTCACCTCTTTATAAGAAGGGTGTGGAAGCTGAGGAGATTTGCCAGGATGCAGTCTGGAGTAGAGAACATGCCTGATGAAGAAAGAATGAGTGAGTTTGTGCTTTTCTCTTTGGAGCAAAGGAGGATGAGAAGCAAGCTGACAGAGGTGTATAAGATTATAAGATGCATAGCTAGAGTGAACAGCCAGTGCCATTTTTCCCAGGGAAGCAATGGCGAACATCAAATGACATTTATGGTGTGTGGAGGAAAGCTTAGGGGAGATGTTAGAGGTAGGCTTCTTACATAAAGAATTGTAGGTGCCTGGAGACAACTGCTGGGGTGGTGGAGGAGGCTGATATATTAGGAAAATTTGGGAGCCTCTTAGATAGGCACAAGGATGTCTAAAAAGTGGAGGGTTATGGGCTATGTAGTAGGGAAGGTTTGGTTTGATCTTAGAGTAGGTTAAAAGTTCTGTATAACATTGTAGGCCGAAGGGCCTGTACTGTGCTGTATCAGTGCCTCTCTTTGCCTGGTGCCTGTCCTTTCTCCTTCCTGCTGTGAATGATTCTATCAGCATAGACTGCATCACATTTAAGCTCATTAGGATAACTTAAATATCTCTGTTACATTCAGATGCAATTTGTGGAATTCATATATTAAGGAATTGGAAGAAAGGGAGCAAATAAGTGAAGAGACAGCTGTGTGATGATCAGACTGATTAGTGCGACATGTGAAGAATTGAATGGCCTACTTTTGTTCAACTCAAAGAGTGGTGAAATTTTCATGATCTGTGGTTCACTGAATTTACAATATTTGCGAGGGTTTGAATGCTTTGAACAATAGGACACACAATCATCAAGAAATTTGGGAAAGAATAGTCAGTTAACTTGATTCTTTACAGCTTTCTCCACTGGGACGTATAATTATAGCATGAATTCCAGCAAGGTTCTTAATATTTCTGGGGACTGCCCATGGGATGACCCCCTTTGTACTGCCAGAAGGTCAGTTGTACCAAGCTGTGTAAGTAGGTATGAAATTATGCTACATATTGTAGCAAAACAAAAGCAAGAAGATGACAACTCTGATTGAGATGTGTTGTAAATGATCAGAGTTGGTCTGAGGCACTGCAGTTTTTATTGGTTCAAGAGTAACATGCAGAGGAGGATCATGCGATATTCCTGAGCATTACTTATAAATCAGGAATGTAGACATGTTCCTAACAACACTGAAATCTAAATTGGGGGGGTGGGGGGGAGTGAAGTGGGGATGGGGTGGAGGTAGTTGGTAGTATAATATGATGTCAGGCACAGTCTATTTCAGTGTACATTATAATTTTGATCAATACATTCTGTTGTTAAAGTTAGAGAAAGTTAGTATGAAAAGTTAGAGAGTAGACTTTCTGTCTTGCACAATCACAAATGCGAATTCTTAAAATCATAACAACTCTGGACACTATTCAATCTATTGAGGTTATGGAAAGTTACTGGGCTTCATTTCATCTCTGTTCAGAACATGTGTTCATTCCAAAAATTTAAAAAAATGTTATTCCAGTCCATCAACTATAAGTAAAGCAAATCGTAGAATCCTTCACCAGTTTTACTGGTGTGTGATGTAAATTGAGTATCATTTGAAGTGCGTCTGCCAGGACAGTGGGCAGAAACTTGCAATGTTCTCCAATGTGATCTGCAACATTGCTAGTTTATTTGTGCAGGGCCAGTTTCCAGATGCATTATTTTTAAAGCAGTCTAAGAGTACATGACATTCTGACACATATTCAGCACAATCTGCATTAAAAATTTCTCTACTTTGCCAAATTCAGTTGAATTTTGATGCTATAACCGAGATATATTAGTGAAAACTGGCTCACCATGTTTTTTTAGTACATGATGAATGGGACAATTAATTCAGCAGGATGTAGAGACTAATATTTTGTCAAACCCCATATTGCACCAGTGTAAGAATTGCTATTGCCAGTGTAATTCAGTTACCTATTATTGGCATGACATTGTTGAATCTGTGTTGTCTTTTTACTCACCGTGGCTCGATGAACTTTGGAATTATGTGAACTGTTTACAGTGGCTGTGTCCTTCAGTACATTTGGGCAGAAGGCACCAAGGTCTTCCCCAATAAACAGTTTTGCAGATAATGACTGTCCTGGTATGATGTCCAAGAGGTTCTTCTGTTAGAGAAGAATGAATGTGGATGTGATTGCTATTCTTTGATAGTTTACTTCTTGGCAGCATAATGAAAATTAAATCATCTGGGCAATATCATGTCAGGGTTCTGGCTGCACGAGTGATATTTTGATAGAAGGGAAGAAAAATAAGACAACATTATGTTATGTAACATGTTCTAAACATCTGGTCTTTGTAACAAACTTTGTTGATATTCTCAGCCTGAAAAGTTAATCCATTTCATCAGTGTATCCATTATTCTGGGACACATGTTTTAAATATAAGTTGGACTGACTGACTGGCTAATTAATTAAACTTGAAGGCAAAGGGACATCATCTTGCCCCTAATACACAATGACATGAATTTTAACATTTATATTGCAAAGTCAGTTTACAGACTCGTTCATCTCCTAATATATAAACCTTTCAAAGAGAGTAAAATTATTATCAAAGTACACATGAGTCACCATATACAACACTGAAATTCAATTTCTTGTGGGCATACTCAATGAAATCCATAAAAGAATAATGACCATAATAAAATCAATGAAGCACCAACTTGGGCATTCAACCAGTGTGGAAAAGATAACAAACTGTGCAAATACAAAAAGAAAGGAATAATAATAATAAATAAATAAACAATAAATATCGAGAACATGAGATGAAGAGTCCTTGAAAGTGAGTCCACAAGTTGTGGGAGTATTTCAATGATGGGACAAATGAAGTTATCCCCTTTAGTTTAAGAGCCTGATGATTGAGAGACAATAACTGTTACTGAACCTGGTGGTGTGAGTCCTGGGGCTCCCGTACACTCTTCCTGATGGCAGAGGTGAGAAGAGAGCATGACCAGGATGGTGGAGGTCCCTGATGATGGATATTGCTTTCCTGCGACAGCGCTTCTTGAAGATGTGCTCAATGGTTTGAGGACTTTACCTGTGATGGACTAGGCCATGTCCACTACTTTTTGTAAGTATTTCCATTCAAGGGCATTGTTGTTTTGATAACAGGCTGTGATGTAGCCAGTCAATATAATCTCCAAAACACATCTATTGAAGTCTGACAAGGTTTTAGATGTTATGCCACATCTTCACAAACTTCGAGGGAAGTAGAGGCGCTGACATGCTTTCTTTGTAATTGCACTTATGTGCTGGGCCCAGGATAGGTCCTCTGAAATGATATCACCAAGGAATTTAAAGTTGATGACTCTCCCTCTGCACCTCTGATCCTCCAATGAGGACTGGCTCATGGACCTTTGGTTTCCTCCTCTTGAAGTCAATAATCAGCTCCTTGGTCTTGCTGACATTGAGTAAGAGGTCGTTGTTATGGCATCACTCAGCCAGATTTTCAATCTCCGTCCAAATGCTGACTCATCACCACCATTAATTCAGTCTACGACGGCGGATGCCATTGGGCATTACATCTGTGCTTTGCCATACGGTCGTACATGTAAAGCAAGTAGAGCAGGGAGCTAAGCACACATCCTTCTGCAACTGTGCAGATGGAGATTGGGGAGGAGATGTTGTTGCCAATCCAAATTGTAGTCTGCAAGTGAGGAAATTGAGGATCCAATTGTACAAAGATGTATTGAGGCCAAGGCCTTAAAGCTCATGGATTAATTGTGAGGGGATAATGGTATTGAATGCTGATCTGTAATCAATAACGAGCATCCTGATGTATGCAACTTTGCTGTCCAGATGTTTCAGGGTTGAGTGAAGAGCCAGTGAGATGGCATCTGCTGTAGACCTGTTGCTTCAGTAGGCAAATTGGAGCAGATCCAAGACGCTCTCAAGTGGGAGTTAATATGTTTCATCACCCACCTCTCAAACCACTTCATCACTTTGGCTGTAAGTGCTACTGCACAACAGCCACTGAGGCAGGTTACCACATTCTTCTTGGGCATTGGTATAAGTAAAGGCTTCTTGTTGCAGGTGGGTAACTCAGACTGCTGAAGTGAGAGGTTAAAGATCTCAGTGAGCACTCCAGCCAATTGATCAGTACTTGGTCAAGGACCAGTCTTGGCTGGATGCTTTTCATGGGTTCACATGTTGTCCCCAGAGACTGAAATTACAGGATCATCGGGGGCTGTTGGAGTCAACATTTTGATGGTCAAAGTGAGCATAGAAAGCATAGAGCTCATCTGGAAGTGAAGCATTTTGTCGCCTACGTTGCTTGATTTTATTTTATAAGAGGTGACAACATTCAACCCCTACCACAACCGTCAAGCATCAGGAAAATTGTATTTTATTGTAATCCATGGACTCGATTAATTGGTTTATAAGGGAGGCTGGTCTCCTGCATCTTATTTATGTTTATGCCAAAACCCAAGCTTGTAAACCCAAAGTTAACTTTACATTTTACCAAATTACAGAGGGTGAAGTTGACAAAACTGATATAGAGTGATTTCTGTAAACTCAATCAATTGCAGTATTTTCTTTCAAGGGTGAATGCATTACTATTAAAGAAATGTATTTTTTCCTTTTATTCCTATTTCTTTCTTAAACAAAATCACCCACCCACGATGGTATAGTGGACAGGGAATGAATGCAGTGTTCTAATGCAGGATCATCATCCTGAAACGTTAATTCTGTTTCTCTGTCCACCAATGTTGTCTGAGTGCTGCTATTTCCAGTAAATCTTTGTCTTTATTACTTTGTTTGCAGACTGTACTCTTTTATATTCTATTCATGACTCTTTAGATAACGGAATAGTTTGAGCCTGCAAATAGAAACATCTGGAAAGGATTCAGGCCAGGACTGATAAATAGGTATAATATATTCCTAATACTAATGCCAGGTAATGACCATTCATAACAAAAGATAATTCTTTTCACAATCAACATTGCTGAATATTCAGGCTATTATGATTGCTTAGAATCTAGCATTATCTTAATGTTCAACAACTAAGTTAACGACTTTCATTAAATCCTTAGTGTGGAAGACTTATCTACAGTACACTGATCTGTTCCAAGGGTCAATTGAAACCTTTTATTAAAAAAAAGCAAATTGAACACTCTAATTAATAGAGCCAGCATGGGCATACTATGTTGGTGGTAGAAGCATTGTAACTCTTGCAGCCTGCTCTCAGCACATTGTCAGATTTTGTTAGTATTTGATACAAATGATACATTTCACCGTGTTTCAATATACATGTGACAAAGAAAGCTAATCTTGTCTCAGGGTAAACACTACAACTACTGCTATTTATGTTACATAGCAGGTCAGATACTGCAATGATTTTAGTTACCTTCGACTATAGAATAATGTTCCCTCTAGTTTTTTTACAGCTGCACAGACTAATCATTGCTCTTAGAAGGATATGCTTATGCAGCCTGAAAACTGCACAGCACTTTAACTGTTTTTTTTTGTCATATGCACAAGACAAGTAAACTGTGTTAGGTAGTCAAAACAACTGACAAGCACAATGGCAAAAATAAGATGTTTTGACTGGATGGTGTTCGTGCTCAGCGGGCTGGCAGTTTACTAACAATAAGCTACTGGCTTCTATTCTGTGTTTATTGTTACAATTTGTAACAGTGTTGTAACTTTAAACACTGACAGTGTAAATATGTTATAATTACAGAGTAGTTCATAATTATATTAACTTAGATTTCAAAATTATAATAATGCTATATAGAAGAAAATTCCAGCTGCATGGCAACAAAGGCAATATGCACGTGAGCATTTCAGTTACTATGTGGCCACACACCTGCACAGTTTAGAGAGAACAGTGCAATTTTCTTGTTGCTAGGCTTGTTAGAATATGATTGAATATCCTGCATTTGCCTTGCTAGATACAGCTCCAAAATGACATAAAAGGAACCCAACATCACTCAAGACAAATCGATCCACAAATGCTACCCCAACCATCAGTGGCTCTCAGTGGTGGCTCACCACTTCAACCACAATTCAGCAATATGTTATGACTCCGAGAGTAATTTCTGCTTCATGCAGATGTGTTAACTAAAGCTATCTTGATGAAATGTGATCTATATCTAATGAATGACTGCATGCTCTATTAATCTGTAGGTTTGGATCGATGCAGCAACTCAGATCTTTTATTCCCTTGGAGCTGGTTTTGGAGTTATAATTGCATTTGCCAGTTATAACAAATTCGATAACAACTGCTATCGGTAAGAGTCCCAAATGAGTGAGAAAGTAACTATTTATAACAAAAAAGTTCTGATGCCATGGATGAAATCTCCGTTTATCTGCAGGATTTGTGTGTGGAACTGTTTTGTTTGTTTCCCTTCTATTACTTCTGCCTTACAAAATCTGAACTTAAGACAGTAATCACAGGGTCAATGGTTGAAAGCTGAACAAATGCAGAACTGTTGAAATAAACTGATATGTCAGAGTTTGTTTTCGTTCTCACTTTAATTGTTTAACAGTTAAGTCATGGGCCTTATTTATTTTGTTGGAGTATGAGACGTTACTCAGTTCATTAAACTACAAACGTAAACACATGAATCTTTACAAGAGTAAGCAGTGAATGTTGGAATGGGCTCATTATGTTGTACGGAGCTGTGTTTGTGTTTGAATACAAATATAACATTAGCAGCAGTTTGCTTTCAAATGTCATCTTTATGTTGTAAAATGATCAAAGGCATAATGTTGTAATGTTATCAAAGCATATTACTATTGAGTCACAAGAGATTTTACAACAAGTGACTAAAACCTTCCTTAAAGAACTTGGTTTTGAGGAAATGCCAAATGAGGGAGGATGGGTGGAGAGATTTAAAGGAGAATGTTTGAGTTTTGAGCCTTAAGGGATGATGCTACACCCAACAGTAGAGTAATTAAAATCAGAGTGAACGCAAGAATTAGAGGATAATTTGGAGTTTTCATGGGCTGGAGAAGAACACTAAGATAAGGAGAGGTGAAACAATGATGAGATTTAAAATTATTAAGACCATACTACCACAGTAATTTTGATCATTCCACAGACACAAAACCTAAAGTTCATCTTTGCTATCAAAATTGATATCCAGATTGCTGGTCGGGTGAAAGTTGATAAGCAGAGATTAACAAAAGGAAGGAGCTTGATCAAGGAAAAAAATTGACTTCAGTACTCTTTATTATTAATTGAAGAAAATTGCTGCTTCTCTTTTGCTGATTGTTAGATAATTTGATTAAAGCAGAGGTTTTGTCAGATGTAAACTAGTGCTATCAGTGTGCTTGTTGTGACTGTGATCAAAATCACCAGAGAGACAGTGAAGCTGGTGATATAGAAATTTTTTGTTGTTTCAACAAGCATGTCTTCTCATGGAGACACTCTCAGTTGAGGCCCACAAACCCAAAAGTACATCACATTCTTATACCCTTAACATCAAAGCTGATTCAATACTATTTGATAGTAACAATAATATCAACACTTCAATATCTTGGGTTGATGATGCTTCCTTTGCATTACGTATCTACAATGGGAGACACCTCTAGATGTTCAGACACCTTTGTTGTAAAGTAATTCTCACAAGTAGTCTAAAAGCTTCTGAAGACAGAGAGCCAGACACCCAAAATTAATGTTGTCAGGACTGTCTCTGAGTAAACAAAAGTTATTGATTACTTATACCTATGACCATGTTTTATATGCTAATTGACAACATCCATCAAATCACAATGGTGCAAATAACTTGGCCTATGTTACCTGATTTGATGCAGGGCAATTAACACAACCCCATTGTCTTAACATTTGGCTCATGCATGTTAACATAACAGGATCAGCTGCAGGTGCTGTGACATCCCTGGTTCTAGTATGAGGTATCCCTGGTACAGATCAGGTTCATTCCCCCATCCTGTTTTATTCTTTATACTCTGTAGTTAATCCTGCACAAATATTGTCACCCACATTTTATTCATGGTGATTATTTTAATTTTATTGAAGACCCTTTTTCAAGGCTTAGTATTCTAGCTTAATGCAAATTAAAAATTTAGTTTGCCATACTTCCCATCTTTTTCCTGAGATTTGTACTCTCTCTCTCTCTGTTCTCATTATGTCATGCATTTTCTAGTACCTATATATTACTTTGGTATTGTGGAGACCAGGATTTTAACAATGGTCGAAGAGCGTACGATTAATAAGTATACAGCATGAAAAGGCAACCGATCAACATCTTACTTTGTGGATCGGGGCAAGCTGGAACAAAATTGTAAAGGTTTGGTCATATCAGATGAACCTGACCTGCATTTTTTGAAAGAATGGACGAATGACTCCTATTTATGTGAGCTTTCAGAAAGCATTTGACAAAAAAAATGCTAACTAAAATTGAAGCACCAAGAATTGTGAAAGGCAAGGAAACAAATTTTATAAAAGTTTAATATACCTTTTCCACTTTTAAACCTTCCATTGAAAATGAAACCCTGTACTTTGTTTTCAATAGCTTTGTTTACTTGTCTGTTCCTATTTAATGATTAATGAACCTAGATTCCTCTGTACTTGCAATCAAATGAAACTTCTATTTTCCAAGGAGTGGATAGCCCCCTTCACCCTCTAACAAAGAGGGCCATCCCATTCCTGACTATTTTGAAATTAATTTGTCATGGATTTTGGAGTAATAAAGTCAAAGAGCTCAACGGACCAGAAACTGGTCCTTTGGCCCACCTAGTCCATGCCAAGCTGGTATTCCGTCTAGTCCCATTAACCCATACCTGGATCATAGCCCTCCATACCCCTCACATCCATGTACTTATCCAAACTTCTCTTATATGTTGTAATCAAACCTTCATCCACCACTTCCACTGGAAGCTCGTTCCACACTTACACCACCCTCTGAGTGAAGAAGCTCCCGCTCAGGTTGCCCTTAAGTATTTTACCTTTCACCATTAACCTATGACTTCTAGTTCTAGTCTCACCCAAACTCAATGGAAAAAGCCAGCTTGCATTTACCCTATCTATAACCCTCAATTTCTGCTTATTCTTGCAATGATCTTATAACAAGATTGTCGTGAATATACACAATAATGAATTCAAACAATGAAAATGACCCCATGAACCTACAACAGTTTCATTTCAGTATAGAATTGAATTTGCATGAATTATTAAGTCTTTCATAGGTTTGGATTTGTTGGTATGTGTCTTATAACATTTATCCAGGGTTTTGTTTAATCAAATGATCAAAGTGTGAGTGTGATATAAAGTTTAACTGAATATAAAGTCATGTCCTTACTTGCTTTTCTTGCCAAAAAAGCCAAGCATGATTATTTAATGAACATAATCTGAGTGATGCCTTTTAGATTAGAAAATCTAAACTAATTATACCAGCAAAATCTAGTTGGAGATGTCCAGAATTATCAACAAATTATAGCCTCGAATCAATAAAGCAGTAACTGTCCTGTTTTCTCAGTTATTAACTTTACAGAACATTTTTCCTTTCCCTATTTTCATGTGACTGGAATTTCTTTTATTAAAAGGATTAGGAAGTGGAGATTTTAAGAGTGAATTATTTACTTTTATCTATCTATTATTTCACACAATCTAGGCAGTGCTCCAGCCACTTCAAAACCAGTCATAGAGTCAGAGTGCTCCAGTATAGAATCAGGCCATTTAGCCCATCTAGTCCATGACGAATTGTTACTCGGCCGAGATCTCTCGATCTGCACCTTGATCATAGACCTCCAAACCCCTCCCATACATCTATTAAAGTATTTGTCATTGATTGTATTATTCCTTTCACTCATTTTTAAAATATGTTTTGTAAACAAGAAGTTGCAAGTGGAAGGAAAGTTACTGCTACCTAGTTATTGCATGTGTTTTAGTTAGTCTGGTTGTTATGTTTTACATAGCCATAAATGGTGAAATTTCCAGGAACCCCTTCAGTGTATAGAACTATTCCATCTACAACATATAAGTGGCATAGAAACTCTCAGACTCTCAAAAACTCTCTTATTTAGAGTGAGAAGACAAAAGAAAGAGACCCAGAAGTAGACCATTTTTCCCTTGTGCCTGATCCAGCACAATGAGATTGTTTCAGTTACACTTTCCTGTACAAACCCCATGGCTCTTAATTCTTCTAATATTCAAAAATCTATTGTTCTGTCCTGAATATACTGAGCATTTAAACCTGCACATCCATTTTGGGTGGAAAAATACAAAGGTTTACAACCTCCCAGATAAAGAAATTACTTTGTGTTTTAGTACTACTGGCTGATGCATATATTAAGATGGGAATCACTAACTCTAGATCCCCAAATGGGCAAGCATCATTCCTGAATCCGTTCTGTTAATCTTCATAAAAATCTTATAGGCAAGTAAGATTACCCCTCTTTCTTCTAAATTCAAGGCCATGTAAAGCCAGTCTGCTTAATACCTCCTTACAAGATAAGACTGTATCCCAGGGATTAATCTGTTGACTTCTCCTACACCCTGCTGATCACCAGGATATACATTCTTAGTTAAAGAGACTAAACCTGAACATTTTATTCCAAATGCAGTCTGTCTGTGCTCTACATAATTTTAAGTTCATCTTTGATCCAATCCTCATGCAATAAAGGCCAGCATACCATTTGCCAAAAGGGATATAAACTTCCAGTAATTTCTATGCCAGAATACGCGGGTTCTTCTGATCACCAGCACCTTTCAATCTCTTACAGTTCTTTCTTGGACTTGTGTGAGTGCCGGTGAACACTTTGGACAACCTCACATTTTTCCACACACAGAATTCCATTTGTCCATTCACTTAGACTACATAAATTCCCTTGAATCTTCTGTTGGCTCTCATCTCATGCCCACACTGTATAATCAATAGATATGGAAATATTATAGGTTGTCTGTAACAGACTGACATCACTGATTTGTGAGACACCCTACCAGTCATAGCCTCCCAAGACAAAAATTATGTGTTTATCCTTTTCTGTTCCTCATTCCAACCTGTACTGTATATTGCATTCTACACGGTATATTTTAGTGTGTAAATCTCTACAAGTGGCAACTTGTAGAAAGCCTTCTGAAAGTCTGAGTACACCACATCCATTCGTTCTCCCTTATATTTTTCTATTTTTTTCAACCTCAAAAAACAAACTGACAGATTTGTCAAACGTGATTTCATAAATCCACGTTGAAACTCCCCATTCCACTTATTATTTTCAAAGCCTTGTGTTGGCATTTTCTTAATTATTTTAACAGCCAATGATTGAAGCATAACTTGCCTACTTCATTGTCCTTCTTGAATAGTAGTGTTATATTTTCTATTCATCAGCTCTTCTAGAAAGTGCAGAGTTTGGGATAATGTCAGCCAAGGTATCCCCTATTTCCCCTTTTCCAAACCTAAGGTTAAAAATCATAAGGTCTTAAGGTGGAGGGGCAGGTAATATTAAGGAAGCAGGGAGTCTGCAGAAGGACTTAACAGATTAGCAGAATGGCAAAAGAGTAGCAGATGGAATACAGTGTCGGGAACTATACACTATATTCCATCATGCACGTTGGTAGAAGGAAAAATAGTGTAGTTTACTTTCTAAGCAGGGAGAAGATTCAGAAATCGGAGGTGCAAAGGAACTTGGTAGACCTCATGCAGGATTCCCTAAAGGTTAACTTACAGGTTGAGTCAGTGGTAAGGAAGGCAAATGCAATTTTAGCATTCATTTCAAGAGGACTAGAAAATAAAAGCAAGGATGCGGAGGCATTGGTCAGACTGCACTTGGAGTATTGTGAGTAGTTTTGGGCCCCTTATCTAAGAAAAGATGTGCTGGCATTGGGGAGGATCCAGAGGCGGCTCATGAAAATGAGACTGAGAATTAAAGAGTTAATATGTGAGGTGTGTTTGGTGGCTCTGGGTCTGTACTCAGTGGAGTTTAGAAGAATGAGCGGGGATCTCATTGAAACCTATCGAATATTGAAAGGCCTTGATAGAGTGGAAGTGGAGAGGATGTTTTCTACAGTAGGGAAGCCACGGATAGAAAGGCCCAGCCTCAGAGTAGAAGGACGTCTTTTTAGAACAGAGATGAGGAGGAATTTCTTTAGCTAAAAAGTGGTGAATCTGTCAAATTCATTGCCACAGACAACCGTGGAAGCCAAGTCTTTGGGTATATTTAAAGCAGAGATCGACAAATTCTAGATTAGTCAGGGCTTCAAAGATTATGGGGAGAATGCAGGAGGTTGGGGTTGAGAGGGAAAACAAGTCAGCCAAGATGGAATGGTAGAGCAGACTCAATGGGCCAAATCGCCCATTTCTTATGCTCCTGGAAATTTATTGCCTTTTTATCTTATTTCTGTTGCTGTAGATTCTTTTCACATACGTGAATTTGTTTCAGTACCTTATTCACTCCAGATTTCGACAACTTCTCGGATGTTTTCTACGTCTTTTTCTATGAAGGTAGACACGACATAATAGTTTAATTTCTTTGCCATCTGCTGAACTGTCAATACTTGTATCATTTTTCCTTTCTCAATTTGCATGGGGTTCAAATTAAATTTTGCCATTCTTTTCCTTCTTACTTCTCCACAGAATATCTTACAATATCCTTTTATGTTTCTATTCTAAACTTTTCTTGTATTTTATATTTTCTGACTCCATATCATTGCATTGGTAATAGAAACATAGAAAACCTACAGCACAATACAGGCTGTTCAGCCCACGATGCTGTGCCGAACATGTCCTTACCTTAGAAATTACCTAGGGTTACCCTAGCCCTCTATTTTTCTAAGCTCCATGTACCTATCCAGGAGCCCCTTAAAAGACCCTACTGTATCTGCCTCCACCACCATCGCCGGCAGCCCATTCCACGCACTCACCACTCTCTGCGTAAAAAAACTTACCCCTGATATCTCCTCTGCACCTACTTCCAAGCACCTTAAAATTGTGCCCTGTCATGTTAGCCATTTCAGCCCTGGGAAAAAGTCTCTGACTATCCACACAATCAATGTCTCTCATCATCTTATACACCTCTATCAGTTCACCTCTCATTCTCCACCGCTCCAAGGAGAAAAAAAGGTAGTAAAGGTAGTAGGGATAGTCCAGGTAATTATAGACCAGTGAGCCTTACGTCTGTGGTGGGAAAGCTGTTGGAAAAGATTCTTAGAGATAGGATCTATGGGCACTTACAGAATCATGGTCTGATCAGGGACAGTCCGCATGGCTTTGTGAAGGGCAGATCATGCCTAACAAGCCTGATAGAGTCCTTTGAGGAGGTGACCAGGCATATAGATGAGGGTAGTGCAGTGGATGTGATCTATATGGATTTTAGTAAGGCATTTGACAAGGTTCCACACGATAGGCTTATTTAGAAAGTCAGAAGGAATGGGATCCAGGCAAGTTTGGCCAGGTGGATTCAGAATTGGCTTGCCTACAGAAGGTAGAGGGTCGTGGTGGAGGGAGTACATTCGGATTGGAGGGTTGTGACTAGTGGTGTCCCACAAGGATCGGTTCTGGGACCTCTACTTTTTGTGATTTTTATTAACGACCTGGATGTGGGGATAGAAGGGTGGGTTGGCAAGTTTGCAGACGACACAAAGGTTGGTGGTGTTATGGATAGTGTAGAGGATTGTCGAAGATTGCTGAGAGACATTGATAGGACGCAGAAGTGGGCTGAGAAGTGGCAGATGGAGTTCAACTCAGAGATGTGTAAGGTAGGACAAAGGAAGGACAAACTCCAAGGCAGAGTCCAATGTAAATGGCAGGATACTTGGTAGTGTGGAGGAGCAGAGGGATCTGGGGGTACATGTCTAGCGATCCCTGAAAGTTGTCTCACAGGTAGATAGGGTAGTTAAGAAAGCTTATGGGATGTTAGCTTTCATAAGTTAAGGTATAGAGTTTAAGAGTCACGAGGTAATGATGCAGCTCTATAAAACTCTGGTTAGGCCACACTTGGAGTATTGTGTCCAGTTCTGGTCACCTCACTATAGGAAGGATGTGGAAGCATTGGAAAGGGTACAGAGGAGATTTACCGGGATGCTGCCTGGTTTAGAGAGTATGGATTATGATCAGAGATTAAGGGAGCTAGGACTTTACTCTTTGGAGAGAAGGAGGATGAGAGGAGACATGATAGAGGTATACAAGATATTAAGAAGAATAGATAGAGTGGATAGCCAGCACCTCTTCCCCAGGGCCCCACTGTTCAATACAAGAGGACATGACTTTAAGGTAAGGGGTGGGAAGTTCAAGGGGGATATTAGAGGAAGGTTTTTTTACTCAGAGAGTGGTTGGTGCGTGGAATGCATTGCCTGAGTCAGTGGTGGAGGCAGATACACTAGTGAAATTTACTAGACAGGTATATGGAGGAATTTAAGGTGGGGAGTCATATGGGAGGCAGGGTTTGAGGGTCGGCACAACATTGTGGGCTGAAGGGCCTGTACTGTGCTGTACTATTCTATGTTCTATGTTCTAAAAGGCTGAGTTCACTCAACCTATTCTGATAAGGCATTCTCTCAATCCAGGCAACATCCTTGTAAATCTGCTCTGCACCCTTTCTATAGTTTCCACATCCTTTCTGTAGTGAGGTGACGAGAAATGAGCACGATTCTCCAAGTGGGGTCTGACCGATATAGCTGCAACATTACCTATCTGCTCTTAAACTCAATCTCACGGTTTATGAAGGCCAATGCACCGTATGCCTTCTTAACCACCGAGTCAACCAGTGCAGCAGCTTTGAGTGTCCTATGGACTCGGACCCCAAGATCTCTCTGATCCTCCACTCTGCCAAGAGTCTTACCGTTAATACTATAATCTGCCATCATATTTGACTTACCAAAATGAACCACCTCACACTTCTCTGGGTTGAATGCCATCTGTCACTTCTCAGCCCAGTTTTGTATCCTATCGATGTCCCACTGTAACCGCTGACAGCCACTATCCACAACACTATCCACAACACCCCCAATAATTTGCTGAAAGCTGAAATTTTCACAGCTTTTTGGCTTTGCTGTTTTTTTTGGCAACAATGCAAGCATTTTCCTTCTTTATCTTATTAATGATAGCTAGACAAATATCCCTTCTGCGTTTCTGTGTCTTAATAAGTATTTTTTTTTGTAAATGATGCTTATACTATGTTCTAACAATATATCCAGAATCTCCATAGCCTTTCAAACCCTTGGTGTGTAGGTCATTCGGTTCATTCATGGTAAGGGGCCCCACAGTGGAGTAGAGGTTAGCACTACGCTTCGCTTTTACAACTCAGGGCATCGGAGTTCAGAGTTCAATTCCAGCAAGTTTGTACTTTCCTTTCTCTGTGCACATGGGTTTCATCTGAATGCTCCAGTTTCCTCCCAAATACGTACGAGTTGGCTGGTTAATTGATCATTGTAAATTGTCCCGTGATTAGGCTAGGGTTAAATCAGTGGGTTGCTGGGTGGCATGGCTCGAATTGAATTGAATTGACTTCATTTCTTACATCCTTCACGTATATGAGGAGTAAGAATCTTTACATTACAGCTCCATCTAAACGTACAATGTGCAATCATAGCAATTTATAATAATTTATAATAAATAGAACAGTCAATGTAATATAGAGTACACACAAATCAGCGTGAGTTCATCAGTCTGATGGCCTGGTGGAAGAAGCTGTCTCGGAGCCTGTTGGTCCTGGCTTTACGCTGCAGTACCGCTCCCCAGATGGTAGCAGCTGGAATAGATTGTGGTGGGGTTGGTTTGGATCCCCAGTGATCCTACGAGCCCTTTTTACACACCTGTCCCTGTAAGTGTCCTGAATCATGGGAAGTTCGCAACTACAGATGCACTGGACTGTCCACACCACTCTCTGCAGAGTCCTGCAATGAAGGGAGGTTCAGTTCCCATACAAGGCAGTGATGCAGCCAGTCAGGATGCTCTCAGTTGTGCCCTATAGAAAGTTCTTGGGATATGGGGGCCCATACCAAACATCCTCAACTGTCTGAAGTGAAAGAGGTGCTGTTGTGCCTTTTTCACCACACAGCTGGTGTGTACAGACTACTTGATGTTCTCAATGATGTGGATGCCAAGGAACTTAAAGCTGATTACCCTCTCAACCCCAGATCCATTGAGGTCAATACAGCTTAGCCCGTCTCCATTCCTCCGGTAATCAACAACCAGGTCCTCTGTTTTTGCGACATTGAGGGAGAGGTTGTTTTCTTGACACCACTGTGTCAGGGTGATGACTTCTTCCCTGTAGGCCACCTCATTATTGTTTGAGGTAAGGCCAATCAATGTAGTGTCATCGGCAAATTTACTTGGCAGATTGGAGCTGTGGGTGACGACACAGTCATGGGTATACAGAGAGTAAAGGAGGGGACTCAGTACGTAGTCCTGAGGGGCACCTGTACTGAGAATCAGAGGGTTGGAGGTGAGGGATCCCACTCTTACAACGTGCTGGCAATCTGACGGGAAGTCCAGGATCCAGCTGCACAAAGTGGGGTCAAGGGCCAGGTCTCTGAGCTTCTTGTTGAGCCTGGATGGAACTATGGTGTTGAATGCTGAACTGTAGTCCAAGAACAGCATTCTCACATAAGTGTCCAGATGTGTAAGGATGGTATGTAGCGCTGTGGCTATTGCATCATCTGTGAATCAGTTGTGTCAGTAGGTGAATTGTAGTGGGTCCATTTTGGGTGGTAGCAAGCTGCAGATGCAGTCCTTGACCGGCCTCTCAAAGCATTCACTCATTACTAAGGTGAGTGCGACAGGACACCAGTCATTCAGGCATGTTACCTTGGTCTTTTTTCGGTGCGGGGGCAATGGTGGATAATTTAAAGCAGGAGGGCACTCTACACTGGGAGAGGGAGAGTTTTAAAATATCAGTAAATGCTCCTACACATCCTGAGTCCTCGCCCTGGGATGTCGTCCAGCCCCGTAGCATTGCTCCTGTCTGCTCGTTGGAAACACCTGTGTACCTCAGCCCCAGAGGGTCTCCATGCTGTACCTCTAAATAAATTAATTCAATTACAGCAAACCTGAGCAGATCATGTGAAATTCTCTCCCCAATGTTAGAAACTTCTTCCTACAAAACAAATGGATTATAATTTTGAAAACAGCAACTTTCACAAGCAATAAATGGGCACTGTGGAGCTCCATTTGGCTGTTTCTCAAAACCATCTGCTGAGTAATTGAAGATTCCACAGAATTTTCATAAACAAAGATGATCAAAGGAACCCACACCCTTTCTCCAGCACACTGGAATCTGAACCATTAAATACTATCTTCTGAAGGAATTAGTGCGATGAATCAAAGTGTAGTTATTAATTAGTCACCATTTAAAAAAACAAGATTTATGTGCTCACTGCCACATCTTTGCAGCACGTTAATGGTGCCCCATATGTAGCCTTTATTCATAATGAGTTGATGCCCTGTGGCATTGTACAGGGTGGGGAGGGGGTCAATGCAAAGTGTTTCTCAGGAAGGATTATAAATGATTAAAATAATTGGAACCCAGCGAGGGGTATAGGTAGAATTGTTCGAGAATAGTGTAGGAAATGAATATAAAGAAAGTAGTGGTTACTCCTTGTTCAGTAAAGTGTCTAATTTTTTTCCCACATGCAAGATTAGCATGATGTACGTATTTTGTGAACTGTTTTTCTCATCACAAGAAAGGAGGGCATGTTAGAGTAGTTGTGCTGGCCGACCTGAATCCATTATTGGTTCTTCACTAGGTACACATTGCCTGCAAGAAATGAAACTCAAGGTAGTAGGTAGTGACATACACGTACTTTGGTAAAAAATTTACATTGAACTCTGAAATACATTCACTTTGAATATATATTCAGCCAATCAACCAATATTTCCAAGGCTGCATAACTACTTAGCTTTCTCTCAACCCTCCTTCATGTTATGTTGTACTGGATTTGGAGGGGAGACTGAATTTGGTATTAACAGCTTAATGCTCTGGACTTGCCTCTATTTAGTTTTAGGTATTGGAAGATTGTTCGGATGACCATTGTAAATCCTTTCCTTGGAATGTAGTAATGTAGTGACAGCCAGAGTTATTGGCCAAGGATGCAAGGTTGTGCATGACAAAGATGAACTGAATGAGGAAAATGTATGCAAATGTTTAGTAGAAAATGGAAAATACAGATATCAATGTAGGTATCAGTGCATCTACATCTACCGAATATATCCATTGAATCTCCAGTTAGGGTTTCTACTTAAAACATCAAAATAACACATGGAATTAGTGAGTTGCTAGGCTAAATTACACTTCAACAAGAAGACTGGAGTCATTATTAATATTTATATTTGTTTTAATCTATAAAATAATATTTCAAAGATTCAAGCATAACTTGGGTTGTCGCTGCTGCTCTGAGCTTATACATTGCAGTGCTGCCATCCACTGCCACAGTGGTGGAAATGCATGTTGACCCTCAGGACCTTGTGCAGTTCTGCTGCAGCAGGAGATAATGTAAAAGGACAGCATTGCTTTTGAGCATCAGAAAGCCCAATGGCAATTATATCCACAGGAGCAAAAGGTGCTGGAAGTAAAAATAGATCTTTTTCTCCCATTGTCAAATCTGACAAACGTGAATTTTGAGTTGGATAGAATGTCTGATTGAACTACCCTGTTACCATGTATTATAGTAAGAATGGCACAGCAATATGAAAGGAAAAATTATCAGAGAAAGTGTATACAAATATACCTTGTGTATACTGTTGGTTCTCTTATGCATTTTCCCTGTATAAAATAAGTATTAAAGATGCTGCAGATATAGCAAAAAGAAATTGCTGGAAATAATCAACAGTTTAGGCAATATTCATAAGAAGTTGAAATTGCAGATCAATAATTCTTTGTGAGAAGGCTTTTAATGGAAGATTATTGACCCAATAACTTAAATATTTATTCTCTTTCCAGATGCTGCCTGACCTGTTGAGTATTACCAGATTATTTCAGATTTAAAGCAGCTGCAATTTTCATTTGATGTTTCATAGAAATCTTCAGCTTATGGACCTTGTATAGCAGTGTTTCATGGCAGAAGTGCATGTCACAGTATTTGATGTGTCACGTTATGGAATTCACAACAATCTTTCGAAGATTGCCTTGTGATGACTCATGACTTTGCACATGGCCAAGAATAAGTTTTCAGATTGGTTAAGGCACAAAATTAGCATTGTAGATAGTGCCACTGTTTATTTACTTAGAGGTTCAGCATGGTAACAGGCTCTTCTGACCAAATGAGCACACGCCACCCCAAATACATCCATGTGACCAATTAACCTACTAACCCGTATGTCTTTGGAATGTCGGACAGAATCGGAGCAAATGGAGGAAACACAAGGAGTCATGGGGAGAAGATACAAGCAGCAGTGGAACTGGCACAGTAAGAGTAGTACACTAACCATTACGCTACACTTCCTGTTTAAGTCAGATAAAAGAAGTGCATAGATAGTCAAAGTTTTGTTCCCAGTTTGGAAATGTCAAATACAAGAGGGTTAGGATTAAAGTGAGAGGGGGAATGTATAAAGTGAATCAAGTTTTTGATTACATAGAGAATCAAATTCTCAAATTCACTGAGAATCAAATTCACCACCAGGGAAGGTGGTGGAAGCAATGATAAGAGGCATTTAGTCAGACACGCGATGGACAGTGCATAGAGGGATACAGGCATATACAGGCAGGTGAGATTATTTTAGACTGAAATCATATTTGGCACAAATATGGTGGCAGAAGGGCCCATTCCTGTTGTACTGTTGTTTTTGTTCCATGTTCTGTATTAGAAGCTGATGATGACGTGCATTTGGACTTGGAACTGTTATCTTTAGGTGAGGTGGATCCAGCCCCTATTCTATAACTGCTTTTATTATGTGCAAGTGTATATTGTATATGTACATATGTTTAGAGAAACGTGTAACCTTTGAACCATTGAGGAGTTGTGTTATCTCTACAGGTGAGTAGTTTAGCGCTTTGCAGGTTAGTATTCTAAATATGGATCAAGGACATAACGGAAAACCCTGAAACAAGGAATCCCAGTAGAAAGGTCTTTTTAATACTATTTTGATGTGGCACCAGGTAATTCTGCCACCTTGTTACTAGTACGTCCTTCTTAATGAGAGTGGATCAAATGCTGGAACAGTAGATCATTCAGTCTCATTTGGAGACAAACTCCAAAGTTTATGCTTAATTATGAAATATTTGAATATTTTCTAGCATCATCTTCATGGAATTTTCACATCCAATTGTGTTTTTGTTTTGTGTGTGGCCCAGAGACGCCATTTTTACTAGCTCCATCAATTGCGTGACGAGCTTCTTCTCGGGATTTGCAATCTTCTCTGTGTTGGGCTACATGGCATTCAAGCATGGAGTTGATATTTCAGAGGTAGCCACAGATGGTAAGCAATGTATATTTAAAATGTTTAAAAATACATTTTCAATTGTATTTGTGATTGTCAAAACAAAATCAGTACATAAAATGCCTAAAGACATGTAGAAACTTGTAAAATCCTTTTCCTAGGGTAGGGGAGTCCAGAACCAGGGGCATAAATTTATGGTGAGAAGTGAAGGAATAAAAGGGGACATGAGGGGTAACTCTATAAAGTCAAGGTTATTTAATGTCATTTTTTGTACACAAGTTTAAAGGAGAATGAAATAATTGTTATTCTAGATCTGATGCAGCACACAGAAGAAGAGGAGTAAATGGAATGAGCTGCCAGAGGGGAGTGGTTGAGGATGGTATAATAGTTTACTTTAAGAAGCTCTTAGATAGTTCTGTAGAGGGGCAGTACTTAGAGGAATATAGGCCGAACACAGGAAATTGGGACTAAAGGGTGAACATTTTATTATCATGGACTTACTGAGCTGAAGTGCCTACATTGGTGCTGTATTTCTCTATGATTCTATGAATATAACTCAGAATATGGATGTTTTCTTTAAATGGTAAAAAAGTTTAGAATCTATTGTATGCTCATCCAAATAATAACTTCTATAACCAATGTTATTTACGACATAATACAAGACAAAAAGTTAATAATATACAGTGAATGTTGTGATCCTCACCACATTTTGGCCAATGTTTCATTTCAGTCAGGTACAGTGTTAAAAATGACCAATTGAAAAGTATGCAAGTCAAGCCTTTCACTGTACATGTGACAATAATAAATACAATTCAAATAATTTCTTTGGAAAATGTAAAAGAGTGCAGTACTTAAGATAAATATTGTCTTAATTGTTTCCCACTTTATACTGGTGATTGCATTTCAGAAGAACTTAATTGACTATAAAACATTTTTGAGAAAGGGATGTGAAAGATGTCACATAAATATAAATCTTTTTCTTTATTATATTTACACAACATTTATTTCAGCAATTAAGCAAAGGCAGCAGTGGAAGAGATGCCACTTGAGAAGAATTCTAAAGTAAATTCTTTCTTGAACTCGAGGTTCCTAATGGGAAAGCTGTCCAGGGATAAGGACAATAATTCTAAAACATTGTGCTGCAGCTCATGTTTCTTTCTGGTGTGATACTACTCTTCACCAAACTTCACTCAGTCATTGCAGATGGATGGTGCCTCCTAAAGGTGGATCTATCATTAAGGATCTTCACCACCCAGGAGATGCCCTCTTCTCATTATTACCATTAGGGAGGAGGTACAAGAGCCTAAAGACACACATTCAATGTTTGGGAACAGCTTCTTCTCCTTTGCCATCAGCTTTCTGAATGGACAATGAAACCAGAATACTATCTTATTGCTTTTGATCTCCTTTCACACTACTTATTTATCTTTTTTTATATATTTCTTATTATAATTCATAATATATTTTATGTATTTCTCTGTACTGCTGCTGCAAAACAACAAATCTCACACATTAGTGTTAACAAACTTGATTCTGAAGACTTTCAGATTCTTTTGTTGTTGAATGAATAGTCCAGTTTGATTGAATGTTTATCATTTTAATTTCATCATCAATTTCCTATAAAAAGTTTGTCTTCACAATAAATGTCATTCAGCAATCTCCAGAATCCAACCCAGCCCTTGATAATTAGTTTACCGTGTAAATGAGAGCGATCAATTAATTAAAAGTGGCAGATTAGCCTGTAGGGGCATAAAATGAGCCACCCTCTGTTGGATTTTAATGCCTTCTCACTGTTTAATCACAACATCCTGTTAATACAATTAAGATCAATTAGAGTAGTTGATGGTGACAGCTAAAATTTTTCATCTGAAAATCCAGTGCAAATACTTAAGTGAAAATGATTACAGCCCTGCCTCTTTACTTGTTGAATATGTGCTCACATTGTCTACTTAATATTGTTCAACTGCTCGGCCAAAGACCTTCCTTTAGGTAGTTATAAAAGGCGAAGTGGCTAACTGTCATTAGACAGTAACACTTCTTCTAATCAACTTTACATCCAACTGGAAACTTTGGCTGAACCATTAACAACATTTTAGAAACAAAAATATTGCAAAGATACTCAACACGTTTGATGTTACTCTGTGATAGTTGCTACCTTTGCAACTTGTGATAGTAAATTATTAGGAACAGCACAGTGGAACAGTCCATAGAGTTGCTGCCTCTCTGCTCCTGTGATCCAAATTTAATCACAGCCTCTGGTACTGCATGTGGAGTTTGCATGGTCTCCTTGTAACTACATGGGTGTCCCCTGGGAGCTCTAATGTCCTCCCATATGCCAAAGACTTGCCAATTTATAGGCCAATGTAAATCACCCTGCTGTGTAGGTGAGGCATAGAATCTGGGAGGAAAGGATAGAAATGAGGGGATAGTAGATTATAGGGAAATGGAATTACTCTTTGAGATAGCATGGATTTGATGGGCTGAAATAGATGCCTACTTTGTTGTAAGGAATTATGGAAAATGACCAGATTGAAGATGGGGTTAAGTAAATAAATGGATATTAAGCCAAAGGAAATGGATAATTTACAATTTAATCTGAAATTAATTTTAATGAACACCTTGGTCTGGAATTCTCTCTGGAGAAGGCACGGCCAATGAAGGAGGGGCATGAATAAAATGTACAAATGTTGAAAGTATTCAGCAAGTCAGACAGCAGGAAATACAAGGAGAATTAGCACTTAAGTTTGATAATGAAGTTTCAAAAAAAGTATGGAACTCCATGAGAGGCAAATGTGATTAAACTTGCCAGGATTTTCACCTTTGGCTAGGTTGCTACCAGCTAGTAGGTCTAATATTGAACTGGACCAGGGTAGACTGTGGATAGGTGACGAATCAAGTTCCAGCTGTTGATGCTTGTTTTGAGACTGATAAAAAGCAACTGAAACTATGAACCACCTTGAAGAAAACACGGGTAGAAGACAGGATTTCGAGGTTTTTAAATGCAGAATGTTGTTCAGGACTTCCATTAAAATAATGCCTAAACTCATTTAAAAGTCAGCCTGGTAGCAGCACCATCTGCAATCCCACGTATTGGCTGTACTTTTGAAGTACAGATTCTGCAGAGCTTAGGGACCAGCATGGAAAACTTATGTTCCATCTGTTTTAAATTTGTTTGATGTTTGTTATTTGTAGAGGTCAATTTCAACAATAAACTCACTGTGTGCTATTTTATTCTCAGGTCCAGGTTTGGTGTTTGTTATCTATCCTGAAGCGATATCGACACTCCCAGGTTCAACATTTTGGGCAATAATGTTCTTCATAATGTTATTGACATTGGGGATTGACAGTTCAGTAAGTGACTTGTAATTTTGCCTATTGTACATCATAATGAATTTTCATGGTTCATAGAAATACAGAAAATATACAGCACATAAACAGACCATATAGACGGTGCTTTTTTTCTTACTCAGGTCAGGTACAGCTCCTTCAGTAATAATAAAGACCTAAAGATAACATGAATGTTTATAGATGGAAAAGCTGAACTATTATTGTTTGGATCATAAGAGCAATATGTCCAATGTAGCAACGTTCTTTGTAACATTCCTGAATTGAATCTGAAAAGTGCAATAATGTACTTCAGTTTTAGCAGTGGTTTCCTGATATCCAGATTACAAGGCATTTAATCTTCATCTATTTGAGGGGTATTAACCCAAAACTTTGATTGTCCATTTTCCTCTACTACCTACCTGCCCCGTCACTTGTGTTCACCTATCATTTGCCAGCTTGTACTCCATTACCTCCCAACAACTATTCATTCTAGCTTCTTGCCCCTTTCTTTCTGGTCCTGATAATGAGTTTTGGCATGAAACATCAACTGTTTATTCCTCTCCATAGATGCTGCCCGTTCTGCTGAGTTCCTCCAGCATTTTGCGTGTGTAGCCCTGTATTTCCAGCATCTGCAGGATCTCTTGTTTATGAGTTTCATCCCTCCATAGATGCTGTCTGACCTGCTGAGTTCCTCTGGCATTTCATCTTTTACTCCAGATCACCATCCCCGATGTCTCATTTTTCGTTTCATGCTTCTTCTACCACAGAACATCAATTATTGCATGGTAGTACTGACCTGAATTTGAAACGGTTCCATAAAACTCACTGAAGAAACACCGGCTAAATTCTAAGTAACTTGAGCTTGTGTTTTATGAACAATTTAAATCCTGAGTGGGAACTGGATCCAATTCAGCGACACTACTAGACACTTTACCTCGTATGATATAAAATCCCCTTGCAAAATAAAGTGAGAGATCATCAGTCTGCAGGTGACCTATACTGTGAGGAACTACTAGTCTAACAACTATCCTTGTAAGTTCTGCTGGAGCACTTTTTAAACTTAAGTCTTTTAGCACTTAGCTGGTTAACTGGCTGATATATCTCCATGACAGGAATGAAATTATTCTGATCACCCAGTGTGGCTCAAATATCCATCAGCCAGCCCCTTCAATGCTCCAGCCACGTAATTCAATACTAAACTCAGAGTATTACCCAGTATATTAACAGTGTGTCACATTGATTCTAAAAGCTCTGAAAATATAAATATAGTGGGCAGTACAGACCCAAAATACAAAATTAATTTATTGTTCGATATTAAAATATAGAAGTTCTTTCAGACTGATTCCTGAACCTAAGTGGTCATGGAAACGCAAGTGGAAGTTTAGTCTGAAATTTGACGCAAAGCTTCCCTAGTTTTATTTCTTTCAGCAGTTGGCATTCGACGTGCTTAAAGAGGCAGCTCTCATTTTTATGAGTGGAGGTTTTACAAGCTACTTCGGTCTCCGTATACGAGTCATTTACAGTTTGTTGGTGGTTAGTGTTTGGGATACAACAGTAGCTGATGTGTTCTCAGTGGCTCAAAGCTGGACTGAAAAGCAAAAAAACAAAAGGGAATACAAAATAAAAAAGAAAAAGAAAATGTAAGAAATACTCAACAAGTTTGGCTGTATCTGTAGAGAGAAACAGAGTCAGGTGTCTAGCATGGTGATCTTTCCCCAAGGCATCCACCTGCAACGTTGACTGTGTTTCTCCTACCTCAGAGACTGCCTGGTCTGCTGAATATTTTCAACATTTTCCATTGTTATTTTCAGATTGAAGATGAAGGTCTAATATGGGATCATTGGTTCAGTAATTCAGACCCACTTTCCCTACTGCAGTTATTAATTTTATTTTTCAAAAGTTAGGCTCTGCAAGATTAGAAGAAGGGCTAATACTTCCTTAAGCCTCTGGGGATTAGCATTCTGGGTTTGTGGTGATGCAAAGAGAATCTTCTAATGTTGGACATTCTCAATCAATGTATCAGTTTTCAGAGAGTATAATTATGGTTTTTTGGTTAAAAGAAAAAATGATCTGGCAAGAGGAACAGTATTTATTTTTCATCTGTTTGTGATGAAAACCCTGAAAGTCTCGTGAAACAACACAATGACTGCAGTGATTCAAGAGAAGGTTTCTCCCCACCAACTTGGACAGCAAGGGTGAAGGTTAAGATTTTGTCTTGCCAACCAAATCTTGATCCAGTAATGAATAAAATGAAAATAAACACATATGCTTTCAATTTAAAAATATGCACTGTAACCTGTAATTAGCAGATTAAAGTATTGATATAGCTGCTCCTGCTCCTGACATTCTTTGGCAATAAAGCAAAGGTGCGGAATGAGGTTTAAGCTGTGTGAGTTTCAATGCACGAGTTTGTAACAAGTTGTATCCTTTACTTGCAGCTCCCACCCAGTGTTTCAGTGCGAGTCAAGGTTCACTGTAGTTGGAAATCCAGCTGCATCCTAGACATGGCAGGCTGGGTGACAAAAGGAAAGTGATGGGCGAAAATATTTGGAAATGCAGAACAGGCAGACATTACTTTTGTCTATTCACAGTCACCAAATCTCATCCTTTCAGCAGGGACTCATTAATGTTAACATGGACTTTGTTTATAGTTTAACCACAGCTCAGGGAGAAGTACATGCATTGATCATTTGTATATAATTTCCAGTACATTCTAAGTGTATTTGGAAGACAGCTGTGTTTGGAAACCTAGTGTTTTCCCTTGCCCTTCTTATAAATACAAGTCCAGGATAAATACCCACTTTATTTCATTGGTATTACTTGATCCCTTCCATGGACTGACTGGGCCTGAATCCTGCCAGCTGATTGAGCCAGCAGTCCCACAGTGCCCACCTGCCTGTCAGCGCTAACCTGATTCAGATATAGAGAGCCAATCCTCACTGCTGAATAGCGGCCCAGCGAGGAACCATCAACTGAACTAATGGGTGCTGGCTCCTGAGGAGTTGCTCAGATGACCTTTGACTGCTTGCCACTGATAGATACATTTTTAAAGCTGTTCAAGTAAACTAAAATAACACTAATTAAAACACCTTAAAATTGGAGCAAATACACATGTTAAAGTGAAATAAGTAAGCCACTTACCTTTTATCACATGGTCAATAACCCCATGTAAATGCAAGAGATTTCAGTTCTTACACCAACTACCACTGGCAGAATATGAGATATTAGCCACTATGTATGGAGAAAGAGCTCTGATTAGATTTGTTTCTTCCCTATAATACAACTTACAATCATATAATCGTGATTTAATTATGCAACGCTGCCTCTTTTAACTGTTTGATTTAAACAGCTTGACTCCTTTGTCTATTTTTCTTCTGAGTCTGGTTTTACAAGACCGTTCTCCTCAACAGGTTCTCTATGCAGACAGGTTCCATAGGCTTTTCAGTGCCTTCCATTCTGGAGGATAGCTGAGAAAAATCTCTAAACACGGCAGACACTGGGTGTTTGTCATTTGAAGAGTCGAACTGTTGAAGTGCTTACTTCAGCCTATGGTGCAACTAGGTGGCTGATTAGCATCATAACTACTATATCAGATCTCTTATATTGCCCCCAGAATGCTTTAAAATACATTTGATGCAACAATTCAAAAAAAGCAATTTATCAAAAATTCATTGAAATCTCTTGAAATCTGGCACATATATTACTTTACGCAGTCATATGGCATTTCATCCAAATATTTAACAAATGCATTTGGAGAGAAGCATTAT
Organism: Mobula birostris; assembly: GCF_030028105.1. Taxonomy (NCBI): domain Eukaryota; kingdom Metazoa; phylum Chordata; class Chondrichthyes; order Myliobatiformes; family Myliobatidae; genus Mobula; species Mobula birostris. The sequence continues at coordinate 30,308,178 of NC_092384.1, read as the reverse complement.
ATTAGTTATCAAGGAGAAAAATGTAGCAAATCAATTTTTTTTAAAGTGCAGGTGTGCTTGAAATATGGTTCACCGTGGTCTCTTTGCAGGCCACAGAAGATGACCAGTTTTTCTACTCCGCACCCGCCCCACCGCGCCCCCCCCCCCCCCCGGTCTCACAACACCTAACCATGTATGGACCGGCACCCAGAGGCTCATGCACATTTACTGTGGTGTTGCAAAGTATGCTTTTTGGTCGGGCTTGAATGAAACCTGCTGTATCCAACCAGAAAGAGCTTTAATCTGCATAAAAACAGTAAATGCTAGAAACAGTGAACAGCTCAGACAATATCTGTGGAAGGAGCAAAAAGAGTTAATAATTCAGGTTGAAGATCCTTTGGAAGATTTCCAGTACCTATACGAGAAGTGATTGATAAGTTCATGGTCTAAGGTGGAAGGAATCAATTTTAGAAAACCTAGCACATTTATTTTTCAACATAGTCCATAGTCCAGGGACCAGCTGATTGAGCTTATGCCGGCCGGTTTAGCGAGCAGAGCGGCGGACACCCCTGCTGAAATCTGGAGGAAAACACACAGAGGATGCAGAGGGGGATCACACGGTCGAGGAAAGAGGACCGGGTTGAGACAACAGAGACTTATGGAGAAGAGGAGTTCGGTGGGTAATAAAATGGACGAGTTCACGGCGCTAGCCAGGAGTCAGAGGACATTTCAGGAGAGCAGTGTTATGTGTTTTACTGGAACGGCGCTGCACGAGGACATACCCGATCAAAACTTCTCCATGGACGGCTTCCAGACCGTTCAGGCTGACCGGAAGTGCACTGAGAGCGGTAAGCGTAAAGGAGTTGGGTGCTTACTGTTCTGGTTAACAACAGATGGTGCAATCCGGGTCATATTACAATTGAGGAACATGTCTGTAGACCAGATATTGAACTTTTTGCTGTTGGACTTCAACCATATTCCACCGAGATACAACACTGGGCGGCACGGGAGGTCGTTCCTGCCTGTGGCCATCGAACTTGCAGCTCCTTCCGTGGAGGGTCAGACACCCTGAGCCAATAGGCTGGTCCTGGACTTATTTTCCATCTGGCATAGTTTGCATTTTCTTGTTTGATTGTTTGTGGTTTTTGTATTGCTATATTTATGCTCTATTTTTGGTGGGTGCGGCTGTAACGAAACCCATCTTCCCTCGGGATCAATAAAGTATATCTATCTATTTACCTATCACTCCTACATTTACACACTTAGTCCAGCGGTCGTGAAGCATACAGATCCTGGACCTCCAGAAAGTGTCCGCAGCGAGGGTGATTGATAAGTTCGTGGCCTACAGTAGTAGGGGATGAGTTATACAGCTCTCGTTACATGCACATGCAGTTCAACTCTTTGAGTGATTATGCAGAAAGTTTTGAAGTTAATAACTCATCACGGGCAATTAATAAGTTCGTGGCCTAGGGTAGAAGGAGATGAGTTTGTATTTTATTTTGGATTTTTATGTGTTTTCACTCAGCCTCAGGCAAGGCTGTAAAACAAGAATTCTGTATAGAAACCAACACAGAATTCACAAAGTTGGCAAAGAATTCTATTCCTTCAGTCCAATTCTCAATGCAAATACAATAAAAACATACTATGGTGAATTCTGCATTTGTAACAGAAAGCCTGTATAGCAGGGGTTCCCAACCTTTTCTATGCCGTGGAGCCCTATCATTAACTGAGGGGTCAGTGAACTCCAGGATGGGAAACTGTAGAGGCAATCCTGCAGTCAGGAAAAAAACTTATGTTACTCGAGCATATCATCTATAACAGATGTACTGTGTATGATCTGCTTTAAGCATTGCTGTTACTCTCCCTCCCTGCAGTACCACTGCCAAAGTGGCCAAAAGCCAAAATGTCATGGAATACAATTAACTGCACATTGGCCTTGAAGATTGAAACCATCCTAACTTGGAAAATTGTCAATTCTTCCATTCAAGTCAATGTATTCTGGAATTTCTGTCACTTCAGAACATCATTCCTCAAAGGAATGAAATTCAAGCAGAAGCCCACTTCATCAGGGTAGCTTGTGACGAACAGCAAGCGCAGTCTTGCCTCCATCTCTCACAGGGAGCATATGGATTGGAAAGGTAGTTTTATGTACAGTATACTGGAAACACTAATGTGGAATATGAGTATGATCTTAATAAGAAAACCAAATTCTAGCAGCAGTTTGCAATGTCACCTTCCAGGATACCACACAATCTGCATAAACTATCCCCATAGGATTTAAAAGCACACTTAGTATTAATGTGGATAGAATAAAATGCAAACTTATATTCTCCTTTTTAGTTACCTTTAAATATATAATTTCTGCAATGCTCTATATTTAATATAAAGCTTTATCATTAATGAGAGAGACCTTAGCCATTGCAGTTTGAAAATAGTCACTCATAGTTTCTTATTTTCAGATGGGTGGTATGGAGGCAGTTGTTACCGGAATTACAGATGACTTCAAGGTTTTGAAGAAGCATCGGAAGCTTTTCACGCTTGTCACCGCGGGTGGAACTTTCCTGGTTGCACTTTTTTGCATCACCAATGTAAGTCTGAGTATGACTGGAAATAAACATAAAGACAGATTAATGAAGGTTTATAGTGCATCATCTGAATGTAAAATTCACATTTGGATTAGCAGCCCCTTAAAAATCTACCTACTTTTTCCAACACATTTCCATTGATTTCTACATTTCTACAGTCTGTTTTAACATTGGCAGCAATTTGAAATTTGACCACTGGATACATTCCGGTTGTACTAGTTTATGAGGTGTTTGACTTCATTTTATTTTTACCTGAAGCTGACAGCTAAAAGGCATAATGGATCACTAGACAACAATTAGTTTTACATTTTAGCCAATCTTCAACCATGACATTTGACTGAAATAAGCTAATTCAATTTGTACATCACTTAACTGTACACTGCGTAGTAGAGGTGGAGTATTTGACCGTAGCTCTACCTTTGAACAACAAGCCATCATTTTCCAGACTGTCATCGACCCTATCTCCTTGGAAGATCTTCTCTTCATGCTTTTCAGCCTCATAGACTCCCAAACAAGGACATTACATGTCTTTGTCCACTCTGGGATCTACAGTCAAAACTGTCCTGGTAGACAAGCTATTTAAGTTTGTACATGTTTCATGAAATTAAGTTCACCTGACCTTAGCAGCATCTTTTTTCTTCAACCCTTCCCAACAACCTTTGCGGTACTTCTGCTCCCTCCATTGCTTTCTAATTTTCTGCCTCAAATTGTTTCTTTGTCACCATAGATATTGACTCCTTCCGTTTCTCCATCCCTTGCCAGGGCAGCTTGAGTTCCCTTTGCTTCTCCCAACCAGTCTTCCTCCATGACCACCTTCCTTCATCCAGATGATCTGGCTTTCACATCAAATGGCTTCTACTTCGATTCCATTGATTCCCTTCAAATAAAAACTGCAGCTACGGGACCTGTTTGGCTTGATGCTGCCTGGGATGAGTGAGACATTGTTTCTTTCAGTTCACCTTGGGAGAGCAGGTTATGAGTGGAACCAGATTTGGTGGGGGAGCAAAGTGTAGAATGATTAGCAGACAGAATCAGATATAGGGGGTGAGAATGAGAGGAATGGGAGAAGTGAACAAAGGGAAGAGGAAACTAGTGAGTGTGGGTGGGAAGAAAACAGTGGAGGAAGTAGGTACCTAAATTTGCAAACTTCAATGTACATACCATTGGGTATAAACTACCCAAGCAGAATATGATGTATTATTCTTACAGTTTGTATTGGCCTCACTGTGGCACTGGTAAATGCTGAGGAAAGATAGGTCAGTGTGAGAGAGAAAAGGAGAGTTAAAATGGAAGCTGGAGATGTCCATTGCAGTCACGGCTTGGGTGCCCCCAAAAGCAATGTATCAGATCAAAACTCTGCAGGCTTGCTACGTCTTGTTGTGACTGGCAGGGAACAATGAAATGGTCAAGCATCAGCAAAGTAAAATGGAAGATGTTGTCGAGATTGCTATCAAATGGCGCTTACTCTCCTGTGACTTTCTCACCTATGCCAAATTTGAGATTTTTCCGAGGACCAGGCCTCAGTGCAGCCATTATCCAAACCTAGGTCACAGAGCAGAATACCAAAGGCGAGGTATTAGTGTCTGCCCTCAGCATGTTGGCAGCATTGGGAAGAGTGTGACACCAAAGAATGCCAGTGAAACAGAAATCAGTGAACGTAAAGGGGAAAGGCATCTGGGGGCTGGAGCCATATTTAACTCAAAGAAAGGGGATTGTAGCCATTGAGGGTCAATCATCTCACCCTCAGGATTTCCTTAAGGTAGTGTCCTGGATCCAACCATCTTCGGCAAATTTCTCACCAACCTTCCTTCTGTCATGCAGTCAGAAGTGGGGATGTTCAACTGCTGGTGGGACAATGTTCATTTCCATTCACAGCTCCTCAGACCATGTGACAAGACCAAGACAGTACTGAGGCAATGGCCGGCAGGTGCCAATTAATATTCATGCAATTTGAACATGGGTCAATGGAATATTAGTTACGCACGTATTGGTATCTTTACTGAAGTTTGGGCGGTACCCCAAGTGGTACCTTCCCATTGTTTCTTGAGGTTTATAATGATTCTCCGTATTGATGTGAACAAGCCAAACAGACTACGCCTGCACATTTCTGCTCACGTGCTAACTTTCAGCATGAATCCTTGGCACGGACAAGTCTTTGCACCAATAACCCAGTAGCAGTAAGAAAGGACTCTATGCCACTGGAAGACTGAATCCACAAATACTAAATAAAGCCAACTTGTTTAAGTTTGATAGTGTGGCAGGGTTAGATGTATGGGTGATGGAGAATTAGGATGTTAAACAATAATATTTTAATGAATAACTTCTGCTTTAATTTATATCACCAGCTAAATTTCTTCCTTGTTTCTGTTTGTAATTATAGACCCATGGCTAATTCAAAGAATGGGTGTGCAACTAAATAATTAGAAGTATTGGCCTTCAGTCAGGAATCAAAATAAGGGCTTTAGCATCGTAGGAACACAATCCATCTCTACAGGTTTACTCTGGGTCAAATACTCCTGAACTGCGACAACATGATTTCTGACAAACGCAAGTTTCTCAGTTGCTTTGAAATGGTATTGTTAACCCCAGAAATCAAAAACTGAAGAAAGTTTTCAGTTTACTTCGAAATATATTATTCACATTAATGAAAGCTGCTTCAAAACAAAGGTTGACGCTGAGTGCATTCTGAGTTCCAAAGCCAGGTCTATGTACCCATGTTACAAAACATAGGCAGCAGAAGATGAGAGAGCCGGGGTCAATCCTGTCTGCTTGCATATTCTCTCTGTGATTACATGGGTTTCCTCGGGTGCTCTTTTTTCTCCCCCTACATCCCGAAGAGGTGTGGGTAGGTGGGTAAATTGGTCACTGTAATTTGCCCAAGTGAGTGACAGAATCTGGGGAGGTGATTAGGGTAGGGTTTGAGTGCAAGTGGGTGCTTAATGGTTAGCATTGACTATATGTGTGGGTGATGGAGAATAAGGATGTTAAACAATAACATTTTAAAAGATAAAATGGTGGACCAGAGCACCCATTTCTGCGCCTATATCTCCCTGATTCTGTGACTCCACAACAGGTTCTTCACATCCAAGTAGGTGGCTCAGGCCTTAGGTTCTGTGCAGAAGGAAGGTGAGAGATAATGGTCTGGACAAAGAGAAAATGTAGAGCTTAGCACTGCCAATTTGGGCACAAACAAACGAGATTCTGCAGATGCTGGAAATCCAGAGTAATACACAGAAAATACTGGAGGAACTCAGCAGGTCAGACAGCACCTGTGAAAAGGAATAAAAGATTTCAAGCTGAGATCCTTCATTAGTCTTGTCTTGCTGTGTTCCTCCAGCATTTTATGTGTGTTACTTCCATTTAGGGGTAGGGCATATCCAGAGTTGAGAGTTGGGTTTTGGCCAGGTTCATAGGATGAAGGTTTGAAGAGGTGCAGGATGCTTGCGAGTTCACGTGAGGTGTTGATATTTGCAGGGAGCTTGATCAAGGATAGTGAGACAGTTGTGTTTGGATCCAGGCACTGCTGGTGTGGTGGTGGGTGGGGGGAGGGTGAGTGGTGTTCATGGGCAGAGTAAGTTCAGGGGTTAGAAGGAAGGGAAAGGTAGACAAATGTGGGAGTAGTTTGCTTGAGATTTGTGGGTGGTACCTATATAGTGGAGAGGGAAAAAAGTTAGAGATGGTGGTTGTAGGCAGACAGTTCAATCAGCTGTTGATGGATAAGGAAAGGAGGGAAAAGATCTGTGTTGAAATGGAGGAGAAACTAATTTGAGTGACTCAGAATCACTGGTATTAGCTACAAATACTAGTGTTCTTGAGGGGCTAATGGAGTATATGTGGTTCTTCCGGCTCATGAGCGTATTCATGAACGCACTGGCTTTCTGCAGCCTCTTCATTCTGCCTCCAGCATTGTTGGGACCTAATGTAAACATTTTACTAATCTGGCTTGCCTCTCCAACACTGGAGACATGAATGACAAAGAACTTCTAGCGGTAAAGTTGGGCAACAGTAAGTAAGCATATTGGGGTCCGATCTTGCAACTGGAATATTTTTACAATTCTCTTCTCTCCAACTGTGTTCCATTCAACTCAGGAGCCTACATTGACGTTGAGTGGTATTCAAAGGTACTTTCAATTTTTGTTGCCTGCATCTGTAGCAAGACTAAGTGAGTATAATGACATCTTAGCATCCTCCATGCTATAAGTTTGATGATCAATTGTGTCCTATGAACTGATGCAGCTTATAATTAAAAACAAAAGAAACCTGGGTGGCCTCCTGGTGGACATTGTTTTTTATCGTTAGAGTTTCAGATGTGCTATTGTCCTTATAATTAGAGCCTATATCTTGTTACTAATTATGAATTAATTAGGAATCCTTCCTTGATGTGTATTTTGACACAGCTCTGGGATTGTTAATATTGTTGCACCTAATTCTTTGAGACAACACACACAAAATGCTGGAGGAACTCAGCAGGCCAAGCAGCATCTAGGAAAAGAGTCCAGTCAGGCCGAAATGTCGACTGTACTTTTCTCCTAGATGCTGTCTGGCCTGCTGAGTTCCTCCAGCATCTTGTGTGTAGGTCTTTCCAAAGGGTTTGGCCTAAAAGTCAACTGTACTCTTTTCCATAGATGCTGCTTGGCCTGCTGAGTTCCTCCAGTATTTTGTGTGTGTTGCTCAGATTTCCAGCATCTGTAGATTTTCTCTTGTTTGTCCTTGAGGCAAGATAATTGAATATTAAGAGTATTCTAACTCCACAGTAAATTTCATGTGACCAAGAGCTTTTGGAGTCATTGAGGGAACATGGAACCAGAACTCTAACACTCACCTACGTACTAGAGCCAATTTACAGCAGACAACTAACCTACCAACCTGTATTTATTTTGGACATGGGAGGAAACCAGAGCACCTGGAGGAAATCCATGCAGTCACAGGGAAAGCATGCAAACTCCACACAGATGGTTTGAACCCATGTCTTTGGCACCACTGTGTCACTCTTCTTGACTCTCTTTTTCTTTGGTTTCATGGACTCATTCAGTTCAGTAATTCTCACTTGAATCAACACAGATCATGGAAAATGCAACGTTTGTAGACTCGAGAACAAACCTAATTAGATCCAGTATTAATCTATCAGAAAACAAAATATAAATGTTTTCAGTTCAAAGTATAAATTTTACTCAAACTCCAGTGTCTGCCCATCTTTAACGATACAAATTACCGAGGGATATTTACTTCTTTATGGCTTAAAATGCTCATGATCTTAATCTTGTTTCATAATCCTGGATATTGTCAGATTAACTATCACATTCAATCTTGTGAATATTTTAATGTTTTCAAGGACCAGCAACGAAAACTGAAGTAGTAAAAATATTGATTGCCTTTTACTGCTTCTTGTAGGGTGGAATTTATGTGCTCACATTATTGGACCAATTTGCAGCTGGAACAGCAATCCTTTTCGGGGTATTAATAGAAGCCATTGGTGTGTCGTGGTTTTACGGTAAGGTCCTCTTCAATATTTCATTTCAAGTTATTTGAATACATTGTTGAAAGGCTTGTGGTAAATTCTTATGTAGCAAATTAACTCAGCAGAGCACAATATCAATTTAACGTGGACATGATACACGCAGCACGGATCTGATAGTGAGCAATGTGAAGCCTTTTTATCACTTTGTATCTGTACTTAATGGCTGCCCACTTTCATCACTTTAACTGATGGGGTTTGAACCAAATTTAATAAAATGCAATTTTAAGTTAACTGGCTGTAAAGCCAGTTCATAAATTTCCATAAAACCATATACATATGTGATATACCAACAAATATTTTTGGCAGCATATTTATTTTGCACAGGACAGTAAATTCCATTTTACTCCATTCAACTCCAGAAAATAGTCATTTTCACTGGTAATCATGGTAAGGAATTTTCAATTCCCAAATGGATCACTTTAAATCCCAGTGTTAAGCAGCATTAAAATATTCTATCCTATTTAGATAAGTTGCTAGTTTTCTCTCCTAGCATTGGCGACAACACCAGAGAGATAGGATTCTATTATTGCCCCCAGCCAGCAAAGGAAGAAGTGGAAATGAGTCATGGTCCCACCATAAACACTGTGCATCTCAGACTATTGTGATGGCACTTATGACCATGGGAAGCAGTGCTGTTTGCATTCTAGTAATGCAATATGAATGCCTGGCAATAATACCTACTGAATAAACCTTAATTCTAATTAAATCCATGCCATTAATAATGACCTGGATCTAACCATATTATTTAGGAGAGTATGAATTCATTTTAGTGACTTCAGAAAGTAGAAATATTACACCTCATCTGGTGAGAGAGTATTAATGTTAGACATAATTTCCCATCTTCAAATAATCAAGAATACAATTATATTTCAGTACTGGGGGGACATAAAACCATACCATACTGCAAGATAAGACCATCTAACAAGCCATGCATATTGATCTCCTTCTTTCTAGTTAGCAGCTTATTTTTGGTGTAATTTTCTGCGTGAACGTAGAGCAGAGAAGGAAACATTTCTAGTGCCTAACATTGTAATTATTATTAGCTCTTACGAGTTTGCAAACCCTTCAATTCTCATCATAAGATCATCTCGTCAATATTGGTAATTGGTGAGCACCAAGAAAATATATGTAACTGAAGCCTGTAGAATTTCATATAATTTTCATATTGGAAGAATCTGATAATAAATAAAGACCAAAAGTAAAACCAATGAAAATATTGAACCTAGAAACCAAACTTTAGATTTGCTGAACTTTCATGGTTACTGCTAAACAAAAATGTGTTCTTTATACACGAGTTTTTTCTTCTTAATATGACCTCATGTGATTTTGTAACATAATAACTTGCACCATATGAAATTAAAGCAATGTTTTTTAAAAATTGTTGCATGATGAAACCAAAGTGAAAATGGTTTGTCAATAATCCCAGTACATATCAATAAAGTTAATGATAATCATGGATGTTCTCAATATGCTGTTGCCATCCATATTTTATCATTGTACTGATGCTTTCAAATAAGTTATGGTCATTTTGATACTTGATGTCTCCATATTGTCAAAACAGTAAATCCTATTAATTGTTACATATTCAAATAGTTCTTGCCAAAATAAATAAAAAGAACAAAGTTTAGAATGTCATGTCAGAAATCTAGACCAGTGTTATCATGTACCAGTATGATTTGTACTTTCGTAACCTCACAAATATTCCAGTTCTTAAACTTGAGTGGGTAACAGGATCATTTGAGTCTGTGGGTCAGTTAAAAATGACAATAGGTGACCCTGTGCTTGGAAGATGATGCTCCATTACAACATTTTGTTTTAATTAATGTTTCCTGATAATGTGATCTGGCACTTTGTCCTCTGTTTCGTAACTAGGAAAAAAAGATTCCTTAGTTTGAGTCACCCGAAAGGATTATTGTCAAGGCCCTCAAGCACTGTGTGACATTTAAAGAAAGTGAACTTTGAAATATTTGAATTTAAGCCTAATCATAAAGGTCATGCAATAGAAATGTAGTGATATTCCGTGCCCCTGCAATCCAATTTCAAATATAAATATTATCTTTGCATATCTGAAAACTATGTAGAAAATAATAAGTATAACTTAATCAAGAGATGTACCAGAAGTTTCTTTCCAATGGATAAATAATTTGTAAATTATTCAAAGTTAAAATATATTGTGGGTAATTAATGCATTTTTAAAAAGCAGTAAATAACTAAGCACTCATTAGCTTATTCTTTGTCGTATAGATGAAAATGAATCACTGTATACTCAGCAGTTTGTTTATTTATTTAGTTAGTTAGCAATACGGTGTGGAGAGAGCCCCTCCAGACCTTTGAACCTTGCCACCCCAGCAACCCCCTATAAACCTTGACCTAATTACGGGACAATTTGCAATGACAAATTAACCTTCCCGATACTTCTTTTGACTGTGGGGGGAAATCCGGACTACCCAGAGAAAACCTCCACATCCCACGGGGAGAGTGGGCAGAGACTGCTTACAGAATGACTCCAGAATTGATCCCCGAACTCCGTAATGCTGAAAGCTGCAATAGCATCGTGCTGTCGGTTACGCTACTCTGGTGCCCATTATCGGAAATAAAAAGCTCGCATGTCTCATAAAGTTTAAAGATATATTTGCATTTATCAAAGTATTCATAATGTTTATATGTGGTCCAAATTGCCTTAGAGTATAATTTTAGTACTGACAGTTTTTAAACATACTACTGGAAGAATATAAATCATTGCATTTCACCATGACGTGCTGCATAAGGATGGCTCAATTTTCAGTGGAAGAAAGGACTGAATAAGTACAGATGCTTAACTCAGTTGAATTCAACTTAGCTTAGTGATTCAGAGGATATTTACCATTACACAAAGAGGCAGCACTCTGGTGCGGCTAGGAGAACCAGATCCTGACGTAAAGCTCCAGTGACTTAGGTTTAATCCCGGATGCAGGTGCCATCTGGGTGGAGTTTGCAGAACCTGAGATCAGTTGGGTTTCTCCTAGGGTGGTACAGTTTCCTCCCACATCTCAAAGAAGTGAGAGATTGGCCACTGTAAGCTACCCTTAGTACATAGATGAGCTTAGAAGCAGTGGGGAGCTGCAGGTTCAGGAGCCATTATCACCCTTCAACCATCAGGCTCCCGAACCAGCACGGAAAAACCACTTACCTCAAAATCTGAACTGATTTCCTCAATCACTTTCAGGGACTCCACAACTACGTTCTCAGTATTATTTACTTACTATTTATTTATTATTATTTTATTTTTATTTTTTTCTCAGCTCAAACTGGTAAAACCTGAGGTGCAGGCGTAGCCAAGCACACTCATTTCTCAATTGCTAGGAACTTTCGAACCATTCTAGTGTTGTTTAGTGTAGTGGCTTTCAGAAGGTTTACATAAATATTGTTCTATAAATATTACAATTGTGTAGTGACTTTGGAATGATATTAGTTGTAGATATTACTATTGGGACAATGTATATACCCTGTTCAAGTTCCATTGTCTTTCAATTTCCTCTTTTAGTTCAGCATATTTTTAGTATCTTTCACCTATTGATTTCTGTGTTTGGATTGGCTTTATCTATTAAGTAAGTTGTTCTGTTTGTTTATCCTGTAATATTATATTTGGGCGGTTATTATGGATTGTTCTATCTGTAATAATGGATCGGTTGTAATTTTATTACTGTTATTATTTGTATTTGCAGCTTGTCTTTTGCACATTGGTTGTTTGTAAGTCTTTGTGTGTGGTACTTCATTGATTCTACTGTATTTCCTTGTCTGATGATGCCAGTGACCAATGCAACTAACGGCAGGACGCAGATAATTCAGGAACCCACTTCTTCTTCTTCACCTTTTTTTAAATATACTTCTACTACTAATCCGAGCACGAGTGGAGCCTGTAATTTATATTTTTATGTTGTGTTTTTGGGCCAACTGAGCCATCTAGCACTTTTACTGTCTCCAAGGGAGTTTGGCTTGGTTGAGAATGGAAGTTGCGGCCTAATGACGAAGTGCGAACCCATGATCGGCTGCAATTCTGGCAGATTAAACTGTTAAGCAATGTTCAGCTTCAGCATCGCCTGCCTACGTTTGACCACTCACCTCCTCTCTCTTACTCACTGCTGTTGGATTAAGGTGCAGGACTCTTGGGTCTTGAGCAAGTTTTGATAGCTGCACTTTGTGGATTGGACTCTTTTTTAGAGATCTCTGCAGGTCATGTTGCATGTGTTTTCTGGTTTTAGTTACTCGTTTTTCTCATTGCTATTTTGTACAATTTTGATTGGGACACTTCAATACAGACAGACACTGCAGCTAGCAGTCAAAGAATAACACAGCACTAATTTGAACTGAACTGAACTAAACTGAACTCTCCTAGACTGTTTCAAGAACTCTGTCGTGTGATGTTTAATATTCTGTGTGTTATTCACTCGTTTATTGCTGTTTGCGTGATTTGTTCTTTTTTTTTTTAGCACGTTGGGTGTTTGATCTTTTCTTTGAACAAGTTCCTTGGTGTTTCTTTGTTTTGCAGCTTCCTGCAGGAGGAAGAACCTCAGGGTTCTATTATGCATACATACTTTGATAATAAATGTACCTTGACTTTGACTTTATTCTACAGTGAATTCATTTTCTTCTTAAGCCCATCACCCCTATTGGGGCATAGACCACTGACAGCAGCTCACCAGAGCCCTCTGTCCTGTGTCAGTTGTCCCCAGGACAAGTTGTCAAGTTGTCCCCAGGTGTAATCCACCCTCGAAGATCCTTCCTCTCCCACGCACGAGGACTTTGGAACTTCTAACAGCATTTCTGTAGCACTGGGTTTTTGCCCCATGCCCAGCCCTCCTTTCACAGCTGGGGCTTGGAACCATCCATGACAGAGTTCATGCTCTAAATGCCTGCAAGAAAGTGAATCTCTGGGTAGTATATGATGACATATACGATAATAGATTTACTTTGAATTTTGAACTCTTGAGCTTTGAATTTGGGGAGAATAGAAAATACGATTAGTGTAAGATAAGTGTGAATGGGCTATGTCTTTCTATAAATATAAACTTACAGACAAATCAGTCTGTATTTTTATTCACTCAAACTTGAGAGATGTAGTAACATGCACTGAATTTATTTTCTTCAACAATCTTGTGTATATTACAAATTAAAATTTCTCAATAACTGGGGCTCCAACCATTTAACTTTGAAGTAGTGCATTAAGTCTTATTTCTCCGCACTAGATTTTTGATATATTTGTCTACTTGCTGTGTTTTTAAGTAGATTGTAGGTTGTGGACATGGTAAAGGTAACAGTAGCTAACATAATACACTGCCACATTATTTTCCAGCAAATCAGTAGTTTGAAGAGAGTAGCAATTATGAGTCCAACCTTATTTTAGATCCATCAACCTGGTTTTATTGATATTTTTAGCTGAACTTCTTGAAAGTTAATGTTATCAGAACTAAAATGGCTAGTTTGACAGGGGAAAGTTAATTTTGTATTTAAAGAGGCATAAAGTGTGTGCCTAACAGATTTATTTTTTTATTCACAGACACCAGAAAGTGAGTCATATTTTCAAAAGAACCTTCTTTTTCAAATGAGATTTTCGTAGCTTTTCAAATAAGAATTAAAAAATTTGCAAGATTTCATTTGGGTTGTTTTATTTGACACCATTCAAATGACTTCCAGTAAGTGTAATTATCTTAGAGCTTCTCAGCCGCTCCAGTAGAATGATGTTGCGGCTTTAAAAACAGTCATGGTTAACATAGCAAATGTGGTTGAATTAACTGCTTGAAACAGAATTTGAAACCGCTTGAATAATTGCTAACATTCTGTCATTAAAGGCTGTATATAATGCTGTATAATAAATATAGCGTTTCTAACATTATTTATTTTAATTTTTTTAACATTCCATTGCTTAGCATAAAATAAGTAATAAATAGGATGGAATGGAAATAATCGTGTTATGTTTTTCAAAGAGTTGACTGCTGCTTGAAATACACTTTAACTCATGGAAAGGATTCATGCCAATTTTAATCTAAGCGTCTTTAAAGTTTTGTTATTAATGATTATAACCATGATTCATTAAACTATTTCAGCGTTTCCTTAGGAAGCCATTACTTACAGTGGATAGCCAGAACTTTTTCCCAGGGCAGAAATGGCTAATACAAGGAGCCATAATTTTAGGGTGATGGGAGGAAGGTATAGGGGGACGGCAGAGATGACTTCTTTACACAGAGTTGGGGATGCGTGGAGTGCGTTGCCAGGGGTGGTGGTAGAGGCAGATAGATCAGGGGCATTGAAGCCATGCTCATGGATGATAGAAAAATGGAGGACGATGCAGGAGGGACGGGTCAGATTGATCTTAGATTACATTAAAAAATCAGCACGTTGTCTGGGCTGAAGGACCTGTACCGTGCTGTAACGTTCTATGAAGTATGAGCAGACCTCTTGCAAGAATAAGATCAGAATTTATTTTTGTTTCTTCAGAAATACAGGCAGTAATTGGATAACTGTTATTGACATGTTTTATTATACTACTTCTACATGAAATTGAATGACATCCTTGCATGGCCTCTATCCAGCTTCAGTGAATCACATGAGATGTTTTTCTGAATCAAATCTACCATGCAGATTTGGATGCTTTAAATAGTCAGAAACATGATTAACATGTTGTTAGCATCTTGATCTTAATTTAATTTACACTATCTGCCCTAGAGTTCAACTACAGAAATACTAAAGACCTTTTTGAGATACACAGCCAATCTATAATACATTTGGATTGAATTACTAATCCCGTTTTTCTGTTATATTACTAAATTTACAGCAGTAAACTATATTAAAATTAATTTAGTGTAAGAGCATGTCTGCTGCAAAGTAAGAAATGTTCCATTGTGTCTGCGGACTGCAATTTAATATTAATAATGAAATCAGATAGCTTTGTTAAAGTGCTTAAAGAAAATACTTCTGAAGTTTTGTGTAATTTATTGGAGATGAATTGATAGCAGGGTATATTCATGTGCATACGCGCTTGCTCATACAAGTAGCATGGTAACGAAGCAGTTAGTGTAACACTTTTACAGTGCTAGCGAACCAAGTTCAATTCCAGTACTATATTTGAGGAGTTTGTTCTCTCTGTGACTGCATGAATTTAATTTCCTACATCCCAAAGACATAAGGGTTAGTAGGTTAATTGGTCGTGGGTGTAATTGGGTGGTGTGAGTCATTGGGCCACAAGAGCCTGTTATTATGCTGTATTTTCTAAATAAATAAATAAAAATGTTAATTGAACAGCAGTTCAAAATTTTATTTGAAGAGTCAATAGGATGGCAGGTATAGAAGAAGGAAGTAGATCCTCTTGGCCGTCTGAGATATCCTTTGGAGTTATTAGCTGAAGGACATCGCTAGGTAGTAAATTGAGAACCTAATGCTGCATCTGATCATTCAATTCTGTGAGTGCTTTGTTGGCAAACCTTTGCTTTGTTAATACCCCTTGTTTCAGCACCAACTTGTATCAGTTTAAGTAAACATCTGAATTTTACACAAAACAGCTCTTGGGAATTTAGAAAGATTTTCATTTGTGTTGCACTATTTGGTGACTCTGATTACCCCTCTGATTTCCCCCATCTATGCACTTCCCGTGTATTCACCCTCTTAATTTTGAATATCCCTATAAGGTCTGTCTTCATTCAAGTCCAAACCAATTGAACTTTCCCCTATAACCCAGGTCTTCAAGTTCCAGCAACATCCTGGTAAGTTTTCCCTGCACTTTTTCAAGCTTATTGATATCTGTCCTGTAGGTAGGTGACCAGGACAGTAAACAATACTCAAATTCAGCTTCAACTTGACATCCCATCTCAGTGCCCTAATTCTATGGAGGCCAATGTGTCAAAGCCCTATCCACTTGTGATGCCATTTTCAAGGAATTATGGACCTGGATTCCATAAGACCAAAAGACATAGGAGCAGAATTAGGCTATTTGGCCCAACAAGTGTGATCCACCATTTCATCATGGCTGATCCATTTCCCTCGCAACCCCATTCTCCTGCCTTCACCTCGTAACCTTTCATGGCCTGACTAATCAAGAACCTATTGACCTCCAGCTTACATATGCCCAATGGCCTGACCTCCACAGCGCCTGTGGCAACAAATTCCACAGATTCATCACCACCTAGCTAAAGAAATTCCTCTTCATCTCTGTTCTAAATAGAAGTCCACCTATGCTGAGGCTGTGCCCTCTGGTCTTAGACTTACCCAGCATAGGAAACATCCTCTCCACATCCACTCTATCTAGGCCTTTCAGCATTTGATAGGGTTCAATAACATCCCCTCCTCATTTTTCTAAATTCAGCGAGTAAAGGTTCAGAGCCATTAATTTCTCCTCATATGATTAGCCTATAATTTGTGGAATCATTCTCATGAAATTCCTCTGAGCCCTCTCCAATGTCAACATATTTTTTTCTTAAATAAGAGGCGCAAAACTGCTCACAATACTCTAAGTGAAGCCCCATCAGAGCCTTATAAAGCCGCGGCATTACATTCTTGCATTTCTATTCTAGTTCATTCAAAATGAATGCTAAAATTGCATTTGCCTTCCTCACCTGCTAATTAACCTTTATCGAATCCTTCAAGAGGACTCCCAAGACCATTTGCACCTCAGATTTTTGAACTTTCTCCCAGTTTAGAAAATAGTCTTTGATTTTATTTCTTCTACCAAAGTGCATGACCATACACCTCCAACACTTATTCCATTTGCCACACAGCCTCCCTGCTTCCCCAACACTACCTGTCCCTCCACCTATCTTCATAAGATCTGCAAACTTGGCCACATAGCCACAACTTCATCATCCAAATCATTGACATACGACATAAAAAGAAGCGGTCCTAACACCAACCCCTGCAGAACACCACCAGTTGCTCCTGCCAATCAGTCAATGCTGTATTCATGCTAGCATCTTTCCTATAATACCATGAGTTCTTATCTTGTTAAGCAGCCTCATTTGTGGCACCTTGTCAAAGGCCTTCTGAAAATCCAAGTAAACAACATCCATCACTTCTCCTTTGCCTATCCTGCTTGCTATTTCCTTAAAGAATTCCAACGGATTTGTCAAGCAGGATTTCCCTTAAGGAAACCATGCTGATCTTGGCCTATTTTATCACGTGCCTCCAAGTACCCGAAAATCACATCTTTAACAATCGATTCCAACATCTTCCCAACCACTGAGGTCAGACTATCTATAATTTCTTTTCTTCTACCTCTCTCCCTTCTTGACGAGTGGAGTGATATTTGCAATTTTCCAGTCATCCAGAATCATTCCAGAATCTATTGTTTCTTGAAAGATCAATGCTAATGCTTCCATAATCTCTTCAGTAACCTCTTTTGGAACATCGTAGTGTAGTTCATCTGATACAGGTGATTTTTCTAGCTTTAGACAATTCAGTTTCCTAAGCACCTTCTCCCTAGTAACAGCCATTGCGTTCACTTCTGCCTCCTGACACTCTCGAACCTCCGTCATACTACTTGTGACATCCACTGTGGAGACTTATGCAAAATACTTATTCGGTTTGCCCGCCATTACCTTAGCCCCCATTACTACCTCTCCAGTGTAATTTTTCAGCGGTCCAATATCTGCTATATTTTACTCTTTGAATATCTGAATAATCTTTTTATATACTCTTTAGCATTGTGGGCTAGCTTACATTCATGTTTCATCTTTGTCCCCTGTATGGCTTTTTAATCACCTTCTGTTGGTTTTTAAAAGTTTCTCAATCCTCTAACTTTCCACTAATTGCTTGTAGAAACTCCAGCCATTACTGTCCTGCTGTCATCCCTGCTGGTGTCCCCTTCCAATAAGGTTTGGCCATCTCCTCACTCTTGCCCCTGTAATTCCCTTTACTCCATTGTAATCGTGATACACCTGAATTTAGCTTCCCCATCTCAAATTGCAGCATGAATTCTATTATATTACGATCACTGTCTCCTAAGGGTTCCTTTACCCTAAGCTCCCTAATCAAATCCAGTTCACTACACCCAATCCAGAATAGCTGATCCCCTTGTGGGTTCACCCACAAGCTGCTCTAAAAAGCCATCTTGTATGCCTTCTACAAATTCTCTCACTTGGGATACAGCACGAGCCTAATTGTCCCAATCTACCCATATATTGAAATCCCCCTTGATTATTGTAACATTGCCCTTTTGATATGCTTTTTCTATCTCCTATTGTAACTTGTAGCCCACATCCTGGCTACTGTTTGAAGATCTGTATATAACTCCCATCAGGGTCATTTACCCTTGCAGTCTCTTAACTCCAGGTCTCTTTATTCTACTGTACAACTCAGAGCCCTACCATTCACTTTGTAGGTTTTACCCTGGTCTGTCCTGCCAAAGTGCAACAGTTCACACTTGTCTTTATTAACTTCCACCCGTTCTGGATTTTAACCAAGAAGTGGTAATATATTTCCAAGTCAGGATGGTGTGTGGTTTGGAGGGCAACTTCCCACTGCTGGTGTCCTTTTAGCTGGTGAGGTCATAATTTTGGAAGGTACTGCCTAATGATATTCATCAATGCCTCTTGCCTTCCCTTGGTGTGTTGAAGTCTGCAATAAGTGACTAGTGCGCTTTGTCAGAAGTCCAGCAATGTAAAATATGACTCATTAGTGAATCTTGCACATGGTTAGTATGCAGAATGTATCTGGAACTCATGTGCTCAATATAAAAAACTGGGGCCTGAGTAGGTTATGGTGTTCCACTGCATGTTTATTGGCTCCTTGCTGCACTTAAAACGCCTCTACTCCTACGGGTATAAATTAAATAGCTCACAACCTCAACTAAAGCGGCATTGGGAAGTTTTACCTAAGTTTGGAATCAGCAACTGAATGCTGTAATTTTTGCATAGAGTATATTTCATTCAATCACATACCTTGTTCAACTTGATAATTTTCGAGAACTGGCTAATTAGTGAAGAACTTGGTTTCGCGTGGTTTGTCTTAATAAATCCATATTAATGACACTAAAACAATCGAAAGCTCACACTCACAGGACCAGCTGAAGCAATAGTTTAAGCTCTGTATTCTCAGTCTGATAAATGATAATCTACTCCCTGGCCTCATAAATATCAGTTTACCATTCGGGATTTATTATTAGCCCTGCCAATGTAAATAGCATAAACTTTCCTCCTTCATAAAGTATTGCCATTCCTTTGTAAGTAAAGCTACTTTTAAAAAGCTCTTAATTTGTGTCAATAAATTACTGTAACTTGAGACGTTTGTCTTTATCTATGATTTTTTTTTTACTTGTATTATCTTGTGTAGAGAAATTATAAATAGTACATCCGTGAGGCGGGTAAAATAAGTGGTTTATATTAATTTGGTTTATAAATTTAGCTTCTCATTTAGTGCACTCTCCAGCCCATGAAGCTTCTAATGAAATAGATAAAAGTGTATACTGATGTCTTAATCTGAAATGCATCACAAATTATTTTAGTGTTCCAAGAATAAAAGCATGTGGCGCATGCCTGAAGCAGCTATTAGATACCTTACATTAGCAAGTAAGGTCTGAAGTGTTTGTTTCACATCCCCAGTTCAGGAGTGGTTTCCTGGAAGGGAGCTCCTGCTATAAAGGATACAATCAGACTTAGCAACCTGTAGGTACTTACCTGATTAGGTTCAATGTGATTGCATTTAGAATAAAAAATGACTTCAGTGATTGCAGTCTTATTATCGTTTAATGTTCATTTATTTCCTAAGCTCTGGGATTGGGAAAGCTACAACAGCTTGCTGTGGTTGTACTTGAAATTGTTTAGCCAAACTGATTTTCATGCATTTAATGTTCTTTTCTGTTTTGTTAAATATCATAAGCAGCAATTTGAACCAGTTCAAGTGATGTCACTACATTTTGAAATGAAAACAGAAAATTTTGTAGAAATGTCTTCAGGTTGAAGCATAAGCTGTTTCTCTTTCCACAGATGCTGCTTGAGCTGTTGTGTGTGTCCAGTATTTTCTGTTTTTATTTCAGATCTCCAGCATCTATAGCTTTTTGAATTTTTTTTTATTGTGGTGTAAATAATCCTGAAGAGAGGAGCTTGATTTAGTAAGGAATAAAACAGGATGGTGGATGCACAACATCTCTGCATGCTTCAGTGTCATAGTTCTGTTGTATCTGCTCATCACTGCAAAGCAAACATTGAGGTGTACTTGCAGCATCCAGGGTTGTTACCATCTAGGGAATGAAAACCTTAGATTTATAGCACATTAATTGTGATCTAAAGCTCAAACAGGAGGCTATTTCACTGTACTTTTGATTTGCATCGGCTATATTAAATATATTTCATGCAAAGCAACTTAATTTTACATGCTGTTTCCTGTCAGACATTAACTAACATTTCCCTTTAATAATTGCAAAAATTAAATACTTAACTCCAATGGGATAACATAAACATAACTCAGATTAATAGTAGAGAAATCACTGTCTGTGTCATTATGCTGTGCCACAGGAAATGTTAACCCTGTGCATATTTCAAAGGTTTATTTTTTATGTAATCTTTTCTCCCTTCTGTATCCATTTTGATAAACATATCTCTAGCCTTGGGTTTAGCATGCAAAGTAGGGTTTATGTAAGTTAACTGCATTATTTGTTTTGCAGTGAAGTTCCTTGTCACTCAGTATATCTGATGAAAATTAAAAAGCATTTTATTGTTGTAGTTCTATAATCTATTTCCTTAACAAATACTCATTATTTTATTTTTTTCTGTTAATTAACTTGCGAGACATTGAAGAATGCTAAAGATGGATTGTTTTTAAATGGACAGTCTTGCAGTTAAAGCAACTCAGCTTCAGTTTGGACATTTTGTCCTTTGTAAAGCTGATGTAGAGAATGTGTTCAAAAATTATAATGTTCATTTGCTAGTGGGTAATTAGATTGCTATTCTTTGATGATTTGGTATAAAATTGCATTGTTTCCCTGGCAACTGAATTTGGATGGGTGTTGAAATGCCCCATCCACAATTCTGATGATGCTCTAATCTGCTTTGGAATTGTTTCTGTTCTAGGAGTTGACAGATTCAGTGAGGACATCAAACAAATGACAGGCTTCAAACCAGGTCTCTTCTGGAGACTCTGCTGGAAGTTCGTTAGTCCTGCCTTTTTACTGGTAAGCAAAGAATAGTTAGAATGGCCAAGTACAGTAAAATATTGTGAAACAATGTTAAAAGAGTCCCTGCCAATGGGGTGAAATATTTCCTTCTTCACAAGTGTTCATTTCTGTACTTTGGGTGGTTTAATAATGGTCCGATGTGGAGACAATGTCACAGCTTCAAAGGGATGCCTGCTCTTTGGGTTCACCCAATATCCTCCATGTGGAAGCCACACCACCCACAAGTCTGTTAGGTTGGCAGGGCAGTGACTCATTGCAGAGTGGCTGCTGTAAAGTTATGATTGTGGAGATATATTGCATCACATACTATTTTAATGGTTAACTTTGGTTGCACTCTTCATCTTCACTGTAATGAAAAAGGCTACAGCAGTGATGTGAATCAGTGTACTTTTGACAATCAAAAACAGACATATATTTAAGAAACAGCCTTGACCAGGAAACAATGCTCATTACCTGTTCCATTAGGAAGTCCTTTGGAGAAGAGAAGACAATAGTGGATTCCTCTCCAATCAACCATGAAGCAGATATTACTAAAGTTCAAAGTAAATTTATTACCAAAGTACATATGTGACACCATATACAAACTTGAGATTCATTTTCTTGTGGGCATACTCAATAAATCCATAATAAAATAATAACCATAATAGAATGAATGAAAGACTGCACCAAATGAGTATTCAACCAGTTGCAAAATAAGACAAACTGTGTAAATACAAAAGAGAAATAATAATAATAAATAATCAATAAGTATTGAGAACATGAGATCAAGAGTGAGTCCATTGGTTGTGGGAACATTTCCGTGAAGGGGCAAGTGAACTTGAGTGAAGTTATCCCCACGGTTTCAGGAGCCTGATGGTTGAGGGACAATAATTGCTCCTGAACCTGGTGGTGTGAGTCCTGACGTCTTCAGTACTTGGCCAGGTACCCCATCTGGGCTGGATGCTTTTCATGGGTTCATCTTCCTGAAGGATGCTCGCAAGTCATCCTCAGACACTGAAATCACAGGATCATCGGGGGGCTGTAGAAGTTCGTGATGGTCGTCCATGTTTTGACATTCAAAGCGAGCATAGAAGACATTGTCAAACAAGAGAAAATCTGCAGATGCTGGAGATCAAAGTTATACACACAAATTCTGGAGGAGCTCAGCAGGCCAGGCGGCATCTATGGAAAAGAGTAAACAGCTAATATTTCAGACCGGGTCCCTTCATCAGGGCTGGAAAAAAGAGATGAGAAGAAATAGAATGCATTGAGCTCATCTGGAAGTGATTTTACTTTCTAAGAGATGATAACACTCAAACCCTGACACATCCGTCAAGCATCCTTTGTTGATTCAAGTTTAGTCTACAATTGCCACTTCACCCATGCGATGACTTTCCGGAGATCACACCTGGACCTCTTGTAACTTGCTTGTTCACCAGACTTGAATGCCTCTGATCTGACCCTCAGTAGTTTGCGGATCGAATGGTTCATCCAGGGTTACTGGTTGGGGAAGACTCTGAATGATTTTTTGGGGACATGCTCATCTACAACTGTTTTCATAAAGTCCATACAACCATGGTATCTTCACTCAGATCCACAGATGAGTCCTTGGACACGGCCCAGTCCAGCAACATGAAGCAATTCTGTAGTTGCTCTTCTGTCTCCTGCGACCGCCTCTTTGTTGTCCTAATCTCTGGGCCTTGCTCTTTAGCCTCTACCTGTATGCAGGGAGGAGAAGGGCAGCCAAGTGATCAGATTTACCGAAAGGCGATTTGGACATAAAAAGGTAGGCATTTTTTATCTTAGTGTAACAGTGGTCTGGTATGTTGGGACCTCTGGTGCTTTAGGTTATATGCTGATGGTAATTGGGCAGGGATTTCATCAAACAAGCTGGTTTGAAGGCCCCAACTATGATTTGAAATGTGTCAGGATGGACTGTTCCTTGTTTTGTGACAGCATCAATACCTCAAGTGTTTGATTATAGTCGGTTGCTGGTGATACATAAGTTCCGGTGAGGATCATGGATGAGAACTTCCTCAGTAAATTGATGGACGGCATTTGATTATTAGCTGTTCAAATCGGGGGAACAAGAGTTTGACAAAACCGCCACATTGAAGCACCACCAGGAGTTTATCATGAAACTCACACCTCAACATTTTGCCTTTTCCGACTCAGCAGTTTGGTCCATTCTGTGAATCGAGAAGCTTTTATGTCTGATTGCTGTATATTTCTACATTTTGCAAAAAAATTAATTTTGAGCCCTTCTAGTTTCTATTCGGAGACAGCCCCACCATCCTAGTTTTACCCTCTGCCATTGACATTTGCCATTATAGTTTGGAGAAGCAGGAGGCTTGCTGTCATACTGTCCCACTGCATTTGTCGAGTTACCTAGAACCAATCTACTATTTCCAGGAATGGTTCCAGCTAAGATCAGCTGCATTTTAAGAGTTCTAGCCATGGTGAGGCTGTGGCACAGATGGGTTCCATTAATGTACACCACTGAGATTCTTCACTGTTTAAAGTCCGGTGCATCACTCTGCTTAACTGTGTAACACTGTGCATGCACAAACTCACTCATGGCTTTGGGTGAAACTTGAATTGCCCCTTATGCAATTTTGGTATGCATTTTCATGCAAACTAGAGGTAACATCTTCTACCCACGGCCAAAGGGATCTGGAGTTATACATAGTAAGAGATTATAGTGTCTGTGTTGGTTTGTTGCAAGAGGAATCCAGAGCCAGTCTCACAGCCCCAATCATAACTCTAATTTAAATCTTTAATTAAATTCTGTGCCTATGATCTCAATTTATCAATCCAGAAATTAAACACTGCAATGCTTTAACTTTTGAAAATGGTGTTACTGTGAACAATTGCCCACTTCCATTATATCTGCACTTAGCTAAAGCAGGAATACTCATATTTATATGGATTTTCAATTCATTCTTAATGTACTATCTTGTCACAATGATACATAAAATCAAACTTAATGTAATGATCTATATTTGTCATTGCAAATCAATTGTTTCTGGATTATTTTTAAAAGTAAGTTATGGAAAAAATGTAATCAAATGGCAGCTTCTGAAGTTGTAATAATCTGTTTGCTCCAGAAAAATAGATAAAGTATCTTGGGACATTATCAAAAGATGTGATTCTGAATATTGGTCCATGTTAAATTGTTGTTATAATCTTAGAATATATTCATTGGTTGCTAACAAGAGAATGAACAGGGAATTTTATCCAGGCGATTACTTTGAAATGAAAGATGAAAAGAGTCATACATCATGAAATATATTAACATATCAATTGCTAAACAGAAGAGGTTTTGGCAAAATTCCAGTAGAGTCGAAGATTTATGGAGTCTCATAGCACAAAACAGGCCTTTCGGCCCATCAATTTCACATTGACTAACAAGTAAACATTTATACTAAAGCTGTGCATATTTCATCAACTAAAACTAGGTTTACTTGCTTGCTGTTTCAATAAATAATTATTTTTCAACTTATTACCACAGTAAATTTACACCATAAGACATAGGAACAGAATTATGTTATTCAGCCCATTGTGTCTGCTACACTATTCCATAGTGGCTGATTTGTTATCTCCTCTCAAACCCGTTCTCCTGCCTTGTCCCCATAACTTTGGATACCCTTACTAATTAAGAACCTATTAACCTCAACTTTAAGTACACCCAATGACCTAGCCTCCATAGCTGTCTGTGGCAATGAATTCCATAGATTCACCACCCTCTGGCTAAAGAAATTCCTCCTCATTTCTGTTCTAAAGGGTTGTCTTTCTATTCTGAGTCTGTTCCCTCTGACCAGGACTTCCCCATTAAAGAAAATAACTTCACCACATCCATTCTATCTAGTCCTTTTAATATTCGATAGGTTTCAATGAGATCCCACCTCCAGCGGGTACAGGCCCAGAGCCATCAAACACTCCTTCAAATGTTACAGCCATTGTAGCTTAGGGATTCAATAGTGCTTATACAACATACTCTCTAAACTGACCAGTAATTGTCAAAGTGCAGAACAAAATGGATATTGCAGTTTAGTAAGAAGTTTGAAACAGCTGGAGTTTATCAGAAAGTAAGACATTTTTTTTTTGTAAAGATATTCAATTACGTCTAATTAAATCTGCAAAACGCTTAAGGCCAAATATTTACACTCTACAAGATAGTGTGTGCAGTGTTCAGCTGGCTCTTTGAAAGACCTTACAGTAAGGTTATACAATTAGTTGCATTTACTTTCAGAGCAGAACTCTGTTTTTGGCAGGTCTCTGGGCATGCAGATGGTAGTTGTCAGAAACAAACTGTAAGGCAAGCTAACATGTGTCTTATTGAATTTAGCTGCATTGGCATTTCTCTGGCTATGCCTTGCCTTTTTGCAAGGGAATAAGTACAGCCTTTGACATTCAGTTCTGCAAGTCTTCTGCAACAGAATGGATTTTATGTGACAGGACCAGAAATTGTGGCCCTTGTGGAAAATTAGCAAACAATATCTGCTGTTAAAAAAATGTTGAAAATCTGTTCCCAGACAGAGATTCCTCTTAAAATCAGGTCTTCTATTTAATACTGTAGTAAGAATGTAAAGCTTAACCTGGCGGAACACTTGCATCTTCACTGGAAGATTGGAGATCCATGACTATCAGCTTGGTAAATCCATTTGTGCCTGTAGATTTCTAAGCACAGTCAGATATGGAGTGTAACAGATGAGTTTTTCCATTCCAATTAAAAGGTCAAGTCAATTATTTCTCTTACTAACTGGCTAACAACACAATATAAATCGGCAGTTACAGAAAAGCCTTCAAATACAATGTTAAATGACTCTACATACTTGGAAACCCTTGTTACTCATCCCAGATGAAAGACCATAGTTGACTCACGAAATCGGATTTGAGCAATCCTAGGTGACCATAATAAACATTTTTGAAAATGCTGCAAGATAGCATGGAAAAGGAAATGAGCACTTGGCTATTCCCTTGATTTACTATTTATAATTCTGCTTATCATTGAAGTAAATCAAATGGTCCTGTTTCACAAACAAGAGGAAAAACTGCAGATGCAAAAATGCAAGCAACACACATACACACAAACACACCAAATTGTCCTGTTTACTCTTGTAACCAGTTACAAGCTCGACAAAGCTCTAAATTAAGTTTTAGTCTCAGAAACATCACATTTCAGAAATATTTAACCCCCTCCTAATCAATCAAAGCCTTCAATCTTTTCATCACAGATAAATTTAGCTGCTTCACTTTTAAAGTTCCTCAACATAACTGTTTTTGCCAAGGATCTCTCCCAGCTGTGTAGGCAGAAACCTTTGTCTACACTGACACACTGGAAATTTAGTTAAAATTGTGCATATACTTGGTAATTGTGACTCAGAGTAGAAACTGGGTAATTATCCATGTATCAAGAGTAACTGGGGAGTGTCCATGGCATTCCATGTATTCATGTACCCAGGTAAAGACCAGGAAAACATTTGCCTATCATCTTACCCCTTGCCTTGCTCAAGGGCAAATATGTATTCATTATGATCACCTAGGTTATGTGCTGCAGTCTCTATGATAGCG
The DNA here is from genome assembly GCF_030028105.1 of Mobula birostris. Classification (NCBI taxonomy): domain Eukaryota; kingdom Metazoa; phylum Chordata; class Chondrichthyes; order Myliobatiformes; family Myliobatidae; genus Mobula; species Mobula birostris. The sequence continues at coordinate 30,281,408 of NC_092384.1, read as the reverse complement.
TTTAAGATCATTGCCCCAGGAGACAAATGCTGGACTGCATTTTCAGTGCCTGTTCTGTGTCTTTTTTCACCTTTGCTGTCCACGAAGTAAGTTGTCAGCACCTTGTTCCAGCTGTCAACCTTCGTTTTCTGTAGTACTTCTCTTTCCCGACCTTCCACCCAAACTATTATCAGCCTCTGCTTGATGCTCAGTAATTGGACATATTGCACAAGTACCTTCAATGTAAATCCAGTTGGGTGGAGCTCAGCCTTTATTGCGTAAAATATTTCTGTCTGTGAAAGATTCCCAAATCAAAAGCAATTTTCCCCTCATACATTGTTTTACGAATAAAACGTTAAGGGAACTAAAGATAAGGAACCCCAGTATAATCAACATGCTCAATAATCAGTGAAATATTTAATTGGTATTTGGATACCAGTTTATTATCAAATGTACTGAGATACAGTGAAAAGCTTTGTTTTGCATGCCACCCAGACAGATCATTCCAAATGAAAGTACATCAAGTTAGTTTGAAAGGAAAAACAGTAACAAAGTAGATATACTATTATAATTACAGAGAAAGTGCAGTGCAGGTAAGCAAATCAGAAGCAAGGGCCATGACAAGTTAGATTTGGAGACCAAGAGTTCAAATTTGTCGTATGAGGTCCATTCAGGAGTTTTATAACAACAGATTAGAAGCTGTCCTTCAGCTGGGTGGTACATATTTTCAAGTTGTCATATCTTCTGCCCAGTGGAGAAGGAGGAAGAAAGAGTGACTGGGATGGGAAGGGTCTTTGGTTACGCTGGCTGTTTTCCAGAGTCAGTGGGGAGTGCAGACAGAGTTAATGAAAGAAAGGCTAATGCTTGTGATATACTGAGCTGGACAGATCAATGAAAGAGAGGCTAATGCTTGTGATATGCTGGGCAGATCAATTTCTGTACCAAGCTGTGATGAATCTAGGTAGGGTGTTTTCTATGGAGCATCTACCAAAGTTGGTGAAGGTCAGCCGGGATTTTCCAAATTCCATTAGCTGCCCATGAAAGCAGGGATGTTGCTACATTTTCTTGATGGTAGTAACTACATGATTGGAGCAGATAATTCATAAAAATGCAACCAATGTTGTTATGTAAGGGAAAGCAAGGTTAATAGAACATACGGAAGGTAGTAAGCACATAATTGCCCGGCGGGACTTCATCCTATAAATCTGGCATCTACGGGACTTCTGCTATGGAAGCCAAGCAAGTGGCCTGGCACACCAGTTTACCTCTTTTGGCATCTGTTGTAAGACAGCTCGTTTGGGAACACGGCATGCAGTTAAATATTCTGGCCTTTGTCATGGTGGATGGTGCCTGCTTCCAAAAGACACATCACAGCTTTCTGAACAGGAGCGGGAAACCCCTGAATAATCCTGACCACTGCTCACAGTCTTCCGTGGTTCAAGACAAGAAGATTAGAGGGTGGGGCAGGAAGCAGAAGAAGAGCTGGCATGAGTTGGAGGGCAAGCATCTAGGAGGTCCAGGCTTAGGGAGGAAGAGGACAGAGAGGAAGATCTTGACCACGCATCCTCCCAGCCTCGACCAGCCCTGCTCAATCTGCCACACTATTCCCCCGGCTCTGTCCTGCTCAGTCTTCTAAACTCCAACTCCCCAGGGCTATTCGCCAATGTAAAGGGGCAGCTGAACACATGCAGGTACTGAGAGCTTTGGAGAAATGTACATTTTAAGGTGACTTATTTTGTGCTTAAGTAGGTTGGGAGCTTTGAGGTCTGGATCAATTTATAAAGAAAGTACTCTTGGAACAGACATAAATTGTTCTAAGTTTCTTCAAGTAGCATGCTTGTGGTCAGAAGCTATTAGTTAGCATGGTTGTTCTCAGAGTGGCCTAATACCTCCTCTCCAGATTGAAGCGGCTTATTTCTTAATAAATGAGCACTCCGAGAAATGTTCCCATCAATCCATGTCTTCTACGAATGTGATCTATTTCAGCCGATCAGTTGGGAGTCAACACTCACCTTTCCTCCTCAGGCCTTGAGAGACTGAGGTGGTGACAAAGCAGCATATGGGAGGAAGATAGAAAATTTCACTGAGTGATGCCACAACAACAACCCCTTACTCAATGTTAGCAAGACCAAGGAGTGGATTATTGACTGCAGGGGGAGGAAACCAGAGGTCCATGGGATCAGAGGTGGAGAGGGTCAGCAACTTTAAATTTCTCAGTGTTATCATTTCAGAGGACCCGTCTTCTGAGCATGTAAGGGCAATTACGAAGAAAGCACATCAGCGCCTCTACTTTCTTAGAAGTTTGCATGACACCTAAAACTCTGAAAACTTCTATAGATGTGTGGTGGAGAGTATATGACTGGATGCATCAAGGCCTGCTATGGAAACACAAATGCACTTGAATGGGAAAACCCTTCAAAGATTAATAGATATGGCCCTGTGGACTTCCCCCCCACCCATTAAGGACGTGCTCTCTTCTGGCTGCTACCATCAGGAAGAAGATACAAGAGCCTCAAGACTCCCACCACCAGCTTCAGGAACAGTTATTACCTGTCATCTATCAGGCTCTTGAACAAATGGGGATAACTTCATTTGCCCCATCACTGAACTGTTCCCACAACCTATGAACTCGCTTTCAAGGACTCTTCATCTTATATTCTCGATATTTATTGCTTATTTATTTATTATTATTTCTTTTTTCCTTTGTATTTGCAGAGTTTGTTGTCCTTTGCACATTGGTTGTTTGTCTGTCTTGTTGGGTGCGGTCTTTCATTGATTTTACTTTCTTTCTTAGATTTACTGAATATACCTGCAAGAAAATGAATCTCAGGGTTGTATAATGGTGACATATATGTACTTTGTACTTTGAACTTTGAATTTTAAAGCCACAAATCCTATGAGTCAAAAATTAGACTATTCCCCCCTGAGCCATAACAGCAATTTAATTTCATTTTGATGTGTATGAAGAACACCAATAATAATTAATTCTATCCTTCTGTCTTTACTTTATTTAACCACTCTTAAGTTTTGTCCTTTATTCCCTTGGACCTTCTGCACAAAGTCTTCATGTCCTCTGTTTCCAGTCAGTCTGAACTTCATGCCACGTCCTTTGTTATAATTAGCTAATTAGTTGTGATTTCTGATGTATATATCCTTTTCCCTTCTCCCATAAAATACCGCTCACAGCTCACTATCCAGATGTTTCTGTAATTAGTCCACTACTTTGTGCAGATCTTTCCTGCCTCCCTCTACCTGAACCATTACACCCAGCCTTCTTGCTTCATCTGTTCTACTCCATTAGCTCCGACAATCTCCCAGTCAGCTGAATGAGAGGTTGAGCCAGCCCATTGTACTACTGGTGTCTGACTTGTTCCCAAAGCGAGTTCAGGCCATTTCTGTGCACGTTCATAGAATCTGTTTATTTCCATTATCAGATTCCACCGCTGCCTCAGCTCACCTGCTGCTGAAACCTCCACTTGCACCTTTGTTGTGTCAGGTCTTGGTTATTCAATAGCACATCCAGCTGCCTTTCCTCATTCTGCCCTCCATCACCTTGTCAACAGCAAAAAGCCTGCCCTTGCTCTGCGTCTCAGAAGTTCCCATTCCTAAATCACTGGGGTGCCTTCCAAATTTTCACCACCTCCGTCCTCAAAAAAGAAAGACATGCATATTTCTACAGTCCCAGCTTTTTAATCACCCTTGACTTTTATCTTTCCACCTCTGGAAACCCAGAGTATTAGTACCCAAGCTCTAGAAATCCCTCTGTTCATCTCACCATCTCTGCTACTTGGCAAAAGGTGCCTCACGAAGGACCTCAAGTCCTTTTGCTGCAGTAAAGGTGCTAAGCAAATGTCAATTGTTGTCATGCACTGATATTTATGTTCCTGCTGCATTCCACGATCTATTTTCACACTACATATTGATTAATGGAAGAAAGTTGCAGCTTCTGAGTGTATGAAAGCAACGCCAAGAATTTTACAATATTATATTTGTATGTGGAATGATGGATTATTATTTAGCACTGGTTTTGAAATAACTTAAAGAGATTTTGCATTCTTTTAATTAAACTTCAAATGTATTTTTACAGCTTTTTTAGCCATCTTCTTGGGAAGATTTAATCCTGCAAGTAATACCACGATTTTCTGTCTTTCAGTTTGTAGTAATTGTCAGTATTGTGAAGTTCAAACCTCTAACTTATGATGAATATATATTTCCAATCTGGGCAAACGTTGTCGGATGGGGAATAGCAGTATCGTCCATGTCATTGGTACCAATCTACGCAATCTACAAGCTCCTCACTGTACGTGGCACTTTAAAAGAGGCAAGTTTTGGAATACTTTCATCATTTTAATAGATTCACACCTATAAAGATCTGAAATCTGGTAGCGATGCGGTTAGTGAAATGCTATGACAGCGGCAGCAACCTTCCCCTGCTGTCTGTAAGGAAGTTTGTACGCTCTCCCCGTGACCGTGTGTGTTTCCTCCGGGTGCTCCGGTTTCCTCCCACGTTCCAAAGATGTGCGGGTTAGTATTTGGTCACATGAGTGTAATTGGGCCGTACGTTGGTCTGGAAGGGCCTGTTATCTCCGAATAAAAACAAATCAAGAGAAAGGTTTATTTTGTCAGGAAACCATAAACAAGTTTGTATATCATGTGTGCGTGTAACTAGATCCAAGTACGTCAGAATTTCAATTACACAAACCCAGATTAAGTACTTCAAGTTTTTCTGCCTGTCGAATTTTGAAAAAGGCATAGACTGTTTTGCTGGCCACCTTCTGCAGCAGATTGATATTAGAGTGGTGTGGAGGGAAACTGGAGCATGCAAGGGGAAAGCTACGCACTCACAGGGGGAATACACAAACTCAACACAGGGAGCTGTGCCACTGTACCACACAGGGTGTGACCACTTCCTTCTGCAGACGGCTCGGGGCCTGTTACCATGCAAAATGATCTACATCTTACTCCGATCAGTTGTACATGCCATCCGTTGTCAGCCAATTGCACGTTCATATGCCAGTGACAAGAAATCAGTCAGGTAATCATTCAGCTCAATTATAACTGATCTTTGAAGGTTTGGTAATGTATCCCTTAGTTCCACTAAGATAAAGTTAAATTTCTGCCCCCTGTATCCTCCACTGATTCCACCATCCTGCCTACTTCTATCCCAGATGCTGCTCAGTGCACCAGCTATTTCAATAGTTCAGGATTTCAATAGTCCATCCATAGGCCAGTTTGCTCCTGCCCCATAATCTGCTGTTGCCAAAAGCATCTCCTTAAAATAACACAGTGAGGTTTTGGTCACTGGCAACACACTCAAGGGGATGCAGAAAGCAAGAGTCTCAGCCTGAAACGTTGACTGTTTACTCTCATCCAAAAATACTGTCTGACCTGCTGAGGACCTCCAGCGTTTTGTATGTGTTGCTAAGGAAATGCTAAGTTAAATTTTAAAGTTATCTAGATGTGTGCTGGGGCAGCAGGCTGAGGGTAGCAGACACCAACAGAATCAACAAACTCATTTGTAAGGCCAGTGATGTTGTGGGATGGAACTGGACTCTCTGACGGTGGTGTCTGAAAAGAGGATGCTGTGCAAGTTGCATGCCATCTTGGTCAATGTCTCCCATCCACTACATAATGGACTGGTTGGGCACAGGAGTACATTCAGCCAGAGACTCATTCCACCGAGATGCAACACAGAGCATCATAGGAAGTCATTCCTGCCTGTGGCCATCAAACTTTACAACTCCTCCCTTGGAGGGTCAGACATCCTGAGCCAATAGGCTGGTCCTGGACTTATTTCATAATTTACTGGCATAACTTACATATTGCTATTCAACTACTTCTGGTTCTATTACTATTTATTATTTATGGTGCAACTGTAATGAAAACCAATTTCCCCCGGGATCAATAAAGTATGACTATGACTATAATAATTCCAGCAATTCCTCCTCCCAGACCCACATTATCCTGTAGAAATAATGGTCAGCATCCTCAACTGAGGTGTTTTTACAGCTGAGCATTTCCCAAATAAATCAAATTTACTTCTAAAGCATGGGGCAGAGTAGGAGCAGCTGATTAACAAAAAAATGACAAGTTCAGAATGTATGAAAGACACAAAAGACTGCAGATGCTGGCATCTGGAGCAGCAAAGACTCTTTTTCGTGAGGTCACTAATGTGGACTTCGAAAGAGAAAGGTTGGAGCGTGTGTGGGATTGAGCTCAAGCGGGCCTGAAAGGGTAATGGCCGAGCGTAACATGGAGGGTGAACTCGGAGAAGGGATGGACATTGCGAAAAGGCAACCAACTCAGAAATGTGCAACAGTTAATGGCTGCAGAGATTGGAAGTGGACAGGAAAGCGAGGAGGTGCTGGGTGAAAAGACAGCACACCAGGTTTGGTGGGGGGGGCGGGGGGGCGGATTACAAACAGGCTGAGAAGTCGGAGTGAAGTGTGAGTGGACCCTGTGTACAGCACAGAGGTGACAGATGGTAGGGGGAAGTGCAGGGGCAACAGGCTGATCCAGAGTGGATATGGCAAAGTGGATGTGGGCCCAGCGGGGAAGAACTTGGGCAGACCTGAAATGGTAAAGAGCGAAGAAACACATGTGGATCAGAAAGGGAGAAAGTGGAGCGGAGCAGGTGTGGACCTGAAAGGGGGATGGCAAGTGGAACTCAGGTAGACCTGAAAGGGTAACAACCCTGCAGACCATGTCGGGTGAGCCAGGAGCAAGGACAACTTAGCCAGCAATCTCCTTCTCTTCGGTTGTCCATCAAAATCCGATGACGATGTCCACTCCTTTAACAGTGAAATCTCTGATGACTATACAGTCCTATCCTGGACCCACGAGCTCTATTGCAGGTGGGACATGTATTTGTGTTAGTGGTGGCAACCATGGCTGCATTTCTCCTGGCTCTCTTCTGCTGTCTTCTGGTTGTTCTTTCCATCTCCAGAATATGAACCCCGTCCCTACACAGCTGTCGCCAAGTGGTAAGGTCAGCAGCAACCTCCTCCAGGTCCTCGGGTCTGACCTTGTACTTCCTTAAAGCATTCTTCATTTGATTCTTATAGCGCTTCTTTGGCCCTCCAGCTGAACGTTGACCATGATGTAGCTGGCCGTATAACACTGTGCAGGATAGCCGACATGGGGGCATCCTTACCACATGCCCCAGCCACTGCAGCTAACGCTGGGTGATCATGGCCTCAATACTTCTGCAGTTGGTCTTTACAAGTATTTCAGTGTGAGGCACCCGCTCACGCCAGGTAATTCCCAGGATGCGCTGGAGGTAGCTTATGTGGAAGTGCTCCAAGGACTTGATGTGATGGCTGTAGGTTACCCAAGCTTCACAGCTATAAAGGAGGGAGGTGACACAGACCGCTTGGTATACGGCGACCTTTGTGGAGGGACGAAGGCTCCTGTTCTGAAAGTCTCTACACCGAAGTCTCCCAAAGGCACCTGATGCCTGTTTAATGCGGCTCTGGATGTCGTTGTCAATGCCACTATCCTCAGAGAGAATGCTCCCCAGATATTTGAAAGATGGCACTACTGACAGCTTTTCATCACCAACAGTGAAGGCAGGTAGAGTAGGTGGGACACTGGTACTCCATTGGCAAACCACTTCTGTCTTGGTGGTGTTGACAGTCAGCCCCATCCTGCTGTACGCTCTCACCGCCACAGCAAGGACGGTCTGAAGATCCGAGACAGTAATCAGCCATAGGGGGTTTGGAAATGGATCAGGTGAAAGAGGAAAGCAGAAAACAACGTAGATTAGTGTGGATGGGTAGAAGATCAGCAGGGGCGAAGTGGGTCAAAGGATTTGTTTCTGCACTGTCTAACACTATGAGTGACTTGATGACAGCTGCCAAGATAAACTGCTACATTTTATAATTGTACACTAACAATAATAAATAAAGACATTAATATAACATACCAAGATCCAGACCCATTCAATCTTTTTTTTATACACTTGAAAAAATTTACAGCCAGGGAATCCAAAGCAATACCCTTAGAGAAATGTTAGCCAGACTGTGCCCAACATAGTTTGTGGAGAAGCACTGCCTGGCATAAGTGATAATGTATTTTGCTGTTCAACACCTGCACTGTGTAACATAGAAACATAGAATGCAACGGAAGTCAGATCTCAATTTCCCACTCTGTCCCTGTTTTGGTGAAGGCACAACATACTGTATATGAAAGTTGTTATTTTCAAACATGTTTAGCTTTTTTAAGGTCCCATAACTGCTATTATTCAGGATTCGTATTTCTGGTAAACTCTTAAAACCTCTTAACTGAAAGCAAGTTTGTATATAAAACGAACAAGAATAGGGCAAAGCAGTATCAGTGGAAAAAGTATTAGAAAAATTTTTAGACAGTAACTTTACCAATGATCGTAATAATTAGTCTGGTTTTTTTCCTGTAGAGAATAGCTTACTGCATCACCCCTGAAAATGAACATTACCTTGTGGAACAAGGAAAAGTGCAACAGTTTAAGGTAAGTGAAACAGTCCTTGTCAAATCCATTAAAATGCTGTATTTTGACAATGTCAAGAACCAAATGAATGTTATGACTGCTTAACAAATTTAATTGTCATATTATCACTTCACAGCTGAAGCACTGGCTCGCGATATGAAAGCTTTCAAAACAGCGACCACGCAGTTTGAGGTGCAATGGAAATAATAAATTCCTGGGTTTTGCAAGCTTTTTCAATTAATGTTTCAGAAATCTCAGATTCCATTAAAAGCCAAGTTCAGTGTCATTTCTGTCAAGTTATAATGGGCTGGCTGAGCACAGGATTATTTATTTTGTGACCTTTTTCATGCATGGATGCATGGAGTATTACAAACTTACATGGACATTACTCTCCTCCATTCATTGACCTACCCGAACGCCATCGGTTCATTCAAGTACAGTAGTCATGTTTCCAACAACAAACTAATTTACAGTTTGTTCTGCATTGGTATAATTGTAAACCTTAAACTTCAATGAACTTTGTCCAACTACGATAGATTTTAGCCTTAAATGTCTAAAACTACTGCCTCTATTTTCACTCTGATCATTATAAGTGAGTGTAATTTCCTTTATTCATAATCCTTTGTTTGGCAAAGTCCACTGCCAGAATAGTTTTCAAATATCTGTGTCTCACCTATGTTATGTAGAAGCTTACATAATTAGAAGCAGAGTCCAAGAGTCATAGAGCATGACAGCACAGAAAAAGGCCCTTCAGCCCATCTAGTCCATGTCAAACGGGTTTCTGGACCTTCACCCTCCATGTGCCTCCATTCAATGTACTTTTCCATACTTCTCTTAAATACTGCAATTGAACCTGCATCCATCAGTTCCACTGGCAGCTTAACCCTCTTATTTCCAAATAATGATGTAAATCCTATGAATCCACCTGTGTAGCCAGATTGAAGACTTCCACGTCTTAACGCTATGTTGTCTTTATACCAGTTTAACATGCTGTTTGTGTACATTAAATTCTGTTTTGAAATGCAACACCAACTGCTTTGCAAGAGTATATAGACAAAGGTAAGACAGTTAAAAATATTTTCCATATGGAATGTAATGGCAGCACTTTCATGAGAAGTCAGCATTCACTATGAATTTAGTAGGTTTAGTCAAACCTATTTCAAATCAGTAGATAAGCGTTAAGACATAAAATACAAGCATTCAACACCAGAAGGAAATACAAGTCTCCCTGTACAGTCTCACTTCACCTATTTTTGAAAGGTGATTTCTACATTTATCACATGCATTGGGTTAAGGGCATGAAAAACATTTAGTGAAAGGTGCTCAGTCAGTGATGTACTGTTTCTCAGTCACAAATTGTGCCTAAAGAACAACACTAGTGATAATCATTTTCTCTGAACAGAACTGGGCATTAACAATGCATGCAAGAGCAATCTTTCCTGTTGACAGTTGTATTCCAAGCAATTTGCTTATTTTTATTTCCGTTTCAATCTGCAACATTATGCAGATCAAGTTATTGCCAGCATATCAGGTTTTTCCAAGTATTTTTCTGTTCAAAATCTTTTTAACTTAAAGTGGAATATAGACAAAGGGATTTTCTGTCTGTCTTAGTTCTGACTTGCCTTTATCAATAACATCCAGTGAAAAATGAAGCATCAGGTGAGAACAAAAGCTTTCATTGTTGCTATGTAGGAAGCATTTATTTCCTGTTCCTCACAGGGGGTAAGGTCTAAAATCATCAGGGCAGGGTGATTTCTGGAAACATCTGGCTAAACTACAACATCAAACAGAGGGGTGGAAATTGTGTAGTTAACCAGAACAGCTTTAGAGAGAGGGACCAACCATATCACTCTTCAAATTTCAACCTGTTTCTGAAGTACTGTCGCACTTGTAACATTTAGAAGACAGCAGTCATTTGTACACAGCAGTTCCTGAAGATAACAATGTAAAAATGTCTAGGCCATTTGTTTGCTGTGTTGATTAAGGGATAAATGTTGGCCAAGAAAATAGTGATAACTTTTGCAATGAATTAAAGACAGTGCAGATGGTATTTCTCGTCCAAATACTTATATATTCGGTCTCTTGGAATACATTCCAACAACTTACCTACTACTGATGTTACGTTCACCAGCCTACAATTTCCTGGCTTATTCTTAGACCCTTGCTTAAACAGCGGAACAACATTAGCTACTCTCCAATCCTCCAGTACCTCATTCATGGCTAAGGATGCCTTAAATATCTACAATTTCTGCCACAAGGTCCAAAACAACAGACACAAAACACTGGAGGAATTCAGCAGACCAGGCAGCATCTATGAAGCTGAGTAAACAGTTGACGTTTCAGGCTGAGAGAAGCTCTTCATCAGGACGAGCAGTCGACTTTTTACTCTTTTCCATAGATGCTGCCTAACCTGCTGAGTTCCTCCAGCATTTTTTGTGTGTTGCTTTAGATTTACAGCATCTGAGATTTTCTTGTGTTTCCTGTAGAGCATCTTGTCAGGCCCTGGGGATTTATCCACCCTAAATTGCCTCATGACAGCAAACATTTCCTCCCTTAATCTGTATATGGTCCATAACCTCACTGCTGTTTTGCCTCACTTCCGTACACTCTAAGTCTGTTTTCCGAATTAAAAAATTCATTTAAGATCTCCCCCACCTCTTTTGGCTCTAGGTGTAAATGACCACTCAGATACCCCTCTGATCTTCAAGAGGACCAATTTTGTCCCTTGCTATCTTTTTGCTCTTAATATCTATGTGGAAGCCCTTGGCAGTCCCTTCACCTTGTCTGCTAGAGCAATCTCATGCCTTCTTTCAGCCCTCCTGATTTCCTTGTTAAGTGTTCTCTTGTATTTCTTATACTGCTCAAATACCTCATTTGTTCCTTCTTGCCTATACCTGCTATGCACCTCCTTCTTCTTCTTAAACAGGGCCTCAATACCTATCAAAAAATAAGGTTCCCTAAACTTGTTATCCTTGCCTTTTATTCCAACAGAAACATGCAAAATTTGTACTCTCAAAATTTCACCTTTGAAGTTATTCCACACCGAACACACTTTTGCCAGAAAGCAGCCTGTCCCAATCCACACTTGCCAGATCCATTCTGATACCAAAATTGGCCTCTCTCCAATCAAGAATTTCAACCTGAGGACCAGACCTATCCTTTTCCATAATTATCTTGAAACTAATGGCATTATGATCACTCAGTGCAAAGCGTTGCCCTACGCAAATTACTGTCACCTGTCCTGTCTCATTCCCTAACAGGAGACTTAATACCACGCTCTCTCTAGTTAAGACATCTTCCTATTGATGAAGGAAACTTTCCTGAACATATTTAACAAACTCTATCTCATCAAGCCCTTTTGCAGTATGGGAGTCCCAGTCAATATATGAAAAGTTATCACAATCTAATGTTTCTTGCAACAGTCTACAATCTCTGCACAAATTTGCTCCTCTAAATCCCACTGTTTATTGGGTAGTTTATAATATAATCCCATTAACATGGTCTATCCTTTCTTATTCCACATATCCACCCATATAGATGAGCTCTCCAGTGTGTCCTATCTTAGCACTGACATGCTTTTTTCCCTGACTAGTAAGTCTACAAATCCCCTTTTAATTCCTCCTGCTCAATCACATGTAAAATAATGGAACCCTGAAACACTGAGCTGCTGGTCCTGCCCCTCCTGCAGCCAAGGCTCACTAATTCCACATTCTACTAGGTCATAATTCCACTAGGTCATAATTCCACATTCTGATCTATGTCCTAAACTCATCTGCCTTTCCTACAATAATCTTTTCATTGAAGTATACAGAACTCAGAAAATTAGTCCCGCCATGCTCAACCTTTTGAAACCTGACTTTGTACGTAGGCTTAACAATATCTTTCCCCACAACCACTCCACTATCTGTCCTGGCACTCTGGTTCCCATCCCCCTGCAGTTCTAGTTTAACCACCGCCCCCGCCCCCACCACCATCACCCGTGCAGCACTAGCAAACCTTCAGGTCATCTCCCATTTTGTCAACATGCTCAGAAATTGAGAAATTTGCTCAAGTTCAGAAGGCCCTTGCCCCCAAATCTCAGCTGTAACCTTGATGGGAATCATGCACCAGAATTTCCTTCAAATGTACGTAAGTTAAAAACTCACTGCTTGCATTATCAGTGTCAATATTTATAGAACGTAGAACTTTACAGCGCAGTAGAGGCTCTTTGACTCACAATGTTGTGGGTGCAAATTTTCTGCTGTACTCCTGCAACCAATACTATGGCATAAGTGGACTTCATTGGTTGTAAAGGGAATGGATGCCCTGAAAAGGATATTTAAGAATGGTTTGATGTTAAATGTTAAAATTGCATGTTTGTCACATATTTAATATATCTCATATATCCATACTTTAAAAATAGTGTGTTGGTTTTGACGTAGTGTACGTTAGAATAAATGTCTTGAATTAGATCTGGGAAAGGACATCAGAGGCTAAAGTGAAGGTGAACACTTCAGCAGAACTAGGGTTCTTCCACATCTCCCTAACTCAGTAATATTAAATGGGTCATTAGCTTTCTTTCTGCCCACCTGAGAATGCCTAAACCACATTTGCAGAGCAGCAACTGATTTTATGAAAGCACTTTAATTATCAGTAACTTTCCATACTTAAGTAATGGAAATGCTCATTATGAATTTAGTCTTTAGCCCATGAGATATTCTTAACAGATGCATTTTGTTCCCTTCTTTTGTTCCAAACTTTGTCTTTTAAATCATTACAAAGAAATTCCTGTCAGCAAAATATTTTCCAAAGCAGTCTGATGACCAAAAAGCCAGATTTATGGTTTTGATGTATTCTTCTTCAATTTATGTATATTTTTTAAAAATCTTTTGTTTATTGAGGTTAACTTATCATTGAAATAATTCCCATTATGATCTTTTTAAACATTTTGTAGATATGTTTCTAAACTGTATTCAGCTGTATGATGTTTCAAAATATTAAAAATATGTTAATCTACCTGTATCAAAGTTTCAGTGTACTTTTCTAAAAAGATGATTCTGTCTGTGTTACGTTTTCATATGTTAAATAAGCAAATGTATTTATCAAAAAGTGTTTATAAAATGTGCTTGTAAAATCAATATTTTAATGTACTGTTACTTTTAAATCTGTTTTGTGCTTTGTGTAAATATGAGCTGTCTAGAGCTGTATTATACAGAATTACAGAATATTAAGATATTGTGTATATTAATATTACTGTTTTAAGTTGATAGTTTCCTCTAAAATGTAGTAAAATATGCACACTGTAATAAAGTATATGCTCTTATATGGATATCAGTCTTCAATTCTTAGATGATAAGGCTCAAGAATTTCATGTACTTTAACTTTCATGAAAATCTGACCCATTAAGATATTTATAACACCGGGGTGAAGGCTTGGTGTGCATGCTGCCAGGAAGCAATATCAGCTGCAGAAAGCGCACATTCTTTATTTTCATATAACCATATATAACCATATAACAATTACAGTGCGGAAACAGGCCATCTCGGCCCCTCTGGTCCATGCCGAACTCTTACTCTCACCTAGTCTCACTAACCTGCACTCGGTCCATAACCCGCCATTCCTTTCCTGTCCATATATCTATCCAATTTAACTTTAAACGACAACATCGGACCTGCCTCAACCACTTCTGCTGGAAGCTCGTTCCACACAGCCACCGCTTTCTGAATAAAGAAGTTCCCCCTCATGTTACCCCTAAATGTTTGCCCTTTAACTCTCAACTCATGTCCTCTTGTTTGAATCTCCCCCATTCTCAATGGAAAAAGCCTATCCACGTCAACTCTATCTATCCCCCTCATAATTTTAAACACCTCTATCAAGTCCCCTCTCAACCTTCTACGTTCCAAAGAATAAAGACCCAACTTGTTCAACCTTTCTCTGTAACTTAGGAGATGAAACCCAGGTAACATTCTAGTAAACCTTCTCTGTACTCTCTCTATTTTGTTGACATCTTTCCTATAATTTGGTGACCAAAACTGTGCACAATACTCCAAATTTGGCCTCACCAATGCCTTGTACAATTTCAACATTTGAACATTTCCTCATAGGTAATCAGAACGTTTCAACATTTCCTCATAGGTAATTAGAATATATACTCTGGCCTCCTGTACCTAATAAAGTGTCACTGATTGTATGTCCGTGGTCTTCTGCTGCTGTAGCCCGTCCACTTCAAGGTTCAATATGTTGTGCCTTCTGAGATGCTCTTCTGCACATCATTGTTATAATGTGTGGTTATTCGAGTTGCTGTCGTCGTCTTGTCAGCTTGAAGCAGTCTGGCCATTCTTTTATGACCTGTCTCATTAACGAGGATTTTTTGCCCACAAAACTGCTACTTACTGAATTTTTTTTTTTGTTTTTTGCACCATCTGCTGTAAACTCTAGAGATTATTGTGCATGAAAATCCCAGAGATTAGCAGTGTCTGACATACTCAAACCACTCCATCTGGCATCAACAATCGTTCTATTGTCAAAGTCACTTAGACCACATTTCTCCCCCGTTCTGGTGTTTGGTTTCAACAACAACAACTAAATCTCTTGACAATGTCTGCATTCTTTTATGCAATTATTTGCAGCCACATGATTGGCTGATTAGATATTTGCATTAATAAGGAGGTGTACAGGTGTACCTATTAAAATGGCCACAGAATGTATTTACTTCAGTTTTGGCAGCTTGTTAAAATCACGGTGCCAATATCACTCAAGACAATAAGACAAGAGTTTGGTTTGACTATTTTCAGTCGCTAAAACATGGAAGTAAAAATCACAATAATCACCCAATTAAGAAGAGTCAAAACAAAGAAGTAAATTCAGCAATCCAATAACACAATTTATTGTTAGAGGCTATTGCACAGAGAAAGCACAAGAGCAAACTGCAGTGAATGCTGGAAACCAAAAATAAAAACAGAAAATAAGCAGAAACATCAGCAAGTCAGGCAGTATCTGTAAAGAGAAAGTCATCAATCATTGATTAAAGTCATAGAAAAGAACAGCACAGAAATAGGCCCATCTAGTCAGTGTCGAGCCACTTAAACTGCCTATTCCCATTGACGTACATTAAAACCATAGCCGTCAATACCTCTACCATCCATGTAACTATCTAAACTTACCTTAAATTTTCAAATTGAGCTGGCCGCTGGCAGCTCGTTCCAAAACTCTCATGACCCTCTGAGTTAAGAAGTCTCCCCTCACGTTCCCCTTAAACTTCTCACCTTTCACCCTTAACTCATAACTGCTAGTTCTGCTCTCACACAGCCTCAGTGGAAAAAGGCCTGCTTGCATTTATCCTATCTTAAGTTAGGGTTAAAGTTTGTCCTGAGCCTTATAAACCCATCAGGCCGATGCTTTTGCCAGTTTCTGTGGCATGAAGCGACTGAGGGAACAAGACTCCCCCCCCCCTCCAACCAATAGGATGCCAGTCTATCACGAGGTTAACCCCCAGCGTTTTGCCGGTACCCATTTTCAGCTGGGTGGACTGGAGCAGTGTGTGGTTAAGTGCCTTGCTCAAGGACACAACATGTTGCCTTGGCTGGGGCTCGAACTCACGACCTTCAGATCGCTAGTCCAACACCTTAACCACTTGGCCATGCGCCACACTTACCCTATCTATACCCCTCTTAATTTTGTATACCTCTATCAAATCTCCTCTCAATATTCTACATCCCAAGGAATAAAGTCCTAACCTATTCAATCTTTCCTTATAACTCAGGTGCTCCAGACCTGGCAATGTCCTTGGAAATTTCCTCTGTACTTTTTCAGCCTTATTTACATCTTTCTTGTAAAATGCACATAATGCTCCAAATTAGGCCTTATCAATCTTATACAACTTCAACATCCTGTCTCCTGTATTCAATACTTTGATTTATGAAGGCCAATGTGCCAAACCCATCAACCTGTTGCACCACTTTCAAGGAATTATGGACCTGTATTCCCAGATCCCTTTGTTCTGCCACACACCTCTGTGCCCTGCCATTCACTGTGTAAGTTCTATCCTGGGTGGTCCAACCGAAGCGCAACACCTCGAACTTGTCTGCATTAAGTTCCATCTGTCATTTTTCAGCCCATTTTTCCAGCTGCTCCAGATCCTGCTGTACGCTCTAGTGGTCTTCCTTGCTCTCCATTGCACTCCCAGTCTTGCTGGCATCCACATATTTTCTGATCCAGTTAACCATATTATCATCCACATCGTTGATATAGATGACAAACAGCAATGGACACAGCGTTGATCCCTGCAGCACTCCACCAGTCACTGACCTCCAGTCAGAGAGGCAACCATCTACTACCACCCTCTGGTGTTGTTTGTATCCTTGAACTCTATGTCATAAGAGTGAAATCCTGGGAAGAATGCCTAACATTGTAATCAGGTAACAGTCACAAGGTCTGTAACTAGAATAAACCTTTATCTGTAGAGGTGGTGGTGGGACTTCTTTACTTCTCCTACTAGACTAAGGGCTTCTCGGTCCTTCTATGCATAGTTTCGTTCTGCGTCATCTGTAATCTTGAAGCGAATGCAATCTGACATTCAGATCCCTCTCTCATAGTGTGTGACAAAACAGCATCAATGCCATAAGGGGATGCATTGCATGCCAGTCTGATGGGCGGAGATGGGTCATAATGGGTAAGCAGTTCATTTGATGTTATTAGACTCTTTGTTTCTTTTGAATGTTCTCTCATATCTTTCTGACCAACCCTACGTTGCTCCTGTCTGCAACAGCACGTTCAATGGATGCAGTACTGAAGCAAGATTTGAGTGAAACCTGTGGTAGTAATTTACAAGGCCCAAGTATGACCTGAGTTGTGACGAATTTTCTAGTTTGGGTGCCTGTAGCACTGCTTCAATCTTCTCTTTTCTTTCTTTTTCAAGCTTTATTTTAGTTTCATAATGATAAACATACCATAATATTGATACAGAGTAGTTGGGATTACATTGTTATGATTAACATAGTTAAATATAAACTCATTTAACACATGGGTAGTAAACCTCCCAATCATACAGGATACAAATGTAATAAACAAAAATAATATAGAAAAAAAATCATGAAAAAGGAAAAAAAGTATACCCCAAAAGAAAAACTAGTGTTAATCAACTAAACTAAGAGAAAAAAAAAGACATGGGCTGTTATATAACATCAGAGAAAAAGGAACCATTGGTGTCGTCAACTCCGCTCCTCTCAACATATATTAAAAAGGAATAGAATAAGTTTGGAAAGGTCAAATTACATCATGTGAAAATTTTGAATAAATGGCCTCCAAGTCTTTTCGAACTTAATAGAGGGATCAAAAATAACACTTCTAATTTTTTCTAAGTTTAAGCACAACATAGTTTGAAAGAACCAATGAAATGTGGTGGGAGGATTAATCTCTTTCCAATTCAGCATCTTGTGACTTATGTAAGCAATGCTTGTGAATGACATGTCCACAATATGAGATTTAATTCTAGAAGTATCATCTGCTGAACAAATGAACAAATAAGACCATAAGACATAGGAGCAGAATTAGGCCACCCAGCCCATCGAGTCCGTCCCTCGACTCAACCAAGGCAGATCCTTTCTCTTCCCCCTCCTCAGCCCCACTCCCCGGCCTTCTCCCTGTAACCTTTGATGCCTGGTCCAATCAAGAACCAATCAATCTCTGCCTTAAATAAACCCAACGACCTGATACGACCAAACACATAAATAAACTTTGAGGATCCACCTCTTCCCAACATTAAGCTGTCCTACCTCCAGGAAAAGTCACAGCAAATCTCCAGTTGTTAATGGTGCTTCTGTTCAATTTGTGATCCAACAACTGTCTTTAACTGTCCATCCTTAATTACTGTATAGAAACGGACCTCCACCTTAATATGTTTGGACGAACACCCTTCATCTGTTGTCTTAACAAAGGACTTAATCATTTCATAAATATGGCTTGCATCCAGCCATTCTCTATCACTGCATCTCTTTTCATTTTCTACAGTCATGTACCTAGCAATTACATCATCTCTTTGTATAGCTGCCTTAGCCTAAACTTATGTTTAAAATGAAGCCTCTCAGCATCTCTTACTACCTGACTATTGCTTTGGAATATATCTAGCAATGTGAAGCATTTTGGTTGGTTGAGTGTGAAAAGTACTTGTACTTGAGTCCATCCATTCAGGGGAGATGAGCAAATAATGAATCAAAGAGGATATTGTTTAATAACTTGCAGGCAGACATGCAATTGTGGTTATTGCATTTAAACTAATAATAAAATCACATTCTGAGTATTGTGTCTCTAGACACGGGGAGTGGTGAATGAGGATCATGGTGGAATAGTAGCACAAAATAAAACTATCATTCAAGATTTGCCTTTGTATTTCTGTGTTTAGATTGGGGGGAGGAAAAGGTGCAGGGTGGGACAAATCATAAACACGACAGATTTTGCAACACACACAAAATGTTGGGGGAGCTCAGCAGGTCAGGCAGCATTTTTGGAACAGTATAAATAGTCAATGTTTCGGGCCAAGGTCCTGATGTCCGTGCAGGTTGGGGAACGGCGGGAGGGTAGTTGTTAAAAATGAAAAGTGCAACATACAGTGCCCTGAAAAAGTACTCAGTCTCCAAGCCTTTGATTACATAAATGAGTATTACAACTAGGACTTTTAATCAGTTTAACTGAGAATTTTTATTTGCAAATCACATGTTCCTTTTTTAAACAGTAAAGACCGAAAACAGGGAAAATTGTAAAGCATGAAAAACTAGAATTTCGAGAACTGGAATGTCAGCAGTTCAAAAGTATTCATCCCCTGTTGCTCAGTTCTTAGTTGAACCACCTCTCACAGCTATTACAGCCAGTAATCTTCTTGAATAAATCTCTGTTAGCTTTGCAGAGTGTGATGGAACAAGTTTTGCCTATTCCTCCTTACAAAATTGCTCAAGTTGTGCAGGTCAGTTAGGGAGCAGCAGTGGATGGCAGTTGTGAGGTCTTCCCAGAGATGTTCGATTGGGTTAATGTCAGGACTCAGACTGAGCCACTCAAGAACATTAATCTTCTTCATATGAAGCCACTCCATGGTTGTTCTGGCAATGGGCTTTGGGTCATTGTCCTGCTGAAAGACTAACTTCCTCCCCAGTTCAAGCTTTCTGGCAGAAGTTAGCAGGTTTTTATCCAGGATCTCCTTGTATTTAGCAGCATTCATCTTCCCATCAGTCCTGACCAGATTTCCAGTCCCTGCTGTTGAAAAGCTTCTTCACAGCATGATGCTACCTCCACCATACTTTACAGTAGGGATGGTGTTACCTAGCTGATGTACATTATTGGATTTACACCATACGTACTGCTTAGTGTTCAGCCCAAGAAGCTCCACTTTAGTCTCATCCAACCACAAGTCCTTCTTCCACATCTTCACAATATCTTCTAAGTGACGCTCTTCAAAGCCTTTATGGGCAAATATATGACGAAGGGTCTCGGCCTGAAACGTCGACTGCACCTCTTCCTACAGATGCTGCCTGGCCTGCTGCATTCACCAGCAACTTTGATGTGTGTTGCTTGAATTTCCAGCATCTGCAGAATTCCTGTTGTTTGGGCAAGTATATGCTTACTTTTTAGCCAGGGCTGCTTCCTTGCCACTCTTCCATTTTGTGCAAGGCCTTAGAGATTGTGGAAGCATGTCCCTCATCTCCAGTTGCAGACAAGTACTTCTGCAGCTCACTCAGGGTGACAGTTAGTGTCACAGTAGCCTCTCTTATAGGTTGCACTCTTCTCCGGCTGTAGATTTTCCACAAATAAAATGCAACAGCCCATTAATTGAACACCAAAAACAGAAAACAAAGCGTGCTGAAAGTCCTTTACGTAATTACATCATCACATCAGACCAACATCTTAAATGAAATCCCAAATCAATGTCGGTGGTTGTGAATTATGCACATTTCCACCAATTATGTTACCCTACGCAGGCCCCTCCCCCCAGAATTCACTAAAACCAGCATTGTGAGCATGTCTAGAGCTTGGACAAGCCATTTGACTTGGGTCTTGCGTTCCATGAGTTGATGAACAGAAGGTACCTCTGGCTCAGCCAGAGGTGTATTGACATGGTCATGTCGTGACACCAGGGGCATGGTGGTGGAATCTTCCAAATCTAGGTGGGCTGGATCTATCAAAATACGTTCAGGTGTACCCCTCTTATCTATGATAAAAGTCTTTTCTCCCCTTTCCAAAATCCGGAACAGACCACCATAAGGGTGCCTAAGGGGATGTTGGTGTGCATCATGGTGGACGAAAACAAATGAGGCAGAACATAGGTCAACAGGGACGCAAGAGTGCTGTACGCCTTGATGGGAGGTAGGAATGGGTGAAAAGGATTTGTATTTACTGAGGAGGGTCAAACACTGTCAAGAGGCCAGCCAGGCAGACATAATGTCAGGAATAAAATCACTTGGCGCTCGTAACGGCTGTCCATATACCAGCTCAGCCGCAGATGACTGCAGGTCCTGGTTTGAACCTGTTCTGAGCCCCAGCAGGACCCATGGGAGGCGATCATGCCAGCACACATCGGTCAGGGAAGCCTTCAGAGCAGTCTCTAAGGAGCAGAGAAACCACTTGCATAGTCCATTGGATTGTGGGTGATACACTGTGGTGTGATGGAACCTAACACCAAGATTCTGGGCCATCACAGCTCGGAGGTCTGATATGAACTGGGGACCGCAGTCAGATGAAATATCAGAGGGAGTCCTAAACCGAGCAACCGAGGTGCTGATGAATGCCCGAGCCATTTCTGCAGCCATCGTTGATGCGAAGGGGATGTCATCTGGCCACTTGGTGGTATGGTCCACCATGGTAAAGAGGTGCGGGAAACTGCAGGAGGGGGGAAGAGGACTAACAAGGTCCACGTTGACATGTCAGACCATTGCTCAGGGACTGTACAAGGTGCCAATGGAACCTGGGCATCACAGTTAATTTTTGCCCGCTGGCACCCCACACAAGCTGCAGTCCCATCAGGCACGTCCTTCCGAAGGCTGTGCCTCAGAAACTTTAGTGCACCCGCTTTCTGTGAGGCCTTCCAGCCCAGATGTGAGAGGCCATCTGTGGAGTCAAAAACAGTCCACCTCCAGACCGCAGGCACTATGGGGCGAGGGCGACCGGTTGAGACAGCGCACACGAGAGGAACCCCAACTTCCCCAAACGTAATGTCAGCCAAACGCTGGTCCCTGTCAGCTGTCCGGTAAGCCTGGACCTCTGGGTCAGTAGCTTGGTGGGCTGCCATGCTGGCATAGCCAACATCTATGTGTACGGTCTCAATGGTTGGCGGTGAGAGCCAAAGCATTAATTTTCCTCTGGATATGTCGCCTATCAGTTGTGAACTCTGATATGTACGCCACTTGGCGTTGCTGCTGTCTAGACCAAGTGTCTGATATTTTGGCCATTGTGTGCACAAGGGTTTTGGGGTCAATGGATGCTGTGAAATGGTGACCCTCTAGAAGAAAACAAGAAGGACGAACAGCCAGATAGGGATCGAGAATTTCACAATCAAATATGCTGTCCTTCCTTTCGGGGGAACGGAGCTGGTGGCCGAAGAAGGTGAGCGGCTGCCACATGCCTCCAATCAGCTGTTTGTGCACAGCACCTGCAGCCTAGACTGAGGCATCAGTGTGCGGAATGTGGAAAGTGTGCGGAGATGAAGTATGTGTTTGGATTTAGATGCACTGGTGACAAATATGTCATCCAGGTAAACAAGAAGAAAATCTAAGTCTTTTAGTACAGAGTCGATCAGCCGTTGGAAAGTCTGTCCTGCATTTTCCAATCCAATCAGCATGTGCAGAAACTCAAAGAGGCCAAACAGGATTATCACAGCCATTTTGGGAATGTCCCCCAAGCACACAGGCTCCTGTCATGAGATGGACTTTGGAAAAAATTAACCTTTCCGGCTAAACATGACAATAAGTTCTGGATGTGTAGGACTGGCAAACTATCGGGGGTGATGACCTCATTACGCATCAGTAATCACCACATGGACAGCAACGACCATTAGACTTAGGAACAAAATAAAGGGGCGAAGCTCAGGGGTTATTCAACAGGCATGCAGTGTTGGCAAACTCAGCCTTTGCAGTTGCCAGCTTTTCTGTGTCCTGTCTATGTGCACGGGCATGGACTGGTGAGCCAGTTGTAGAAATGCGGCGCTTGACCCCATGTTTGGTGACTGTAGTGGAGGACATGGGCTTGGTGAGGATTGGGAATTCGCCCAGCAGTTGAGTAAACTCATATGCGGTGGTGCGTGCACTTGACAGAGTTGTTGTGGGGAACTTACTGGGGGAGCAGGGTAATGACCCGAAGTCCTTGAAATCCACAAGCCGGCAGTTCTTGAGATCGATGAACAGTCCTTGGACACACAGGAAATCGGCACTGAGCTGAAGTCTAGCCACTTTAGCCAGGTCAAAGTCCCATGTGTAACATCACCCACTGAAGCCGAGCATCACCCATCATGTCCTGTATGTCTGGATTCGGTTGGCATTGTCAGCCTCCAGTGAGGTTTCGTCACTCTTTGTCTTCGAATCCATAGGTGATGCTGACAACACACTCATTTGAGAACTCATGTCACACAGAAAGCGTGGCACTGAAAGGGGGTCCATAATGAACTGTAGATGACCCTGGTAGCTGAAACCCATGGTGTTCACAGACTCCTGATGTCCTGATGTGCTGCCATGTTGAAGTTGCAAGGTCGTCGGCACTTCTTAGCGTTCGTACCAAAGCAAGAACGGTAAAAATACAGACCCAGCGTCATCTGTTTCACAGCTGTGGGTGTCCTTGCTAACCAGGCTTATTGAGTTCATGAAAGGGGGAGGAATTATGCGCTGCTGCCTAGCTGAGTGTAGACTATCAGTTATTTACATGAAGTTCCTATTGTCCTTCACGGTGCATTAGCGAGGGCTATGTGAACTTGATCAGTCATTTGCTGCATGAAGAGTTCTTTAAAAATAAAACAAGGATTATGATTTTCCAGTAGACAGCGTGTAGTCCGTTAGCTCTGACGGCTTGGCATCGCCAAGGATGGGCAAGAAGAGCAACTGTTTGGTGTGCTCAGGCTCCGATCATCCAAAAGCTGTAAAAGGTGGACATTCAGCAATCGACATTAATTGGGTTCATGCAGGTGTTCTAGTGGACTCACTGCTCTTATGGAATTGCTGTGTAACACTACCACTTAGAAATATTTGATGTTGTTGGCAGCGATTTCTTGGTGTGCAAATTGGTCCTCGGCTTGTACAAACTAGGCAACAGCATTTTGCTCCCAAAACTCCGGCAGTTTCAAAGTGACTGCATTGGCTGATGTGATCACTAACTCTGGAATCATTCTAGAGTATCAGGGTCGTCAATGTAGGTTTTCACAAATAAAATGATGTTTTATGTTTGAGGAAAAGAAGTAGCAACTCATTTATTGAATACCAAAAACTGAACACAAAGTGCACTAGAAGTCCTTTACATAATTATATCATCATGTCAGACCAGCCTCTTAAAATGAAACCCCAAATCCATGTCAGTGTTTGTGAATTATGTGCATTTCCACAAATTCTGTTAGCCTACATGGCGACATAGTTTCGAGGGGTGGCCTGACATAGCAGTGTGGCTGTGATTTCAGATTGTTTTCACTTTTTCATGAACTGTTCCGAGGGATGTTCAGTGCCTTTGAGATGGTCTTGTATCCTTCTCCAGATTTTTGTTTCTTTATTATCATTTTCCTGACTTGACTATAATGCCTTGTTGTTTTGATTTTCATTTAATCTGTTGAAAATTGACTATACTGTTGGATTTACAGAGATGGGGGTATGAATTCTTATGAGTTCATTAAAAACAGATGATCCTCCAATTTTCTACATCACAAATTGGGTGAGTTGGTAAGGTAATATACAGTATTGCACCTGAGAAAAGTTAGCATGGTATTCACAAACAGGATGAATACATTTTTGGACTATAATTTTGGTTTTTAATTTTTAGTAATTTGTTGACAGGTTTTGGAATCTTTCTTTGGATTTGACATGATACATGTGTTTTATAGATTAGCTCAAAAATGTCCTACTTCAATATAAATGAGGCAGTAAAATATGAAAATAGTTTGGAGGACTGAATACATTTTTAAGGCACTGTAGACATGAGATTATGCAGACACTGCAAATCCAGAGCAACACACACAAAATGCTAGAAGAACTCATCAGGTCAACCAACATCTATAGAAGGGAATAAACAGTGGACACTTCTTTTATGATATCATTTGAATTGTTTCCCATTGTCAGTAAAGTTTAAAGGCTACTTTTCAAAAGGCTCTGCAAACCTTACAGAAAAGGGAGGGGGTGGGTGTGAGATTGGGTACATCTGCAGCACATCTGGCAATTTCACAGAATTGAGGATTGCTCCCCCTGAGACTACAATCTAATCTCATGACTGCCATCAACTAACACCACTCCTTCCCTTGACCTCATCTAAAATACCTACCAATCACAAGTCCGCAGTTTCTCCCTCCTGATTCACAATAGCTTCAGCTGTTCACCTGACAGCCAGCGGGTGTGAAATGACCTAAAATGATAACAAGGTTTTCTGATCAAATGCCTTCCCAGGGTCACCAGGTCTCACCTACAATCTGGCATAAATATTTCAGCTAGTAGATCTGCCCTTCATTCGTTTTGCACTCCCTCTTCAGTGTAATGTGTGGCTGCTGGAGACACTCCGCTAGATATGGGCAGGGCTTTGCTAATGAGGCAATATTGCCTTGGAAGTGCTGTCCGGTTAGTCAGACTGATTGAATATATAACTCATCCATAGTGTGGTGACAAGCAGAATGCTGGAAAGAACATAAATTATCCAAGAAAGGGATCTAGATTGGAAGACAATTGTTTGCCGATTGCTAACAATATGCAACTGTTGTTTTTTAAAACCTGTCTGGGAGAAAATTGTTTTAGGCATTTTTAACAAATTCCTCCTTTCGCTATCTAATTCTCACCAGTCGTCCCTCAGGGTTAAATCTGATGATTTGTTTTAAATAATTTATCTCTCTCTATGATGGAAGTCTGAGGATTCATTTCACTCCGTTATTGCCAGTGCCTGATTTTCCGAAGAAGCAACTGTTGAGTTGAAAGTTGAGAGCACCACCAAGGCTGGCCCCCACCCGACAACCAGCCCCTGCTCAGCCAGTCACACGCCTCCAGGTGCATGTCACGGTCCTAATGCCAGCCCTCCAACTCTGATATAAACGGAACCACAGGGCTGAGCATTGGTGTATTTGCTCCACATGTTGCTTCTAGTCCACAGTAGCCTGGCCAGCAGTTTGGATGGCATGGAAATTGCTGGTGATGTGGATGGTATGGAAGGCTGCCTTAACCCATGTTGGATATACAGTGGAGCTAGGAAGTTTGTGAACCCTGTAGAATTTTCTCTATTTCTGCATAAGTATGACCTAAAATATGATCAGATCTTAACGCAAGTCCTAAAACTAGATAGAGAGAACCCAATTAAATAAATAACACTAAAAACATTACACTTGCTCATTTATTTATTGAGAAAAATGATCTAATATTACAGGTAAACACGAGGAAATATGCAGATACTGGAAATTCAAGCAACACACACAAAATGCTAGTGGAACACAGCAGGCCAGAGAGCGTCCATAGGAAGAAGCACATTCGATGTTTCGGGCCAAGACCCTTCGTCAGGACTAACAAAAAGAAGAGCTAGTAAGAGATTTGAAAGTGGGAGGGGGAGGGTAAGATCCGAAATGATAGGAGAAGACAGGAGGGGGAGGGATAGAGCTAAGAGCTGGAAAGTTGATTGGCAAAGGGGATACGAGGCTGGAGAAGGGAGAGGATCATGGGACAGGAGGCCTAGGGGGAAAGAAAGGGGGAGGGGGGCACCAGAGGAAGATGGAGAGCAGGCAAGAAGTTATTGTGAGAGGGACAGAGAGAGAAAAATGGGGGGGGTTTATAAATAAATAAATAGCTAAATAGATAAATAAATAAATAAGGGATGGGGTAAGAAGGGGAAGAGGGGTATTAGCGGAAGTTAGAGAAGTCAATGTTCATGCCATCAGGTTGGAGTCTACCCAGACGGAATATAAGGTGTTGTTCCTCCAAAATGAGTGTGGCTTCATCTTGACAGTAGAGGAGGCCATGGATAGACATACCAGAATGGGAATAGGACATGGAATTACTCTGGTAATTCCCTCTGGTTCTCCCCTTGCTTGAATGTTTTGCCACCTGGCTTTTCAGGGGTTAACAAGCTCCGTAGTAGGCCGTATGTTTTTGCTTCCGTAATACTGAATAAGACGCTGGCTTTCTTTTCATCCTTAACCCCGTTAGCCTCACAATATAACTCCACTCTTTCATTGTAAGTTGCCCAGTTTTCAATGCCACTATCAAATGCTGTAATGGTTCCAATCATCACCATCTTTGTTATGTTAATTAATCCCCATTCTCCCCTTATTTTCTTTTTGACTTACGTGTCCTTTTTGCTAACGCCACGAATGCACTCCGTCTAGATGTGTGTGTGTCGCTCCTTTTTATCTCCCTTCTGGGGCAGGAAAACCCTCAGTCCCTGGGGGTTAGCGCCGGCTGTGGTCTCGGCTGGACGTGCTGTGGCTCCAACTGTGTCTCTTGGTCTGCTGACATTCCCAACCCCGACTGTGCTCCCACTTCCTTTCAGACTTGCAGCCTCGCTCTGCCTCCTTCTCCCACTCCTTGGCTCATTCCTTGCGCTCTTCTTCCAAGTGTCATTATCAATTAAAACACAGCGTTCCGATACGATGTAGGTTCATTAACCTCATCACCAATTTGTTGTGTATCTGGCCTGGTTACATAACAATGCTATTAATAAAAATGCTGGAGACGGGAGCTAAGGTTCATAGTTCTTTACTGGCAGACACTGAACTTGGCACACATGTACAGATCGATACGCGCCTAATAGTGCATGCAACGACGTGTCCCTACAACATAAAGTAGTCCCTTATTATACTGTAGGCCATACAGAACAAATACAAAATTATGAGGGATATAAATAGGGTAAATGCAAGCAGGCTTTTTTCACTGAGGTCATTTGTTAAGGGTGAAAGGTAAAAAGTTTAAGGGGAATATGAGGGGAAACTTCTACACTCAGACAGCTGTGAGATGGAATGAGCTGCTCGTGCAAGTTCAATGTTTCAATGTTTAAGAGAAGTTTGGATAGATATGTGGATGATAAGGGTATGGAGGGCTATGGTCCCACTGCAGGTCAATGGGAGTCAGCTATTTAAATGGTTCAACGCAGACTAGATGGGCTGAAGGGCCTGTTTCTGAGCTGTATTTTTCTGCAACTCTATGATTCTAATCAGCTATTGATAATAAAACTGGTTAAATGCCAATAAAACATGTTCCATTCAAGTTGTTTTCTCAGAAAAATCTCTGCACTTCAGGAATATTCTAACAATTTGCATAGCATGCTTCCTGTTTTACACATCCAGTCAGGCAACTTCCAGCCAGTGCTGCGAATTCACCACAACAATGTCAATGAAAATAGCATTGGCGTCCAATTGAGATCATAGGTTCCAGACTTACACACGTTATTGAGGCTTCAGTCAGTTATGTCTGCAATCAAGATGGTGGGTGGAGGAATGGCTCTTCTGCTGATAATGAAGTAAAAGATGGTCCCAATATGTACGCACCAATATATGTGATTTGTTCTGGTAAAAATATTGCACTTGTTGACCAGCATGAAACGTATTTGGATTTTTTTGGAAACTAATGTAATTATAACAAGCATTCTTAATATAGATTAGGTCAAAAAGTACTACAGAAGCTGGTAATTCATAAGAGGATCAAAATATATTAGACGTATTATTTATAACTGAGTGCATATTGCGGAATTGCCTGATCTCAAGCAGCATCTACCCAACAGATGAGAACAAATTGTCAACAAGAATCACTTTTTTGTTTCTAGTACTTTCTCCAAGGCAATATATTACCTAGAACATGATTCCTTTTCTTAAGAGGAGTTCACAATATTTATACCACAGTACAATTAGTTCACATATCGATGTTAAATATCAGTTCTTTTCACAAAGGTCTCCAACTGTCCTAAACTATTAGAGACAAATGAAAGCCTTTAAAGCTTTCCACTACCAAGGTCTCAGTAATCTAATTTTTGAAATTTTCTCATGAATTCATGAAGATAGAATTTAAAATGTTCCTTACAAATTGGAAATCATATTGATGATTTGCATGATCAAACATAAGGCTGAGTACTAGAATACCAAATATTTATTAAAACTTGTTAAATTCTGTCTCCTTCACTAATCTGAGTGCATTCATTAGAAGAAAGTTGGAACAGTATCAAACATAAACTATTCCAACCTTCAAGGACTCCAGCAAGAGGTTAGCATTGAACTTCAATGTTGATTCACTGCTATCAGCAAACGTTTGCCAAGCATTCCCTAATATTATGAAGTACAGTTAATTTGGAAAAGAATTCTCTGTCCTTTCAAATGTATTCAGTTAGATTATGAGAACACTCAGTCCTCTTTTATTGTCCTTTAGAAATGCATACATGAATTAAGAAATGATACAATGATTCTCCAGAGTGATATCACAGAAAACAGGACAAACCAAAGACTAACACTGACAGAACCACATAATTATAACATATAGTTACAGCAGTGCAAAGCAATACCATAATTTAATGAAGAACAAACCATGGATACGGTAAAATAAGTCTTGATCGACTCCCGAGTCCGCGGTAGCAGGCGGCAAAAGGGAGAAACTCCCTGCCATAAACCTCCAGGCACTGTCAACTTGCCGATGCCTTGGAAGCAGCCGACCACAGCCGACACTGAGTCCGTCTGTCCGAACATTTTGACCCTCCGACCAGCCCCTCGGGTACAGCCTCCCGAGCACCATCCTCTGCCGAGCGCCTTCGACCTAACCCCAGCCGCTGAAGCAAGCAATGTTGAGGATTCAGGGCCTTCTGCTCTGGAGATTCCGGTTACCACACAGTAGCAGCGGCAGCAAAGCAGGCATTTCAGAAGTTTTCCAGACGTTCCTCCGTACTCTTAGGTTTGTCTCCATCAAATCAGAATTGTGCATGGTCCCCTACTTGACAGATTACAGATATCATTCACTGGAGAGGCGGCGCGCACTGCCGTCGTGCTGCCATCTTCTCTTCCACCAGTTAAGTCTTCTACCTGTGAATTGTAAAATTTGGATAAAATTTTGAAAGGAGAATATGGCTCAGTTGACAAGTGTGGGTGATGAATGAACTTGTTTTCTGGGGCAGACTTGGCCACACAATTAGGTTTTTAGGGCTCCTTAAAAATATTATTGGCTGCCCCCGATCACTGCTGTCTGGGACCTGCATGATGTTTAAGTTTCAAAAGGCATCCAAGGAAATGAAGGGGAGCCAGCCAAATGAATATGGATCAGCCATTATCTAATTAATACCAGGGCAAGTTTGAGGAGGTGAATGACCTATTCTTGAGCTCAAGTCCACATACTTGTTGAATTAGTTCTATCATTATCCATTGGTATCAATGGGCTTATTCCAAAAGGAACAAAAGCATACTGTAATGTTTCCTGAACAGAGACTTCATAAGAAAAATTCCTAGTGACACCTTCAGAACAATGTCCTGCGACAACGACTAGAAATGTTTCAATGATTAACAAGGGTTTTGAGCAATGAGGAAGGGTTAATTAGCAATCTTGTCGTGAGAGACCCCTTGGGTAAGAGTGACCATAATATGGTGGAATTCTTCATTAAGATGGAGAGTGACATAGTTAATTCAGAAACAAAGGTTCTGAACTTAAAGAGGGGTAACTTTGAAGGTATGAGTTGTGAATTAGCTAAGATAGACTGGCAAATGACACTTAAAGGATTGACGGTGGATATGCAATGGCAAGCATTTAAAGGTTGCATGGATGAACTACAACAATTGTTCATCGCAGTTTGGCAAAAAGAATAAATCAAGGAAGGTAGTGCACCCGTGGCTGACAAGAGAAATTAGGGATAGTATCAATTCCAAAGAAGAAGCATACAAATTAGCCAGAAAAAGTGGCTCACCTGAGGACTGGGAGAAATTCAGAGTTCAGCAGAGGAGGACAAAGGGCTTAATTAGGAAGGGGAAAAAAGATTATGAGAGAAAACTGGCAGGGAACATAAAAACGGACTGTAAAAGCTTTTATAGATATGTAAAAAGGCAAAGACTGGTAAAGAGAAATGTAGGTCCCCTGCAGACAGAAACAGGTGAATTGATTATGGGGAGCAAGGACATGGCAGACCAATTGAATAATTACTTTGGTTCTGTCTTCACTAAGGAGGACATAAATAATCTTCCAGAAATAGTAGGGGACAGAGGGTCCAGTGAGATGGAGGAACTGAGCGAAATACATGTTAGTAGGGAAGTGGTGTTAGGTAAATTGAAGGGATTAAAGGCAGATAAATCCCCAGGGCCAGATGGTCTGCATCCCAGAGTGCTTAAGGAAGTAGCCCAAGAAATAGTGGATGCATTAGTGATAATTTTTCAAAACTCGTTAGATTCTGGACTAGTTCCTGAGGATTGGAGGGTGGCTAATGTAACTCCACTTTTTAAAAAAGGAGGGAGAGAGAAACCGGGGAATTATAGACTGGTTAGCCTAACGTCGGTGGTGGGGAAACTGCTGGAGTCAGTTATCAAGGATGTGATAACAGAACATTTGGAAAGCGGTGAAATCATCGGACAAAGTCAGCATGGATTTGTGAAAGGAAATTCATGTCTGACGAATCTCATAGAATTTTTTGAGGATGTAACTAGTAGAGTGGATAGGGGAGAACCAGTGGATGTGGTATATTTGGATTTTCAGAAGGCTTTTGACAAGGTCCCACACAGGAGATTAGTGTGCAAACTTAAAGCACACGGTATTGGGGGTAAGGTATTGGTGTGGGTGGAGAATTGGTTAGCAGACAGGAAGCAAAGAGTGGGAATAAACGGGACCTTTTCAGAATGGCAGGCGGTGACTAGTGGGTTACCGCAAGGCTCAGTGCTGGGACCCCAGTTGTTTACAATATATATTAATGACTTGGATGAGGGAATTAAATGCAGCATCTCCAAGTTTGCGATGACACGAAGCTGGGTGGCAGTGTTAGCTGTGAGGAGGATGCTAAGAGGATGCAGGGTGACTTGGATAGGTTGGGTGAGTGGGCAAATTCATGGCAGATGCAATATAATGTGGATAAATGTGAAGTTATCCACTTTGGTGGCAAAAATAGGAAAACAGATTATTATCTGAATAGTGGCCGATTAGGAAAAGGGGAGGTGCAACGAGACCTGGGTGTCATTATACACCAGTCATTGAAAGTGGGCATGCAGGTACAGCAGGCGGTGAAAAAGGCGAATGGTATGCTGGCATTCATAGCGAGAGGATTTGAGTACAGGAGCAGGGAGGTACTACTGCAGTTGTACAAGGCCTTGGTGAGACCACACCTGGAGTATTGTGTACAGTTTTGGTCCCCTAATCTGAGGAAAGATATCCTTGCCATAGAGGGAGTACAAAGAAGGTTCACCAGATTGATTCCTGGGATGGCAGGACTTTCATATGAAGAAAGACTGGATGAACTGGGCTTGTACTCGTTGGAATTTAGAAGATTGAGGGGGGATCTGATTGAAACGTATAAGATCCTAAAGGGATTGGACAGGCTAGATGCAGGAAGATTGCTCCCGATGTTGGGGAAGTCCAGAACGAGGGGCCACAGTTTGAGGATAGAGGGGAAGCCTTTTAGGACCGAGATTAGGAAAAACTTCTTCACACAGAGAGTGGTGAATCTGTGGAATTCTCTGCCACAGGAAACAGTTGAGGCCAGTTCATTGGCTATATTTAAGAGGGAGTTAGATATGGCCCTTGTGGCTACGGGGGTCAGGGGGTATGGAGGGAAGGCTGGTGCGGGGTTCTGAGTTGGATGATCAGCCATGATCATAATAAATGGCGGTGCAGGCTCGAAGGGCCGAATGGCCTACTCCTGCACCTATTTTCTATGTTTCTATGTTTCTAAGACAAAAATTCTTCTGATGAAGCCATCTGTTTGATATAGTTGTAGCTTTATGTGTTTTTTGGGTGTCTGTGAGTGATATTCAAGATTTGCCACTCAGAGCATCCTTGATAAGTAGCCAAGTTCAACATTCCTGCGCAGGTAATACTGACTTTATTTGTTTTCCATTTATATTACTCCAATTATATGGCTTTAACTTTGGAAGCCCTAGAATAATTCTGTTGAAAGAATATGGAAAGCTTTTGATTCATCTCTAACTAATAATGTTCTTTATTCCTGACCATTCTCTGCTCTGTGTTAAGTCTGAATAAAGCAATTTCCAATCCTTCTCCCCTAAAGTTGTTTGTTTTTAAATTGCTTCCCCTCTAAACCTTTAAGAATCCCAAAGACCCACAGATGACTGCAGTTATTATAGTAACTCTATTAAGCATGACACTGTTTGATTACAGCTGGGAAAACAAGCCACCATGCAATCCACTTTCACTACTTTCTTGTTATGGTTATTGACAGAGCCCACAATAGAGTTAAGCCCTTCTTTGATTTTTCTGTTGTGACACAGGGCTTGCAATTTCCCCAAGGATGCATCAATCACATCAGAAAAGATTGAACAGCATTTGATTCATTACTTGTCATTTCTCAGGGGCAGAGGTCAAGTTCACAGTCCTGTTAGGGTGCAGAGGAAAGCAGCAATTCTTCAGCCCGAGCTCATGTGTGAATGATTAAACCTCACTGATCTTTAAGTTGAGTCCTTCCATAAGTATGACGTTTATTGTTCTCAAGGTATTTGTAAAGTGCAGGATCTTGAGTTTATTGGCAGCATATAATTGTCATAGGGAGGTGGCTAGGAACGGACCCAAGTGCAAGACACAGACACTGAAGTACTAGGGATAGGACTAGGATACAGGGTGAGGGCAAGGACATGGACACGAAAACCAGGAACCAGGAACAGGACTGGACAAGAGAGCTAGGAGCCCGGGCTTGGACTCCGAGCCAGAGACTGGACAAGGACCTAGTACCTAGGTCTTGCCTCTGGCTCAGACCCCAGAACTAGGCAAGGACGAGGCTTGGCTGGCAGGCAGTACGAGGCTGGAGTCTTCAGGCTTGAGGCTAGAGACTTGAGGCGAGGCTTGGCAGGAGGCAGGAGGCCAGAGACTTGAGGCGAGGCTTGGCAGGAGACCGGAGGATAGAGACTTGAGGCGAGGCTTGGCAGGAGGCTGGAGGCTAGAGACTTGAGGCGAGGCTTGGCAGGAGACCGGAGGATAGAGACTTGAGGCGAGGCTTGGCAGGAGGCTGGAGGCTAGAGACTTGAGGCGAGGCTTGGCAGGAGACCGGAGGATAGAGACTTGAGGCGAGGCTTGGCAGGAGGCTGGAGGCTAGAGACTTGAGGCAAGGCTTGGCAGGAGGCTGGAGGCTAGAGGCTCCTCCTGGGCAGGGCGCGTTACTCCTGGGCAGAGCGCAGTACTCCACCCGATGGAGGCAAGGAACAGGAAGGGACAGAACCAACCGCAGGTAATGGCAAGGCGGCCTGGCTTACCCAACGGAGGCAAGAGACAGGAAGGGAGCTCGGTACAGGGTGGCTCCAGGACAAGACTGCAAGCCAGATGAGGTGAGAGTTACCGGCAAGACAAGGCAGGGCTTCAGGCAATGCAAGGCGAGATGAGAACTTCAGGTGAGGTGAGAGTTACTGGCAAGACAAGGCAAGGCTTCTGGTGAGGAAACAGAAGGCAGAGGAAAGGATACAAGGAGTAAGGACAAGAACAATCCAGCAGCTACGCCCTGGTCTCTGAAGATATTTATGCAGCCAGCCCCAGTGAGCATCACTGTCTCAATTAGAGCTCAACAAGAACAGAAACAGGGTAGACAGGAAAACCTGGAGCAAGGGTTGATGGACCGGACCATGAACCGGAATACAGACTTCACGGACCGGACCATGGCAATAATATACACTTAAACATGGTTAATTAAGCGACGCTGGACCTGGAAGTTTCTAAAAGTAGTATCAAAGCTAGAAAACCTAGGTCTAGCAATTCTTTTAGTGAGGATCTTCGTCATTTTTCCTACGCTTCAGTTGGAAGTAGATCAAGAACATCCTTGGTATCCAGCAGATGTGCTTTGATATGTTATAAGATATTAGAGCTTCCTGTTTCATAAGAACATATGACACAGAGCAGAATTTGGCCAATCTGCCTATCAAGTCCATTCCACCATTCCACCATTCCATAATGACTTGCTTGTTATCCGTCTCAACCCTTTCCCTCATAACCTTTGATGCCATTCCTAATCAAGAACCTACCTGCCTCTTTTTTTTTAATATACCCGTTGACTGGGCCTCCAAAGCTGTCTGTGGCAATGAATTTCAGAGATTCACTGCCATAGAAGTTCCTCCTCATCTCTGTCCTTTTAATCTGAGACTGTGTTCTCTGGTCCTACTCTCTGCCACTAGAGGAAACGTCCTCTCCATATCCATTCTATGCAGGCCTTTCAATATTTAATAGTTTCAATAAGATCCACATACATTCCAGTGAGTACAAGCCTAGAGCACCAAATAGTCCTCATACAATAATCCTTTCATTCCCAGATTCATTCTCATGGAGGCTCCTCTGAACCCTCCCCAACACCACCACATCTTTTCTTAGACAAGGGGCCCAAAATTGCTCATAAATTTCCAAGCGTGGTCCAAAATTGCTCATAAATTTCCAAGTGTGGCATAACCTCAGCATTACATCCTTGCTTTTACACACTGTGGCTACTTTATTAGATACGCCTGTACATCTCCTTATGAATGCAAAAATTCTAATCAACCAATCACGTAGCCCCAATTCAATGCATAAAAGTATGGAGACATGGTCAAGAAGTTCAGTTATTGCAGCAGTCTGCAGAGGGAAACAAAGATGTGGAAGATGTGCTGGGGAACATGAATATAGGAAATGTGAGGCGGGAGCTAGGCTGAAATGTTGCAATTGTGATGAGGAACAAAACGCAGCTTATCAAGGGTGCGTTATTGGAAAGAAAGAAGCTGAGATACGATATGTAAAAGTAATTCAAGGCATCAGTTACGTAGAGGCAGTGAAAGCATTTGCTGGAAAAAAGAGAGCTATCAAGCAAACAAATACAGGGAATAACAAACCGATGAGCTGTGAGGGTCGTAATATGATAAATAAGGACACACTAATTATGAGTAAGAAGGATTTTGTACTGTTTATGGTAGATGCAAATAACTGTTCAGCGCAGACAGACAAAAGAACCGAAAAAAGATTAAAATTATAGTCAAGTCTACAGAAAGGGCTTAGGGGGGGAAGCAGTCAAAGATATGCTGAATGGAGGATCAAACAGTTCACAGGCAGGAGAGGTTGGAAATTAATGGCTGTATATATATATTACAAGGGATGCAAGGAGTCTTATCGCAAATGATCAAGAATTTACGAAATATGTACCAGAATTTAAGGTTTTATGATTTTATGTTACAAGAAACATGGTTGAAACCCAGGGTAAATGTGCAGAACTCTATCAACAGATAGAAGTACTCAATAAGAACAACTGTGAGTTGAAAAGAGATTGGATGAAACAGTACTGCATTTAAAGGAGACAGTTTCTGAAAAAGATGCTTGGTGTCAAAAATTCAGTGACATGGAAAACAGATTAAAAATGGAGGAACTTGTTCCAAAGTTACAATAGGAAAAAGGAATTTGATGCAAAGTGAATTATCTACATTCGGATTATAAAACGAAAACATGGAAACAACTGAGGAAGAATTTCAAGATCTCAATAAACAACTACAGGCTTTGATTCAAGAAAAGGAAAACTTGGAAATAGCAGATAGACTTGGAAAACAACAATCTTAAATGTTAAGCATGCGATAATGAATATTCTCAAGCAAGAAGCTTTTAGTTTTACAAATGATTCAAATGAAATTAATGTAATTTGAGGCAACGAAATTATTTGGAAACCACGTGACAAAATTTGAGAAGGAAAAAAAAAATCTGTTGCACTGCTATTTTTTGAGCACATACAGCATTTGCAAGCAGAATTATAGTTAATTATACATCCTGCGAAGGGCAGTAATACGCCTAGATGCGTCTAAACTGCCGGAAATAGAAGAAGAAGAAGAAGAAGTTCAGTTGCTGTTCAGACCAGACATCAGAATGGGGAAGAAATGTTACAAAAGTGACTTTGACCATGAAATGATTGTCGGTGCCAGATGAGGTAGTTCGAGTAGCTCAGAAACAGATGATTTTACGGGATTTTCATGCACAACAATCTTTAGAGTTTACAGAGAATGATGTGAAAAACAAAAAAACATCCTGTGAATGTCAGCTCTGTGGATGAAAACACCTTGTTAATGAGAGAGGTCAGAGGAGAATGGTCAAACTGGTTCAAGCTGACAGGTAGGTGACAGTAGATCAAGTGCTACTCACCTGTTAGCAGACTAATGTGCAGAAGAGCATCGTTGAATGCACAACGCTCTGAGCCTTGAAGCGGATACGCTAGAGCAGCAGGTGGCCACGAACGTATGCTCAATGGCCATTTTATTAGGAGGCACATAATACAGTGGCCGCTGAGTGTATAACCTAGCCCTCCCGAAATGAATGTTAACATTGCATTTGCCTTCCTTACCGCAGACCACAGAAATGTGGTGACCTTCTGCCAGGCCCGTGGAGGAGGTCCATGTGTCAACATCAATAAGAATTAGTGTGTAAAGGCCCCAGTAGTGCTGGCCTAGAGCCACTGCTCATCGCAGGCAGAGTTTTAATGATGAAGTTCAGGCTCTCCTACTTGCTGAGGGAGTTCACTGTCATTGTGATTATGGCTGTTTACAAACCCGCAACCCCCCCCACCCCGCCCCAAACATGCTAGTGCTGGGGAAGAGCTGCAGGAGCTCTATGGTAAAATCTGCAAGCTCTAAGTCGCTCACCCTGACAGTGTCTTCATTGCTGCTGGTTACTTCAGTTGTGCCAACTTAAGAACAGTGTCCTACCAAAGTTCCACCACCCTGTCAACTTTGCAACCTGAGGAGAGAGTTTATTAGACCGGTTTATACCAACATTCATGAAGCCTACAAGGTTATTCCCCACCCTCACCTGGGATCAGCACATTTTGCTAATCCCTGCATACAGACCACTGGTTAGATGGGTCAAACCAATTCACACGCAGATCAGAACCTGGCCAAAGAGTGCCACCTCAGCACTGTAGGACTGCTCGAAAGCACAGACTGGGGCATATTCAGGGAAGCAGCAATATATGATCATCATATCAACATTGATGAATATGTGGGATCAGTGGCCAGCTGCATAGGAAAGTGCACTGAGGACAAACCAGAAACCATGGCTGACTGCAGAGGTTCGTGCGCTGCTTAGGGATCGGGACGCTGCCTACAGGTCGGGGGGCAGGACGACTCTAAGGTCAGCAGGAGCTGCGCTCTCCCATGCCATCAGGACAGCAAATCATAAGTACATACAGGAAATCCACAAGCACCTTTGTGACAACAGGGATATGTGGCGGATGTGGCAGGGTATACAAACCAGAACTGATTACAAGTCCACCCTATGCATCAACAACAGCGGACCATCCTTTCCTGATAGCCTGACTGCTTTCTGTGCACAATTTGACTAATTGGTTGTGGTGACATCAAGGAAAACTCGCTCTCTCACTGAGGAACAGGCACCCTGTCTGGCCATAGCCAAGGTGAGGAGGACCATTGCCAGGTTAACCCATGCAAAGCTGCAGAACAAGAGGAAATCTGCATATGCAGCCTGTCAGAATGCTCTCCACGATACATCTATAGAATTTTTTGAGTGTATTTGTTGACATGCCAAATCTCTTCAAGCTCCTAATGAAGTATAGCTGCTGTCTTGCCTTCTTTATAACTACATCAATATGTTGGGACCGGGTTAGATCCTCAGAGATCTTGACACCCAGGAACTTGAAGCTGCTCACTCTCTCCACTTCTGACCCCTCTATGAGGATTGGTATGTGTTCCTTCATCTTACCCTTCCTGAAGTCCACAATCAGCTCTTTTGTCTTACTGACACTGAGTGCCAGGTTGTTGCTGTGGCACCACTCCATTAGTTGGCATATCTCACTCCTGTACGCCCTCTCGTCACCACCTGAGATTCTACCAACAATGGTTGTATCGTCAGAAAATTTATAGATGGTATTTGAGCTATGTCTAGCCACACAGTCATATGTATATAGAGAGTAGAGCAGTGCACTAAGTACACACCCCTGAGGTGCGCTAGTGTTGATCATCAGTGAGGAGGATATGTTATCACCAATCCGCACAGATTGTGGTCTTCTGATTAGGAAGTCGAGGATCCAATTGCAGAGGGAGTTACAGAGGCCCAGGTTCTGCAACATCTCAATTAGGATTGTGGGAATGTTGGTATTAAATGCTGGGCTATAGCCAATGAACAGCAGCCTCCACTCCTCCTGGATGGAAACTGCTTCTGATTTACAGCTTACGAAGTTCATTTTTTATACAAGTTTTCAGGCCATGCTTTAGCTGTTATTTGCCCTGGAGGTCAGCTCCTCCGCTTCAGTACAGCTGCATTTCTCAGGGCCAGCAGTACATCAATCTTCCCTTAGTTACGCAATGGATAATGATCAAGACATTACATGCCTCCTGACACGTACAAACTTAGCTTATAGCAGAGCACTTTAGGATTATACAGGCTCCATTTTCTTACATTACAAGATTAAATACATTAAAAATCTCAAAGTTTCAAATAGACTTCCACAATTGCATCAATGCCTTTGGACACCACAGATCCCCTGCTGAAGGTGCCAAACAGCGTCGTGCTCAGGTAAAGCAGAGAAAAGTTCATTGAGCATTGAGACTGTGTAAGCAAGTCTGAGCTCTGCCACAAACATCCTTCCTTCACAACTGACCTGAAAACCTGGGCCAATTTTATAAAAGCAGTAGAAAAGAGATTTTTTTGTTTTTAAAAAAGAAGAAATATTTTGATCACTAAAGGAAGTACAAGAGGCTGAAACCACTTCATTATAAAATAGGAACTTCTATCAAAAAAGGTTGGCACATTATTATAAATTCTTTGTACCCTTTATATTGTAGATCATTATATTTCTATTGAACTGAAATGTTGATAACTTTAGGCTAATCATCTTTCTTCATCTGTGGAAACTGAGGGGGATTTGCTCGTGTTTTGAAGTGGCCAAGCAGACACATGTGGGATTTGTAGGTTCCGCGATATCTGGGGAATGGTGTGGGTGAACAGCATGGGTGTTAGTGAGCTCCTGTTGATGTTCTTGCTTGGTGGTTACGTATACAAAGGTAGGGTCAATCCATTGCAGTTAGCTCACCATGAATAAAGTCTCAATGCTGGAGTACTGGTCTGGGAGACGACACTAATTTTGATTCCTTCATCTTATCAGATCTCAGCCTAAAACCATTGAAGATTTAGAAGAGGTTTTCAGGATGGCATTGAGTATCATGTCTAAATGTTAGGAAAACAGAAAACCCCAGGCAGAATATTAAAGCAGCACACTTCCTGCTAGTAGCCTTGAAGGTAACACATAGAACTACAGACCAATCTGATCCTAAAGACATCCTTGAATATTCAGTGAAGTGATAATCCATACAAAAACACATCATTTTGCTTTTGACCTTTATCTGTAGCTTGTAATTGTTTAGTAATTGTTATTTTCATTACCATTCACATTTTCCCCTATGCTTTCCTCTTATATTTGATGAAATGCCAGCCTCTTTTATGAAAGGCGATCAGTTTACAGGGAAAATATCTTAAACAAATAACTATTGGAGAGTCAGGAAGAGTTCATGTGAAAA
This sequence comes from Mobula birostris, assembly GCF_030028105.1. Lineage (NCBI taxonomy): Eukaryota > Metazoa > Chordata > Chondrichthyes > Myliobatiformes > Myliobatidae > Mobula > Mobula birostris. The sequence goes on along the minus strand of NC_092384.1, from coordinate 30,241,152 downwards.
AAAAGTCAAAATAACAATCACAGGACAAAAGCTGTAGTTTAAAACGTCAAAACCAGCTATTACAGCAAGCATATTGTTAGGACTGTCTAGTAATTGTCTAAACTCTCAGCCAACAACAATCACTAATTTACTTTGGGAAAAAAATTGCTTAAAGTTTCTGTATAACTTTTGACCCTGATTCTCACAAGAACTTAACACTGAATTTTGTATTCATTTTTACTTTCTCAGTAACATTTTAGGGGAGAGGGTTTTATTTCAAAACCTTGCTCCTGACAATCACTCTAGCTTTTGTTGCATTCAGCTATTCAATAGCATTCTATCTTTATAGGAAATTTCTAGTTAATAATCTTTCTACATGGACCAACAAAAAAATAATATGCTGCATTATCAAAAGTTTCAGAAATATGCATTTAAATCATTACACATTTCCCAAATCCAATACATTGCAACAGACTGGACACTTGAGTTAATATTTATCCTACGTCAATGTGCAAAATATTTAGTTATACAGCAGTAAGCACTGAAAATGAAAACAACATAAACAGAAATACTGTATGTCCCCTGACAAGAAAAACTGCCGTATTCCACATTTAATCCTGAGTTGTCAACATCTACAGAGATTTGCTATTGATTTTCCATAGTTAATACAAACTCATTCACTCTTAAGGCCTGAAGTGGAACTTGATTGGCCATATAGCCTGCTCCTGTACCGTAACCCTTAATATACTGTATGTAGCCATTAGCAGTGAGAAAGGCCAATGCCCCACAGTCAGTTAACCCAAAGGCATTCTTTGCAAATGTTCCCACATCAAGCCTAGTAGAACTCAAGGAAACATACTCCAACAATATGCAGTAATATCAAGAAAAAGGAGGAACATACCCGATCAAAGCGTTTCCATAGAGGGCTTCCAGACAATTCCAGCTGACCGGAATTGCACTGAGAGTGGTAAGCGTAAAGGAAGGGGGTTTGCAGTTCTGATAAACAACAGATGGTGCAATCCTGGGCATATTACGATCAAGGAACGTGTTTGTAGCAAGGATATTGAACTTTTTGCTGTTGGACTCCGGCCATATTATTTGCCAAGGGAAATCTTGCATGCAATTGTGTTTGTTGTGTACATCCCTCCCTCTGCCAACCTAACATCGGCGTGTAACATCATTTACACCGTCATAGCCAGATTACAAACCCAGCACCCGAGTGTCCTCATTACCATCTCAGGTGACTTCAACCATGTTACCATGGCTAGAACACTACCCAACTTCACGCAGTATGTGAGCTGTACAGCCAGAGGGGAGAGGACTCTGGATTTGATGTATGCTAACTTTAAGGATGCATACAGCTCCTCCCCCCTCCCCCCACTAGGAAGGTCAGATCACAACCTGGTGCATCTAAAACCCTGCTACGTGCCTCTGGTGAAGAGTAAATCTGCAACCTCGAGGACAGTGAGAAAATGGTTGGAGGAGGCTTATGATGCACTCCAGAGTTGTTTTGAGGTGACAGACTGGCAGGCACTCTGTGAGCCACATGGAGAGGATATTGATGGGCTCACAGAGTGCATCACTGATTACATCAACTTCTGTGTGGACTGCAATGTTCCGACAAGAACTGTCCTTTGTTATTCAAATAACAAGCCATGGGTGACAAAGGACATTAAGGACATCCTGAACGCTAAAAAGCGGGTGTTTAGAGATAGAAATAGGGAGGAACTGAGGGCAATACAGAGGGACCTGAAAGTCAGGATCAGGGAGGCTAAAGACAGATACAGGAGGAAGCTTGAGTGGAAACTCCAGCAGAACAACATGAGAGAGGTCTGGAGGGGGATGAGGACCATCACTGGGTTCCAGCAAACTAGCAACAGAAGAGCTGAAGGCAGTGTGGACAGGGTCAACGAACTTAACCTGTTCTTTAACAGATTTGACATTGTGGCCCCGTCCCATCCCCCACATGAGCCATCTGTTGTCGGCCCCCAACCAACACATATTTCACTCTCCCCTCCTACCCCTCCTCACAGTCCCCTGCCCTGCTCTCATGACTATACTCCTTCCCCACATGAAACCACCACGGTGGGCTTCACAGCTGAACAGGTGAGAAGACAGCTGAAATATCTCAACCCAAGCAAGGTTGCAGGACCGGATGGTGTCAGTACCAGGGTGCTCAAAGCCTGTGCCCCTCAGCTATGTGGAGTACTTCGCCATGTATTCAACCTGAGCCTGAGGCTCCGGAGGGTTCCTGTGCTGTGGAAGACGTCCTGCCTCGTCCCTGTGCCGAAGATGCCGCGCCCCAGCGGCCTCAATGACTACAGACTGGTGGCATTGACCTCCCACATCATGAAGGCCCTGGAGAGACTTGTTCTGGAGCTGCTCTGGCCTATGGTCAGGCCACACTTAAATCCCTTCCAGTTCACCTACCAGCTCCGACTAGGAGTTGAGGATGCCATCGTCTACCTGCTGAACCATGTCTACACCCATCTGGACAAGCCAGCGAGCACTGTAAGGGTCATGCTTTTTGACTTCTCCAGTGCGTTCAACACCATCCATCCTGCTCTGCTGGGGGAGAAGCTGACAGCGATGCAGGTGGATGCTTCCCTGGTGTCATGGATTCTTGATTACCTGACTGGCAGACCACAGTACGTGTGCTTGCAATACAGTGTGTCCGACAGAGTGATCAGCAGCACTGGGGCTCCACAGGGGACTATCTTGTCTCCCTTTCTCTTCACCATTTACACCTCGGACTTCAACTACTGCACAGTCTTGTCATCTTCAGAAGTTTTCTGATGACTCTGCCATAGTTGGATGCATCAGCAAGGGAGATGAGGCTGAGTACAGGGCTACGGTAGGAAACGTTGTCACATGGTGTGAGCAGAATTATCTGCAGCCTAATGTGAAAAAGACTAAAGAGCTGGTGGTAGACCTGAGGAGAGCTAAGGTACCGGCGACCACTGTTTCCATCCAGGGGGTCAGTGTGGACATGGTGGAGGATTACAGATACCTGGGGATACGAATTGACAATAAACTGGACTGATCAAAGAACACTGAGGCTGTCTACAAGAAGGGTCAGAGCCGTCTCTATTTCCTGAGGAGACTGAGGTCCTTTAACATCTGTCGGACGATGCTGAGGATGTTCTACGAGTCTGTGGTGGCCAGTGCTATCATGTTTGCTGTTGTGTGCTGGGACAGCAGGCTGAGGGTAGCAGACACCAACATAATCAACAAACTCATTTGTAAGGCCAGTGATGTTGTGGGGATGGAACTGGACTCTCTGACGGTGGTGTCTGAAAAGAGTATGCTGTCTAAGTTGCATGCCATCTTGGGCAATGTCTCCCATCCACTACATAATGTGGAGACTCATTCAGCCAGAGACTCATTCCACCAAGATGCAACACAGAGCGTCATAGGAAGTCATTCCTGCCTATGGCCATCAAACTTTACAATTCCTCCCTTGGAGAGTCAGACACCCTGAGCCAGTAGGATGGTCCTGGACTTATTTCCTGGCATAATTTACAAATTACTATTTAACTATTTGTGGTTTTATTACTATTTATTATTTATGGTGCAACTGTAACGAAAACCAATTTCCCCCGGAATCAATAAAGTATGACTATGACTATGACTATGACTAAAATTTCAAAAAGGAACACAAGGTACTTTGAGGCAGCCACATCTCTGAACAGGACTATAGAATGTTTGGGCTTGAGATGAAGTACAAATGTTTTATCTCATCCACACCTTTCCAGCACTGTCTACATAAGAAAATGAGCAAAAGGACTGCACTGTTAGAAAGCAGAAAATGGGTTCCGAAGCAAGCCCCTCAGCCCAATGTTGGCATGGCGACCATCAGGCATCCATTACAGTGCCTTGACTCCCTCTAGAATTGAATCTCTGATACTCCTTTTCAAACCACTACCTCCACAATAATTCATTAATAACAACCAAAGAGCGTCCATGATCTATCAAATGCCCTTGTACACTCATGTCAGAGCAGGTCTGCCAGAAGTAAGTTTTTTCCTCTCCCCCACCAGCAGTTCTGTAATTCTCATTATCGCTGTCTGGCAGAGCTGATGCTAGGCTAACATGCAGCGTGCACACTTCAGTTTGTACGTTCACACTCCAGGACGGTTGCACTCTTTGATGCATCCTGTTCATCGTTGCTTCTAGTTTCAGGGAGGGGACCCAACTTCTTCCTCTTCATCTTGTAAATAGTGAAAGACAATACGGTGAATTAAATGAAAGTAATTCCCATAATTTAATAAAGTTTTTTAAAAATGAAACTATCAACCCCAGAGATTGTGGTGAAGCATTCATTTGATTTCTTTCAACCACATATGCTTCACACTGTAAAATAATGTGTTCAGTTGTTTCATAATGATGACCAAACTCACAGTGATGTTTTCCAACAAGATATAAGGAATAATTAAGCATAGCATGCCAAATTTGAAGTTGTCAATGTAATTCCTTCCTTTCTTGTTTTACCCCCTTTTCCCCTCAATCCAACAGCTTTATGTATTCAGTAAAAGATGTCTCCCCTTATGCCCATTATCCAACAAATCTTGCCATAACCCCCTAACTCTTAATCACAGCAGCCCCTTGGTTTCTGATTTGCTAAGTGGAAGGTCTATATCAACAATTGAACTTTTAACAGCTTTCTTAGCTGAACTATTAACTCATTCCCCTAAATGCCTCTATGTGCAGGGACCAATAAGAAAAGGACTTGTAAACCAATACTTTGAATATGAAATAAAGTTTGAAGAGCTCCCAACAGTAAATATGACCTACTGTTAGAATGAATTGTCTTAAGACTCATCAGAACGAAAAAGGAATCAGAACAAATTGCAAGTTTTGCGAGGACAAATTTCCTCCACCCACTGTAAGCCCAAAATGATGGCAACCAATTCTGCTGTCTATACTGATAATTGATTAGTAAGATGTTTTTTTATCATTACCTGTAATGCAGGCACAAAAACCATCACACCAACATTCCCAGTTAAATTATCTTTTGATCCATCAGCAAAAATGGTTAACATGTCATAATAATTTTCCTTAACATATTGATGAACCAGTAGACTCTCAGGCATATCAGGATCCTTAGATTTCATTAAATTATGTAACCTAAAATCAGCTAAAGTCTTTGGGAAAAAACAAGGTAGGGTTACTGAGAAAGCTACAGTGGGACATATTCCATAATCCAGCAAACCCATATTCCTAGCATGATGAAGACCTAGCCACTCAAAAATAAAAACACTCTTCTTGTGATGCTCCTAACAGTCCTCCGACATATCCTTAACAGGATGATCATCTCTTACACCTTCAAGTTAATCCAGTATGTTAACATTAACATCAGCCTCTGTAATTGTAAGGGTAATTGTCCCATTTCAACCATTAAAGCCAAAGCGGGAGGTCACCTTACTGCACCACAACGTTGTAATAAAGCCTGTGCTTATATCACATCCAAGCAGTTTAAAGTTGAAGACAAAGCTGATCCATAAGCCACACAGCCACAATCAACCGCAGATTTAATTAAACAAAAATAAATGGTCAACAAAGATTTTTGTGTAGGACCCCAAGAATACCCACATAGATATCTCAGAATACTTAATGCTCCTTTACATTTATCAATTATTTTCCTGATATGGTGCTTTCATGTTAGCTTATTATCCATCCATGAGTCTAGAAATCTTACCCACTGACGCTTTTTCAAGAGTTTGATCATGTAATTTCAAATCAAGTACAAATCTATTGATCCTCTTTGTAAAACACATAACTTGTGTTTTAGCTACTGTATGTTTAAATCCCCATCTTTTTGCCCACTGTTCCACTTTATTAATCACTAATTGCATCCTTTATACAGTAAAATTGAAATTTCTACCTCTAATCCCTAAAGCTCCATCATCTGCATTTAGTGATTTACCCATCCTAGTACCTATCTGAGAGAAACATAGAAACATAGAAAATAGGTACAGGAGTAGGCCATTCGGTCCTTCGAGCCTGCTCCGCCATTTATTATGATCATGGCTGATCATCCAACTCAGAACCCCGCACCAGCCTTCCCTCCATACCCCTGACCCCCGTAGCCACAAGGGCCATATCTAACTCCCTCTTAAATATAGCCAATGAACTGGCCTCAACTGTTTCCTGTGGCAGAGAATTCCACAGATTCACCACTCTCTATGTGAAGAAGTTTTTCCTAATCTCGGTCCTAAAAGGCTTCCCCTCTATCCTCAAACTGTGGCCCCTCGTTCTGGACTTCCCCAACATCGGGAACAATCTTTCTGCCTCTAGCCTGTCCAATCCCTTTAGGATTTTATACGTTTCAATCAGATCCCCCCTCAATCTTCTAAATTCCAACGAGTACAAGCCTAGTTCATCCAGTCTTTCTTCATACGAAAGTCCTGCCATCCCAGGAATCAATCTGGTGAACCTTCTTTGTACTCCCTCTATGGCAAGGATGTCTTTCCTCAGATTAGGGGACCAAAACTGCACACAATACTCCAGGTGTGGTCTCACCAAGGCCTTGTACAACTGCAGTAGTACCTCCCTGCTCCTGCACTCGAATCCTCTCGCTATAAATGCCAGCAAACCATTCGCCTTTTTCACCGCCTGCTGTACCTGCATGCCCACTTTCAATGACTGGTGTATAATGACACCCAGGTCTCGTTGCACCTCCCCTTTTCCTAATTGGCCACCATTCAGATAATAATCTGTTTTCCTATTTTTGCCACCAAAGTGGATAACTTCACATTTATCCACATTAAATTGCATCTGCCATGAATTTGCCCACTCACCCAACCTATCCAAGTCACCCTGCATCCTCTTAGCATCCTCCTCACAGCTAACACTGCTGCCCAGCTTCGTGTCATCCGCAAACTTGGAGATGCTGCATTTAATTCCCTCATCCAAGTCATTAATATATATTGTAAACAACTGGGGTCCCAGCACTGAGCCTTGCGGTAAACCACTAGTCACTGCCTGCCATTCTGAAAAGGTCCCGTTTATTCCACTCTTTGCTTCCTGTCTGCTAACCAATTCTCTATCCACATCAATACCTTACTCCCAATACCGTGTGCTTTAAGTTTGCACACTAATCTCCTGTGTGGGACCTTGTCAAAAGCCTTTTGAAAATCCAAATTTACCACATCCACTGGTTCTCCCCTATCCACTCTACTAGTTACATCCTCAAAAAATTCTATGAGATCCGTCAGACATGATTTTCCTTTCACAAATCCATGCTGACTTTGTCCGATGATTTCACCGCTTTCCAAATGTGCTGTTATCACATCTTTGATAACTGACTCCAGCAGTTTCCCCACCACCGACGTTAGGCTAACTGGTCTATAAATCCCCGGTTTCTCTCTCCCTCCTTTTTTAAAAAGTGGGGTTACATTAGCCACCCTCCAATCCTCAGGAACTAGTCCAGAATCTAACAAGTTTTGAAAAATTATCACTAATGCATCCACTATTTCTTGGGCTACTTCCTTAAGCACTCTGGGATGCAGACCATCTGGCCCTGGGGATTTATCTGCCTTTAATCCCTTCAATTTACCTAACACCACTTCCCTACTAACATGTATTTCGCTCAGTTCCTCCATCTCACTGGACCCTCTGTCCCCTACTATTTCTGGAAGATTATTTATGTCCTCCTTAGTGAAGACAGAACCAAAGTAATTATTCAATTGGTCTGCCATGTCCTTGCTCCCCATAATCAATTCACCTGTTTCTGTCTGTAGGGGACCTACATTTGTCTTTACCAGTCTTTTCCTTTTTACATATCTATAAAAGCTTTTACAGTCAGTTTTTATGTTCCCTGCCAGTTTTCTCTCATAATCTTTTTTCCCCTTCCTAATTAAGCCCTTTGTCCTCCTCTGCTGAAGTCTGAATTTCTCCCAGTCCTCAGGTGAGCCACTTTTTCTGGCTAATTTGTATGCTTCTTCTTTAGAATTGATACTATCCCTAATTTCTCTTGTCAGCCACGGGTGCACTACCTTCCTTGATTTATTCTTTTGCCAAACTGGGATGAACAATTGTTGTAGTTCATCCATGCAATCTTTAAATGCTTGCCATTGCATATCCACTGTCAATCCTTTAAGTGTCATTTGCCAGTCTAGTTTAGCTAATTCACAACTCATACCTTCAAAGTTACCCCTCTTTAAGTTCAGAACCTTTGTTTCTGAATTAACTATGTCACTCTCCATCTTAATGAAGAATTCCACCATATTATGGTCACTCTTACCCAATGTCATTAATCATAATATTAAACAATAAAAGGCTACAAATACTGTCTTGTGGGGTCCCATTCTCTATCTCATAGAAGCCCGAATATATATTACCTACTCTTACTTGCATAGACCTTCGAAATAAAAAACTCAGAAAAAATTATACGACCTTCTCCTCACTCATAATTTCCATAATTTAATCAAAAGACCTTCCTTCCATAACATATCATATGTTTTCTCAATATTAAAAAATACTGCTGTTACAACTTCTTTATTTACCTGTGCTTTCCTAATATCATCTTCCAAGCATAAAACTGAATCCAATGAAATTCTACCCCTCTGAAATCTCCTCTGATAAAATGCTATATCACCTCTCTTTTCCAAAATATAATTCAAATGCTCTATTACCATACATGCCATAAGTTTACATAAATGAGACATTAATATATTGGTCTATAACTTGGAGACCAGATGGGGTGTCCTAAAAAGGGTGCCTGTTTGTGGTGGCACGTGCTCTGTGCTGACTCAGTGGAAGAGTTCATTTTGGAGGGATGGGGGAGAGTGGTGGCGCCTGGAAAATGGTTAGTTGTTGATTGATTGTGAAGGAGGTTGTGGATTCCTGTATTTTGGTTTTTGTGTAATTGTTCAGGCTCCCGGTAACAACTTCAATGGTGAGGTGAGGTGAGGTGCTTAGTCATTAAATGTTCAAAATTCTCAGAGGTAGGGGTATTGGAAGAGTAAATATAGGGATGGGCATTCCTCTGATTGGCATGTCTAGAACCAGAGCCTGAATCTCAGAATAATGGATCTACAGTTCTGGAAAGAGATGAGATTTCTTCAACCAGGGTCTAGTGAATCTTAGGAATTCTCTACTCAACATCACTATAGATAATCAATTGCTGAGTGTATTCAAGACGGATGGATTTTATATGTTAAGGGATTCAAAGAATGTGGGGTTAGTGCAGGAAAATGATGCTGAGGTAAAATAAAAGTAAAAATCAGTGCTGATCTTATTAAATGGCAGAGTAGGCATGGCCTGGTTCTACTTCTACTTCTCCAGTTCTTATGTAATTACACAACAATAGTAACAGTTTCTTCCCCCAGGCCATTAGACTCCTCAATTCCCAAAGTCTAGTCTGACATCAACCTACACACACGCACGCACACACACACACACACACACACACACACACAACTGAACACCACTCCACTCCCTTTGCAATTTTCGCTCATTTCTTTCTCAAGTCCAGCTAAAACATTGTTTACATTGTTTAAATTTACATTTACATCATTTATTATTGTCTATTACTGTGCCTATTGTCTTGTTTATTAATTATTGTACTGTCTTGCACTGTTTTGTGCACTTTATGTAGTCCCGAGTAGGCCTGAAGTCTAATGTAGTTTTGCGTTGTTTCACCTAGTCTAGTGTAGCTTTGTGTTGTTTTAGGTAGCACCATGGTCCAGGAGGATCATTGTTTCATTTTTACTGTGTACCGTACCAGCAGTTATGGTTGAAATGGCAATAAAAGCGACTTGACTTGACTTGAACAATCCAGTCCCTTAGAGAAGTCCCAATTGTTGGTGTTAATGACAGTTAAATTTTCAAGCAGGGGCCATGCCTCCAGCTCAAACAGGATGAGGCCGGATCAATTTGTGGCCTCTCCCATAAAATGCTGAAGGAACTCAGCAGGTTAGGCTATATCTACAGTCGTCATTTCAGGCTGAGATTCTTCATCAGGACTGGAAAGGTGTTGGGGGGCGGGGGTGCAGATGGTAGAAAGAAAAGGTGGGGCGAGGGGAAGGAGTGCAAGCCAGAAGGTGTTAAGCAAAGCCAAGTGGGTGCGGAGGGAGGATGAAATAAGAAGCTGGAAGGTGATGTGGAAAAGGTAAAGAGGTGGAGAAGAAGGAACCTGATGTGAGAAGAAAGTGGATTATAGGAGAAAGGAAAGGTGGAGGGGCGCCAGGGGGGAGGTGGTAGACCAGTAAGAAGAGGTAGGAGGGGAATCAGAGTGAAGAAAGGAAGAAAGGGGAAAAGGGAAGAGGAAAAAATATTATTTCAGGATGAGAAATCGATGTTCATGCCACCATGTTGGAGGCTATCTGGACGGAATATTAGGTGTTGCTGTTCCAACCTGAGAGTGGCCTCTTCAAGGCAGAAAAGGAGTCCATGGACTGACATGTCAGAATGGGAATGGGAACTGGAATTTGAAAGTGCTGCCTCGGGCCTTGACTCTGTTGGGGCCTTTTACTGTATCTGGTGCTCCTGATGCAGCCTCCTCTACATTGGTGAGACCTGACGTAGATTGGGACGGCCACTTTATGGAGCACCTTCACGCCATCCATAAAAAGCAGGAGTTTCTGATGGCCATCCATTCCAATTCAAATCCCCATTCCCATTCTGATATGTCGGCCATGGTCTCCTCTTCTGCCTCAACGAGGCCACTCTCAGGTCAGAAGAGCAACACCTAATATTCCATTCAGATAGCCTCCAACCTGATGGCATGAACATCGATTTCTCCATTCTCTCTTAATTTTACCCCTTCCCCTTCCACATACCTCTTCTTCATCTCTCCACTCCGCCCCGCCACTGCTTCTTCTCACCTGCCTGTCACATCCCCCTGGTGCTCTTCCACCTTCCCTTTCTCCTGTAGTCCACTCTCCTCTCCTATCAGATTTCTTTTTCTCCAGCCCTTTACCTTTTCCTCCTATCACCTCCCAGCTTCTTGCTTAGTCCTCCTTCTCCCTCCTACTTGACTTCCCCAATCACCGTCTAGGCTGTACTCCTTCCTCCACCCCCCCCCACTCTTATTCTGACTTCTTCCCCCTTCCTTTCCAGTACTGATGAAGGGTCTCGGCCTAAAATGCCCAATGTTTATTGACTTCCATAGATGCTGCCTGACTGCTTGAGTTCCTCCAGCATTTTGTGTGTGTTGCTCTGCACCTGCAGCTTGTGTTTGTAGCCTCTCCCTCTGCTTCCGCTGTAGCTGTTACCTGAACCAGTGGGAACTGTGTGTGGAGGATTGTTCCCAAGTCTATGTACTCAAAGTACTATGCATGGCCTCCAGAGCAGAAGTCACTGTTTCCTAGCTCTGCATAAGTTTGGGGTTGGGTTCTCAATTAAACAGCCAGGCAGGCCCAACACATTCTTGATATATACTTGTTTGACCTATTCATGAAAGGATTTCAGCTTTATTCATCATTAGAGCTGACAGGGATAGTACAAACAATGGAACAACAATTCCCCACACACTCCACCCCTCCAGCATTGCTACTGTATGTGATGAGCCTCATTCATGGAGACACCTTGCAGCTTACTTCTGCCCAGTGCTTCTCCCTAAAACACAGGCTTCTCTTGGGCTCTGAGGTGGTGCAGTGGTGTCATTTTCAATGACGCTGTGTGTTCTCACTGCTATCAGCATCAACGTCATCCTCTCCTTCCCCAATCCCTCTGCTCCTCCATCTTTTCTTGCTCCTGCATACTGGAGCTTTTAAGCACCATTTGAAGCGTTTGAGTATTAAAAGTACTATTGAAAACTAACTATACTAAGAAACAGGTTCTTTATCATGAAACTTTAAAATAGCTATATATGAGGAGGTAAACTTTTTTAATTAGGTAAAATTACTCAAGCAGGCACTGAATAAAATATATCTGATTTTTTATTAACCTATGTTAATCATTGTAGTTAAACCACATTAGATTGCTGCACTGAAATATATTAAGGAAGATTTTTTAATCCAAGAAAAAAATTAGTACTGCATCTCGAAACACAGCTCTGTAGAAATCAGTGACTCAAAAGCTCAAGTGGTAAAATCACTTTGGCACATGGAATGGAAACACTACTCTACAATTGACTAGAGTCTAGCCAAAGGCTCTTGCTGAATGAACAAGGGATGGCATCGAAAATTTGTCTAGATTCTGGCCTCTGTGTTCTGCCATGGGCTGAGATATGCCATCCTGAATCCATTAACCCTAATAATCTTTGCAGTAGCATGCCACAACATTGATAACTTTGGATGTTTGCTTTCCAAAGGTTGTCCACTGTTGCTCAATGAATCAGGTCTTTTGCCATGAATCCTGATGATTTATTTCAAAAGTGCTTCCCAAAAGCACATGCTTCATTTTTCATTTTGTCCAGTTCTTCTTTAAGATTTTAAGTGGAGTCATTAGATGTCTGTAGATGCCTGCCCTGCAATCATTTTTGCAAAGTTTCTGACAATTGAGGGATACCATCGATCACTGTAAGATAGAAGATTTGTGACAACTGCAAAGACATTAGATTGGATTGATAGTGGAATGCATTCTGAAGGTTGAGAACTTAGCTTGGCAGGCAGAAGAAACAAGAATGAGAAAATAGACAAAGGTTTGTCAATATGTCATGGCCTTTCAGCCCATTGGATCTATGTCAGTCCCAGCAGACCTCCACAACCTGGATTGACAAGTTGATGTCATGTGGAGGCTTGCGTGCTTCAAGGACTCCATCAGGCAATGCCAACTCAGGGCCACCCGTGTTGGAACGGCTGTGGACAAGATGCCAGGCGAAGATTGATCCAACCCCGGCTCCAGAATGGACAAACTCGCATCTGCCCCTCCCGGGCCGTGCCATACGAAGCAACAGTCACAACAGAGTCATCCTGTCAACTCCATTCTGATTCTCCTAATCCTTTTTGTATCCATTTAAATATTTCTCTCTCTCTCATAGCAGTATATATATAATGAGGGATATAGGTAATATAGGTAAGGTTAAGGTTGATCCTTTTGGCACAAGGATTCTTTTCAAGGGGATTTGAAGAATTTTTTTCGAGAAATATTCAGGTGAAATAGAGCACCAAGGTCTGGGGCCCTCTGGGACCACCTGCTGATCCAAAGGGTTCATGACACCGGCTCCTGTGTTGCATGGTTCTGTAACTCTGGAGATGCTATTTCTAGTCAAAAACATTGATATTAGGACTCTGGGCTTATTTGGTTACCAAGATACATAAGACCCTGAGCTGCCAGATGAAGTGGTAAATGTGGGCTCACTTTTGACGTTGAAGAAAAACTTGGACAGTTACATGGATGAGAGGTGTATGGAGGGATATGGTCCAGGGGCAGGTCAGTGGGACTAGGCAGAAAAATGGTTCGGCACAGCCAAGAAGGGCCAAAAGGCCTGTGTCTGTGCTGTAATGTTCTATGGTTCTATGGACCACAAGGCCATAAGACACTGGAGCAGCATCAGGCCATTCAGCCCATCGAGTCTGCTCCGCCATTTCATGATGGCTGATCCATTTCCCTCTCAACCAAAAATATGAAAGTGCGCTATTTATTTATTTATTTAGTGATACAGCCCGGAATAGGCCCTTTCAGTCCTTTCAGCCACACCACAGCGGCAATCCCTGGCAAACCCAATTAACCCTGACCTAATCACAGGACATTTTACAATGACCAATTAACCTACTTGGTATGCCTTTGGACTGCAGGAGGTAGCCAGATCACCTAGGGAAAATCCACACCTTCCATGGGGAGGACATATAAACCCTTCACAGAACTGGGCCGGAATTGAACTTTGAACTCCGAAATACCTTTGATATTAATGTTGTGCTAACTGCTACATGACTGTGGGCGCCCACTTGAAAAATAAGCAGGCATGAGGTTGTCCAACCCTGAATGGCACCAGTGGGACAATTGATCAAACAGTTGTGGAAAGCCAGCCAAGGATGACCAAGAATGTGTGGAGTCTCAGGGATGCCGATAAGATAAAATTGGACAGATTCCACATGCCGGCCAATTGTAAGTTTGAGAGGAGAGATATGAAAACAAAGTTTCCCTGGGACCAATAGTCTCCCATCCACTCCATGGAAGAGTGGCTGATCTAGCTGGCAAAAGGCAGCTTAGGTTGTCTGGCCAGCTCAAGATCTAGGAAATTGTGCTGGGTTGCCCTGGAATCAACGAAGTCTCCAAGGGTATGCTGATGTTCCTTCCAAAATAAAAGAGAAGATAGTATCACTTCAAAAGTAGCAGTACTTGGGGAAAATGAGAGACCATCAAAGCCATCTGCTTCTCGGACAGTCCTGGGAGTTTTTCTGATAATTCAGGGCAAGAAGAGCGATAGTGGCCAGATTCTCCACAATAAGCACAGCGCTTCTCTCTTCTTCATCTCTCGCACTCAGCTGGAGAGAGTCTAGTTCTGCCTATTTGCATTGGATCCTCAGGTGGACAAGTCAGCAGAGATCTGAGTGAAGTCCTTGAACGTGGGGTTAAAGAAAATGTCAGACAAGCAAGGAGGGAAGTTCACCACATCTTTCTTGCCTCCTCTCAGACAGTCAGTTGTCAATCCAGTTTGCCTGTTCTATGCGACTCTCCAGATCTTCAACTAGGTCTCTGGCCACAGACACATCCTTAAGGTTGTTATTAAGGCCCTGATGAAGTATGGTGATCAGCATTTCCATATTATAACCACTCTCTGCAGCCAAAGTGTAGAATCCTATAGAGTAGTCCACCATAGACCGGACCCCCTGATGCAGATGGAGGAGACTGTTGGCTGCCTTTGGACCATTGGTGAGGTGATTGAACACCCGCCTCATTGTTCTAGTAAAGAAGTCTACATCAAATTAATTGGGTGAATCCTTCTCCCATTGTGCTATTGCCCAAAGGAGGGCCCTGCCCAAAAGGAGTGAGAGAATGAATGCCATCTTATTTCGATCTGAAGGGAACTTCAAAGGCTGTAACTCAAATGCTAAGGAGCATTGTATCAAAAATCCACAGCAGGACTCAGACCTCACATCAAACCACTCAGGGGCTGTTTGGTTTAATGATCCTTCAGAGGAGTCAAGGAAATCCATGGCACAACACATAGGCGAGCGCTCGGGACTCAAACCAATCTCAGGAGAACGTAAATCTCACCCAGCAGTCTCAAAGAACTTCTGCAGCAAAGTTAGTTTCTCCTGGAGCATGCTTTCATGTCTCCCAACAGCTTCTCCTTGACAGGCCAATGTTGTACACAACTGTTCACGCCCCGTTGGGTCCATAACAACTTGCGGTAACGATGAATTCAGACTGCAAATCCAGCTGTGAAGTAACTGGAGACTTGAATATAAAACACTGATGAGAGTTTATTCACAGAAGAATCAATGAAGATACACAGGTCACTCAGAATGAACGTCACTACAGTTCAAGACTGAACGACAAGTGCTCAGCGGGTGTAACTTAAATGGTTATAAGGTTGCATGAGAAGCCTGCAGTTACCAATAAAGAGTGCCAAAATTTTTAGGGAGCAATTAACGCGTAAAACAAGCCACAGTTAGGTAAATTAACGATATTCAGGTGAAGTAGAGAGCTAAGGTCTGGGGCACTTGGGGACCTCCCACTGATCCAAAGGATTCATGACAACACTCCTGTGCATTGTGGTTCTATAACTTTGAAGATGTTATTTCTATTCAAGTGCTGATAATAAGTCTCTGCACCATCTTGGTTACTAAAATACATTAGCCCATGAGCCATTAGAGCAGAATTACGCCATTCAGCCCATCAAGTCTGCAAAGCCAGCAACATCCTTGTAAACCTTCTCTGCACTCTTTCAACCTTATTAATATCCTTCCTGTAATATGGTGACAAAAACTGAACACAATACTCCAGATTTGGCCTCACCAATGCCTTATACAACCTCATCATAACATTCCAGCTCTTATACCCAATATTTTGATTAATAAAGGCCAATGTACCAAAAGCTCTCTTTATGGCCCTATCTACCTGTGATGCCATTTTTAGGGAATTTTTTATCTGTATTCCCAGATCCCTCTGTTCTACTGCACTCCTCAGTGCCTTACCATTTACCCTGTATGTTCTACCTTGGTTTGTCCTTCCAAAGTGCAATACCTCACACTTGTCTGTATTAAACTTCATCTGCCATTTTTCAGCCCATTTTTCCAACTGGTCCAAATCCCTCTGCAAGCTTTGAAAACCTTCCTCACTGTCCACTACACCTCCAATCTTCGTATCATCAGCAAATTTCCTGATCCTATTTACCACATTATCATCCAGATCATTGATATAGATAACAAATAACAATGGACCCAGCACTGATCCCTGTGGCACACCACTAGTCATAAGCCTCCACTCTGAGAAGCAATCCTCTACTACCACTCTTTGGCTTCTTCCATCGAGCCAATGTCGATTCTAATTTACCTTCTCTCCATGTATACCTAGCGACTGAATCTTCCTAACTAACCTCCCATGCGGGACCTTGTCAAAGGCCTTACTGAAGTCCATGTAGACAACATCCACTGCCTTCCCTTCATCCACTTTCCTGGTAACCTCCTCGAAAAACTCCAATAGATTGGTCAAACATGACCTACCATGCACTCAAACATGACCAACCGCGCACAAGCCTAAACATTACATCTTTGTTTTTATATTCTAGTCTTCTTGAACTGAATGCAAACATTGCATTTGCCTTCCTCACAACTGACTCAACCTGCAAGTTAACCTTTAGGGAATCCTGCATGAGGACCTACAATTCCCTTTGCACCTCAGATTTTTGTATTTTCTCTCCATTTAGAAAATAGTCTATGCTTTTAACCCTTCTACCAAGGTGCATGACAATACATCTCCCAACACTGTTGAACCTGTCACTTCTTTACTCAGTCTCCTAATCGGCCTGTCCTTCTGCAGCCTCCCTGTTTCCTCAATCTATCCTCCACCTATCTTCATGTCGTCCACAAATATAGCTCCAATGTATAAAACTGCAGCAATTTGGATCACTGCAATAATAATTAAAAGAATCTACCCAGGAATGAAATGCATTACCCTTACATGGCTGATTTTATGGATAAATCTATTGAAGTATTGAGCCTAGCAACCAAGGTTGAGTAAAATGTATGCTGGAATTTGGGTGTTTTATATTGTTATCATGGATAGTGCTACACTATTCATCCTGATCGTAGGTAACTCTGACCCAAAGGCATATCCCACAAGGAGTCAAAAGCATTATAACAAAGACTTGTAATTTGAAAGTTTGTAAACCAAATGATTACCTTTATCATTTGCATTATCCACATCAATTTATTCTGTGGTATAAGCAACTGGAATAAAATGGTCTGTCTAAAAAGATCATTTTATTTTTATTTGATATTCTTTTGGTGTGACATTCCTCTTCATATCCTCTTGTACAATAAGATGGACCCTTGACCTCCCAATCTATTTTGTCATGGCCTTGCGTTTAGTGTCTGCCTGCACTGCACTTTCTCTATAACTGTAGCACTATATTCTGCATTTGGATTGCTTTACCTTGTACTACCTCGATGTAATGATGTTGTGAAATGATCTGCATGGATGGAATGCAAAGCAAAGCTTCTCACTGTACCTTGACATGTGTCAGTAAAACAACAAATGATAATCTCTAGAGTCAAATAATATCCACAGAAATTTAACTTTCTCAATGAGTTATTCTTGTGACTGCTCCTAGATTGTTGGTCATAATCAAATCACCAAATAATTTTCAATTTGATGAAGCATCTATAATTCAATTTATCAGATTATGTGCAATTCTAAAAACTAAGGATATAATTATTCGAGGTAAAACTGATTAAGAATGCTCATGAAAAGAGATTTTTACAGCTTTAAAATTCTAAAAGCAGCAAAGCACTTCTCAGCACAAAGTAGTACTTCCAAACAGCTGCTATATGCATACCGAAATCATACAATGCAAGAACTTCAGGCCCTTCAGTCCATTAAGACCACATCAGCCCTCAAAACTAATCAGTAAACTCCAATACCCGGGCCTCAATACGCCCTTGTGCAACTGGATCCTGGATTTCCTCTCTTGTGGACGCCAGTCAGTTCGGATTGGCAACAACATCTCCTCCACGATCTCCATCAGCACAGGAGCACCACAGGCTGTTTAGCCCCCTGCTCTGCTCACTTTACACCTATGACTCTGTGGCTAAGTACAGCTCCAACACCACGTACAAGTTGGCTGACGACACCACTGTCGTGAGCTGTATCAATGGTAGTGATGAATCAGCGTACAGGAGAGAGACTGAAAATTTGACTGAGTGGTATCATAACAACAACCTCTCACCTCTCACTGAATAACAGCAAGATGAAAGAACTGGTTGTAGACTTCAGGAGAGGAAAACCAGAGATCCATGAGTCAGTATTCTTTGGAGGATCAGAGGTAGAAAGGGTCAGTAACTTTAAATTCCTTGGTATCACTATCTCAGAGGATCCATCCAGGACCCATCATATAAATATAATTGCAAACAAAGCACGACAGCACCTCTGTTTCCTCAGGAGTCTGCAGAGGTTCGTCATGTCATCAAAAATCTTGACAAACGTCTATAGATCTGTAGTGGAAAGTGTATTCACTGGCTACATTGTGGCCTGGTATGGGAACAACAATGATTTGAGCAAAAAATCCTGCAAATGTTAGTGAATCAGCCCTGTACATCACAGGTAAAGCCCTGCCAACCATTGAGCACATCTACATGAAATGCTGTCATAGAAAAGCAGCACCCATCATCAAAGATCCTCACCACCCAGGCCATGCTCTTTTCTTGCTGCTGCCATCAGGTAGAAGGTACAAGAGCCTCAGGACTCACACAACCAGGTTCAAGAACAGTTATTACCCCTCAACCATCAGGCTCTTGAAAAAAAGGGGATAACTACACTTGTCTATTGAGATATTCCCACAACCAATGGTCTTACTTTAAGGACTCTATCTTGTTTTCTCAAGCTCTCATTATTTATTGCTATTTATTTATATTTGCATTTGCACAGTTTGTTGTCTTCTCTGCTCTTGCTCTCCCATTGATCCTGTTTACAGTTACAGTTCTATAGATTTGCTAAGTATGCATGACATGTACGTGGTGACATATGGTAATAAATTTTACTTTGAACTCTGAACTGAGAAGCATCCATTTACACTAATCCAATTTTAAACTCACAAATCCTTCCAGATCCCACTGCCAGACATCCCACCCTTCAAAAACTCATTTCAGGGAGGTCTCAACCAGAAGTCACAACCTCATAGTGGTCTGTGTCAATGAATTTGTTAATTTTGCAAGACATTAGATTTACAAGTGTTTTGTGAGACAGCTGACTTCTGAATTCTGTCTTAATGTGCCGTGTTCACAGTAGCTGCTGCCTTGGTTGATGAGCTGGCATAGTTTTTTGCTACTTCTGAATCAGGAAACATTTTCCTGAATAGCTTGCCTGTGTGCTTACACACCTGGAATGGCAGGTTATGCTCAATGATGAAAGATGTAAGGTACACCTCAGCTCTAGTGACCTTTTCTGTCAGACTTTGGTTTTCTGCTGAAAAAAACTGTGAAATACTTGAGCAGCCTTCCCTGCACTAATATGTTGTGATAAGACTGCTGAACAGATCCTGACCCAGATCTGGGCCGTACCCTCCAAATATCCGGACCTGCCTCTCGGTTTTTTTGCACTACCTTACTTTCCATTTTTCTATTTTCTATTTATGATTTATAATTTAAAATTTTTAATATTTACTATCGATTTGTAATCCAGGGAGTGGGAAGTGTGGAATCAAATACCGCTGTGATGATTGTACGTTCTAGTATCAATTGTTTGGCGACAATAAAGTATAAAGTATAAAAAAAAAGTATAAAGTATGTTGTAGTCCCTAAAAGAAATAAAAGCATAAGGTGTATCCTTATTACAGGTGTGTGCCGCTTAACGTCCATTCGGACAACGTCTGATCGCATATACGTCCATCACACACACACACACACACACACACACACATTGCCTGTAATAGTCAGGATCAGAACTACTTTTTTACATCGAAATGGAGGATTTTAAATGAGTGATTTAGAAGTTCTGTATCTTCAAGTTCAAGTTTATTGTCATCTGGCTGATTGTCCACAAACGAAACAACCTCTGTCCGGACCACAGTGTAGCCACAATACATATATCATGCACACCACATAAAACAATATATTATCATATTATTTAATAAAGTGTAATTCAAAATGCATATAAAGTGCGCAGCACAAGTAAGTAGTTGCTGTCCTAATGACGAAACCTTGGTGGGGGCCGGGTATTTATTAAAATCATTTTTTCTTCTGAAAACGGCTGCACTTAAACCCAGCCCATCGCGGGCTTCGATGTACCTGTAAGTGGAAGTGTTTCAGGAAAAAAAACCCGAAGTATTTGTTTTTAAAGATGTCTTAGCAGACGATTTTGGAATTTCGCTCCAATTTAAACCCCGCTCTGATCCCCTTTAAGATGCCAACACGTCCCGCCCGTATAGGACAGCCTCACGTCGTCAGGTTGTCACCGCCAGCCTTGGGAATTTCTTCGCCAGGCTTTTGTACTTCATCACCAGCAGTTGTCCGGATGATTTCAGCGTCATTACAGACGGCAGTAACTGAACTGATGGAATATGGAAGAGAGAGGCAGGTCAAGTGTAAAGCCTGCCCACAGAGAAAACTGATAGGTCTACTTAGCACAAAGAGAGATCAAGCAGGATTCATTCATTTTCTTTCTTTCT
Organism: Mobula birostris; assembly: GCF_030028105.1. Taxonomy (NCBI): domain Eukaryota; kingdom Metazoa; phylum Chordata; class Chondrichthyes; order Myliobatiformes; family Myliobatidae; genus Mobula; species Mobula birostris. The sequence goes on along the minus strand of NC_092384.1, from coordinate 30,220,454 downwards.
TTTTTTTTCCTTCTCCCTCTCTAAAAAATCGATTTCCGGGATATTGTATATAATTTGCGGGCATCAGGGAGCCGCTATCGATATGCAGGAGACTCCCGGAACTCCCGGGAGAGGTGGGATGTCTGCACTGCTCACCTGGAGTCAATTAACCTATCATCCTGCACATCTTTGGGATAGTGGATGAAACTGGAGTACCCAGGGGATATCCACACGATCCCAGGGATATTGTGCAAGATCCATACAGGCCACTACAGAGGTCAGGACTGAACCACCACAGTAAAGGCTCTGAGACAACATCTCTACGAGCTGCATCACAGTGCTGAGCTTTAAATTCACATTTTTTTCAGATTGACCACCGTGTCCAATATTTTAGTAGGTTTTGGCTATTTGCCGGAAAAAAAATACACAGACAGATTCCTTCACTGAACCCACGGCAAGACTTCAGAATCCCCAGGATATCAATTAGATAGGAAGTTTACATTAAATAGCTTGGCCTCATTTAAAGCTGCTTCAAAACATTCAAATTGCAGGAAATTAACACATTCTTAGCAACTATTATGGGCACTCCAGGGGCAGAATAGCACTGAGAGCTGTACATTTCATAAATGTTAGTGCATTATGTTACCTTTTGGCCCATGAACTATGCAAGAATAATAATGTATCTTGCAATCCAGTTAATGGGTTATGTTTTCTGCTGACTGATGAATCAATTCAACATCTTTAACTCTCTGTGTACTCTGGCTAGCTAGAAAAATACTCAAAAAATTAAAATTGAAACAATGATACTTCAGTCACATAGATCTACTTTCAATTTGTGTAAAAGTCAACTAAGTTATTGCAAAACAACTGGGATAAGGAAATAATCAAGTGTCTGTAGCATGTTTGTTTCGAAGCAAATGATACTATTGAAATTCAATCAAGTAAAACTCCAGCTACTGTTTTAGAGTTTAATTCTTCGCAATAGTGTTGTATCTAATATCCCAGATCCACACCCTCATAGACCTCCCTCCAGTTGTTCTGGAATTAATTCCATTAATCAACTTGTTATGTGTGATTAAATAAGTTTCCAATTATGAAAGCTGGTCCTAGCAAGAAAAGAGGTTCCATATTTTACTAAATAAACGAGCATGAGGTCAACAGGGCTTGGCTGGGAATTTAAGTATAAATGCTGCAGTAATCTTCAACTACTGGGTGGCTAAATGTCAAAATCTATCCTTTGTTGTTTGCATTGTACTTTCCCTCTGATTACTTTCATCACTAAATTGTTCCAAGTGGCAATGTTACTGTAAGTTGTGGTAAACAAGAAGTAAATTCATTAGAGAGTTAGAGAGTTATACCTTGGAATTTCAGGTAGTAAGTTTGTTATTCTTCAAAACCATTGAGTTGGCTGGTATTGTCCACCATAATTGTTCTCTAGAGGCAAGTACATTTTTGGTCTGGAGTCTCACGCTGGTCAGATCAGGCAAGGATGATGGATTTCAGTGGTTCATGGTCTAGGAAGATGTTAGAAGAATGAGGTTTCGAGAATTTAAAGGCACAGGATAGAGTAGATCAAAATTAGCATGGTTTCCTCAGGGGCCACTCTTGCCTGACAAATCTGTTGGAATTCTTTGGGGAAGTAACAGGCAGGATTGGCAAAGGAGAGACAGTGAATTTTGTTTACTTGTATTTTCAGAAGGCCTTTGACAAGGTGCTGCACATGAGGCTGCTTAACAAGATAAGAGCTTGTGGTATTACAGGAAATATAGAGTCTACTAGGGGATTAGCTATACTGGTTGGGTGTTATGTAATGAACTGGGGGCGATTAAGGAGCTTAAGGTTAAAGAACCCTTAGGAACCAGTGATCACAATATGATTGAGTTCAACTTGAAAGTTTTCTATGTTTTCTATGTTTACCTTCTTCATTTTTCCCAGAAACGCACGCCATTGCTGCTCTGCTGACATCCCTGCCAGTAGCTATGACCGGGATCTGGACCATACCCTCCAAATATCCGGACCTGCCACTCATTTTTTTTGCACTATCTTACTTTCCCTATTCCTATTTTCTATTTATGATTTATAATTTAAATTTTTAATATTTACTATCAATTTGTACTCCAGGGAGCACAAAAAGCAGAAGCAAATATCGCTGTGATGATTGTACGCTCTAGTATCAATTGTTTGGCGACAATAAAGTATAAAGTATATACTAGCAGAGATAAGGGGTTGGCTGACTGGCAGGAGGCAAATACTAGGACTAAAGGGGGTGGCTGTTCTGGCTGATTAATCTCATTTTCTAAATAGGAGAATTATAACTGCTGGTGCAAGCTTCAAATAACTGCAGATACAGCTAATACTGATTTTCACTATACAATTAGCCAACAATCTGGACCTCTCTCCAATTTACTGCTGTTACTCTCATGTAATCCTCTTTATGACTTCATTCTTCTGGGGGAGGTATGACCTGTTCAAAAGGGATGGGTTGCACCTGAACCCGAGGGGGGGCCAATATTTGTGCAGGCTGGTTTGTTAGAGCTGTTGGGGAGGTTTTAAACTAATTTGGCAGGGGGTTGGGAGCCAGAGTGATGGGACTCAGGATAGGACGGATGGTAAACAAACAGCGTGCAGTCAGACTGTCAGGAAGGGCAGGCAGATGATGGGACATAGTCTCAGCCAACAGGGTGAGTATCAGTACATTAGGGATGCAAAATCAAAAAGGGTAGCAAATATGGTAGTCAAGGTGTTGCATCTCAATACGCGGAATATAAGAAATAAGTTGGATGATCTTGTTGCACTATTACAGATTGCCAGGTATGATGTTACGGCCATCACTGAATCGTGGCTGAAGGATGGTTGTAGTTGGGAGCTGAATGTACAAGGTTACACGTTATATCAGAGGGATAGGAAGATAGGCGGAGGGGAGATGTGACTCTACTGGTAAGAATGGCATCAAATCAGTAGAATGAAGGAGCATAGGATTGGAAAATGTTGAATCCTTGTGGGTTGAGTTAAGAAACTGCAAGGGTAAAAGGACCCTGATAGCATTTATATACAGGCCTCCCAACAGTGGCTGGGAGGGGACCACAGATTACAACAGAAAATAGAACAGGTATGTCAAGAGGGCAATGTTATGATAGTAAACACAAAATAAACTTTTCCTTTGGTATATTGATGACTACATTGGTGCTGCTTCCTGCACCCATGCTGAGCTCGTCAATTTCATCGACTTTACCTCAAACTTCCACCCACCCCTCAAATTCCCTTACTCTATCTCAGACACTTCTCCCCCCTTTCTCGATGTCTCGGTCTCCATCTCTGGAGACAGACAGTCCACTGACATCTTCTACAGGCCCACTGACTCTCATAGCTACCTCGACTATACCTCTTCCCACCCCGCCACATGCAAAAATGCCATTCCCTATTGCCAGTTCCTCCACCTCGGCCGCACCTGCTCCCAGGATGAGGCTTTCCATTCCAGGACATCTCAAATGTCGTCTTTCTTTAAGGACTGTGGTTTCCCTTCTACCGTCATCAATGATGCCCTCACCCGCATCTCCTCCATTTCCCGCACTTCGGCCCTCACCTCATCCTCCCGCAACCACAACAGGGACAGAGTTCCCCTCGTCCTTACCTACCACCCCACCAGCCTCCGGATCCAGCACATTATCCTCCGCAACTTCTGCCGCCTTCAACAGGACCCCACAACTAAGCACATCTTTCCCTCTCCACCCCTCTCTGCTTTCCGCAGGGATCGGTCCCTCCGCGACTCCCTTATCCACACGTCCATCCCCACTGATCTCCCACCCGGCACTTATCCCTGTAAGCATAAGTGCTACACCTGTCCCTACACCTCCTCTCTTGCAACCATTCAGGGCCTCAAACAGTCCTTCCAGGTGAGACAACACTTCACTTGTGAGTCTGTTGGGGTTATCTATTGCATCTGGTGTTCCCGGTGCGGCCTCCTCTACATCGGTGAAACCTGACGCAGATTGGGGGACTGCTTTGTCGAGCACCTCCACTCCGTCCGCCATGACAGACAGGATCTCCCGGTAGCCACCCACTTCAACTCTGCTTCCTATTCCCATTCAGATATGTCCATACATGGCCTCCTCTACTGCCATGATGAGGCTAAACTCAGGTTGGAGGAGCAACTTTGGTATGCTCCCCTTGGTCCCCTTGGTATAAAAATAGAATTCTCCAACTTCCGGTAATTCCCTCCCCATTCCTTCCCCTATCCCTATTTCACTCTACCCCTCATGGTTCCACCTCCTTCTTCTACCACCCATTGTTTTCAGGGCTATGACGTCAATGCTTCCCCTCCCCCACCCCTTTGTCTTTCAAATTACTGGTCTATCGACTGACGCTACAAGCATTCTTCAAATCCTTCTCCATCTTTCATTCTTCAGTCCTGACGAAGTGTTCCGGCCTGAAACGTCGACTCATCGTTTCTGACTGATGCTGCCCGACCTGCTGAGTTCATCCGGCGTACTGAAAGTGTTGCTTTAATGTTATGATAGTCATGGCAGATCTTAACATGCAGGTCGATTGGGAAAATCAGGTCGGTAATGGCTCTCAAGAGAGTGAGTTTGTTGAATGCCTATGAGATGGCTTTTTAGAGCAGTTTTTCGTTGAGTCTACTAGGGGTTTAGCTATACTGGGTTGGGTGTTATGTAATGGACCGGGGGCGATTAGGGAGCTTAAGGTTAAAGAACCCTTAGGAACCAGTGATCACAATATGATTGAGTTCAAATTGCAATTTGATAGGGAGAAAGTGAAGTCTGACATAACAGTATTTCAGTGGAGTTAAGGGAAATTACAGTGGTATGAGAGAGGAGTTGGCCAAAATAAATCAGAAGGAGCTGCTGGCAGGGATGTCAGCAGAGCAGCAATGGCGTGCATTTCTGGGAAAAATGAGGAAGGTAAACATAGAAAACATAGAAAACCTACAGCACAATACAGGCCCTTCGGCCCACAGTGTGCCCAACATGTACTTACTTTAGAAATTACCTAGGGTTACCCAGATCCCTCTATTTTTCTAAGCTCTATGTACCTATCCAAGAGTCTCTTAAAAGACCCTATTGTATCTTTATTGTATAAGGAGCAGGACATGTGTATTCCAAAAGTGAGGAAATACTCAAAGGGCAAAATAGTACAACTGTGGCTGACACGGGAAGTCACTGTGGAAGACACTAGCAGTATCCCTGATGTTGTAGTGTGTGAAGGAAGAGAAGTCGGTGCAGTTACCATTACAAGAGAGAAGGTGTTCAAAAAGCTGAAAGACCTAAAGGTGCACAAGTCACTCAGACCAGTTGAACTGCACCCTAGGGTTCTGAAAGAGGTAGCATTTGAGATTGTAGCAACATTAGAAATGATCTTTCAAAAATCATTGGACTCTAGCATGGTGCCAGAGGACTGGAAAATTGCAACTGTCTCTCCACTCTTTAAGAAAGGAGGAAGGCAGTAGAAAGGAATTATAGACCAGTTAGCCTGACCTCAGTGGTTTGGAAGATGTTAGAGTCAATTGTTAAGGATGAGGTGATGGAGTACTTGGTGACATAGGACAAGCTAGGACAAAGTCAGCGTGGTTTCCTTAAGGGAAAATCCTGCCTGACGAACCTGTTGGAATTCTTTGAGGAGATTACAAGCAGGATAGATAAAGAGGATGCAGTGGATATTGTATATTTGAACTTTGAGAAGGCCTTTGACAAGGCGCCACACCTGAGGCTGCTTACCAAATTAAGAACCCATGGTATTACAGGAAGGTTACGAAGATGGTTAAAGCATTGACTGATTGTAAGAAGGCAGCAAGTAGGAATAAAAGGATGCTTGTCTAATTGGCTGCCGGTGACTAGTGGTGTTCCACAGGAGTTGCTGTTGGGACCACTTCTTTTTATGCTGTATATAAATGATTTAGATGATGAAATAGATGGCTTTGTTGCCAAGTTTACAGATGGTATGAAGATTGATAGAGAGGCAGGTAGCGTTAAGGAAACAGGTAGGGTCAGAAGGACTTAGACAGATTAGGAGAATGGGCAAGAAAGTGGCAAATGAAATACAGTGTTGGAAAATGCATGGTCATGCACTTTGGTAGTAGAAATAAATGTATGGACTATTTTCTAAATGGGGAGAAAATCCAAAAAATCCGAGATGCAGAGGGACCTGGAAGTCCTTGTGCAGAACACCCTAAGTGTTAACTTGCAGGTTGAGTCCATGGTGAGGAAGGCAAATGCAACGTTAGCATTCATTTCAAGAGGTCTAGAATACAAGAGTAGGGATGTGATGCTGAGGTTTTATAAGGCACTGGTGAGGCCTCACCTTGAGTATTGTGTACAGTTTTGGACTCCTCATCTTAGAAAAGATGTACTGGCATTGGAGAGGGTCCAGGGGAGGTTCGTAAGGATGATTCCAGGAATAAAAGGGTTATCATACAAGGAACATTTGATGGCTCTGGGAATCTAGAAGGATGAGGGGGGATCTCATTGAAACCTTTCGAATGTTGAAAGGACTAGACAGAGTAGATGTGGAAAGGATGGTTCCCATGGTGGGAGAACCTAGTACAAGAGGGCACAGCCTCAGGATAGAGGGACGTCCATTCAAAACAGAGATGCAGAGCAAATTCTTTAGCCAAAGGGTAGTGAATTTGTGGAATCTATTGCCACATGCAGCTGTGGAGGCCAGGTCATTGGGTGTATTTAAGGCAGAGATTGATAGGTTCTTGATTAGACATGGTTTCAAAGTTACAGAGAGAAAGCCGGGAAATAGGGTTGAGGAACAGGAAAAAGAAGGATCAGCCATGATTAAATGGTGGAGCACATTCGATGGGGCAAATGGCCTAATCCTGTTTCTATATCCTATTGTCTTATGATCTTATCCTGATCTTCAAGAATAATTAATTAAATGAATTATGAAGTACTGCGACCTAGATCCTATGATGTGACTTACATCTATGGCATTTTGTAAGATTTAAAATGTGTTGTGAATTCATTACTAAAATGATCCAAGAGTTACCTTCGGATTGTTGATTTGAAGGAAATAGCCAAACCAGTTCTTCATACTAACTCTGCACATGGATTCTGTTGAGGATTGAGGTGTAGAAAGGCAGGAAATGTCGAGAAAGTCCAAAAGGAACCTCTAACAACCCATTAATCTGCACTAAATGACTAACTAATGTTGTCATGGACGAATGCTTCACGCTTAAAGACTTTTAAAACTGCATAAAAATACCAAACATTCAAATTTAAATTAATTAGTAATTTAGTTCAGCTGTGACTGGAGCCACCAATGTTTCAAACTGTGAGCTACTTTGTTCTCTCCACATTTGCTAACACAACTGCTATTTATTAATTTCAGGTTGTTTTGTCACAGAACTTTCAGAGGAGAATAAGGGCACTTGGTGAAGGTCAATGGACAGGTGAAATAGACAGCAGTTCAATGACCCTTTCTCAATTTGATCTCATGCTTGGAATAGTGAAGTTACATAATGGCTCTAAAGATAGCAAATATTTTTTGTTACATGGAGAGCATCTTCTGTACTAAATCAAGATTCCTTCTCTGAAGTTAAGGTTTTTCTGGTGCTGCCTTCTTCAGTGTTTTTAAGCTGTTCCTATTATTTAAGCATTAACCTATTCTTTACGATCTCCATGTTCGAAGACCAACAATTCCCAAGGATGGAGTTAGGTCAGCAGGTGCTGAGGACGAAGACCAGCCATCCCTGTGGTCAATGGGCCCTGTGGACAAGGGCCGGTGACCTCTCTAGGTTGGCAAGTCACAAGGTCAGAGGTCATGGCCCAGAGGTCGAAGTCTTGTGATCAGTGAGTCTTGGGGTTGATAACCAGAGTTCAGTGAAGTCCGGGGTTCAAAGCTGGAGGTCAAATTCCAGACACTGGCAAATCTGGAGACTGAAGCCCGAAGATTGAAGCACCTGGGTCACCTTGTCCAGAGATCAGAGGTCAAAGGTCTACAAGTCTGTGACTTTGGGCCAGGGATTGGAGGTTGGAGTCCAATGTTTATGAGTCAGAGAATTTGGTGCCAAGGACTGGAGGCACAGAAGTGGCCTATCCTGTGATTGGAGGCCTGTCTCCATGTGTGAATGGATGGGTGGATAGAAAAGTGGGAAAGGGGCTTGTTGTGTTGCTACACACACAAAATGCTGGAGGAACTCAACAAGTCAGGCAGCATCCATGGAAATGAATAAACAGTCAATGTTTCAGACAGATTGTGCAAGAGCTAAGTAAATGAATCTGAATCTGTTGTATGTTTTCAGCCATCAGTCTTCTTTTATCAAGTCTTATTGTTAGGAGTTTTTATTGGAGTCGCTATTGTAAAATATCATTGGATTTTTATTGTAAAACAAGGAGTTGCTATTGTAAAAATCTTGTGCGGTATTTGATAAAATGTACTGTGGGCAAACTAAGAGTAAATGTGCTGTTCGTTCAATCCTAGATTCATTGCAGTCATTATTTTATTTCCTGGTACACTTCGGATGGAACAGGAGGTGGGGAGCTAAGAGACCAATAATAAACCCTGGGATTTTATAATCTACCTTTATTAATATTATCTGACATTTTATTAAATAATTGTTTTGACTTTCATGAGAAATTTCATGAAAAATCAACACATAAATGTCAGTAAGTCTGGAACCCCTGCACGAATGAAATTCCTGAATTTCTGGCAGATGTTCCTTCGGGTTTTGCTGCCTACGCAATACCGCTGGACCACTCATGAAATTTTAAATCTCTCCGGTTCTCAGTATTTGCACTGGGAAATTTGCCTGTTCAGCAGGTTCCAGGTTGGTTCTGGCACAGGAACAGCAACTCCATTTATTTCAACAGGAAGAGGACATTGAGAAGTATTAAATAATTTCCTTTTTGTTTTGAATTAACACAGTTTACATAAATCTGTTGTATTTAAACAATAACATATAGGTTGAACAGATCATCCAAGACTTTTCCAGGCCAGAAATAGCTAATACCAGGGACATAATTTTAAGGTGATTAGAGGAATGTATGTGGGGTGTCAGAGGTAGGGTTTTAATACACAGAGTGGTAGATGTATGGAATGTCCTGAATAGAGAACATAGAACATAGAACAGTAAAGCACAGGAACAGGCACTTCAGCCCACAATGTTGTGCCAAACCAGCTAAAAAGCAAATTAAAAACACCCAAACATTAATCCCTCCTACCTACATAATGCCCATATGTCTCCCTCACATCCATGACCTATCAAAACGTCTATGGAAAGCCTCTAGTGCGTTTGCCACTACCACCATACCAGGCAGCATGTTCCAGGCATCTGCCACTCTCGGATTAAAAAATTTACCCCTCACATCTTCTTTGAACCTACATGCTCTCACCTTCAATGCACGCCCCCTGCTATTAGACATATCTACCCTGGGAGAAAGATACTCCCTGTCTACTCTATCTATGCCTCTCATAATCTTATAAACCTCTATCAGATCTTCCTTCAGGCTCCGCCTCTCCAAAGAAAAGAACCCAAGTTTGTCCAGCTTCTCATGATAGCACATGCCCTCTGAATCAGGCAGTATCCTGATAAACCTCTTCTGCATCCTCTTCAAAGCCTCAGTATCCTCCCTATAGGGGGCCGACCAGAACTGTATGTAATACCCCAGATGTGGCCTAACCAGATTTGATAAAGTTGCAACACAACTTCTTGACTTTTGAACTCAATGTCTTGACTAATAAAAGATATCACTTCCTGCTAGTAAGTGAGATGAACCACCAAATACTGTGGAAAAATACGTAAATTTGTTTAAAAAGTACAGCATTAATCTTACAGTAATTAATCTGATAAAAAGTACTTTTTTAAAAAAAACTGGTTTCCAACCAGGGATATGGACCAATCGCTGGCTTGTTTCGGCAATTGCCATGGATGAGTTAGGCCAAAGGGGTCAAATTCCTAAGATCTATTTCCCTTTGGGGTAACTCGATGAGTAATGCATCTTAGTAAGGTCTTTGTAACCACCCTTTCGACCTCCGTAGCCATTTACATAGAGCTATGAACTGGTAAAAGAATCTTGCCCTTAATAGTATACAGTCTCCTTGCATTTGCCCTACCCAGGTGCAACACCTTCGATTTATCTGGACTAAATTCCATCTACCATTTCTCTACCCGTGTTTGCAACTGATCTATATCATGCTGTATTCTTTGCCGGTCTTCTACACTGTCCACAGCTCCACCAACCTTGGTATCATTTGCAAATTTACGCCCATCTACATTTTCATCCAGGTCATTTATATACAGTACAAGTCCCAGTACAGATCTCTGTGGAACACCACTAATGACAGACCACCAGCTGGAATAACTTCCTTCAACTTCAACCACTTCCTTTGATTTTCTGTGCTCCAGCCAGTTCTGAATCCAAACAGCCAATTCAGTGCAGACCCCATGCGTCTTAATCTTCTGGATTAGCCTCCCATGAGGGATTTTATCAATCATCTTACTAAAATCCATGTAGACAACATCCCATGCTCTACCTTCATCAATCTCTCTTGTCACCTTGTCAAAAATTTCATTCAACTTGGTAAGACATGACCTGCCCCGGACGAAGCCATGCTGGCTCTCCCTAATTAGGTCAAGGTCTTCCACATGCACATCCATTCTACCCCTAGGAATTTTCTCCAGCAATTTCCCTGCAACTGGCATGAGAATCACTGATCTATACTTCCCAGGATTTTCCCTTGTTTCCTTCTTAAACAACAGGTACAACATTAGCCACTCGTCTGTCCTCTGGGACCTCACTGTGCGTAGAAAGGACATGAAGGTACTGGTCAAGGGACCAGCAATCTTGTCTCTTGCCTTCTTCAATAATCTAGGGTAAACCCCATCAGGCCAGGGGACTTATCCACCTTAATACTAGTTAGGAGGCCAACACTTCCTCCTCCTTGACCTCTAAATATCCTAACATATTTACTGTATATACTCAACACTGTTCTCCTGGTCCTCCATGTCTTTTCCTTTTAAATACTGAAGCAAAGTACTCATTAAGTACCTCATTGACATACTTTATGTTCAGACAAATGTTCCCCTCTTTATCTTTGAGTGGTCCTGCCCTCTCTCTAGTTATCCTCTTGCTCTTGAGATCTTTTGGTGGCAGAGATACATTAGAGACATTTAAGAAACTCTTAGATGGGCACATGGATGGTGAAAAAATCGAGAGCTATGTTGAAAGGGATGGTTAGGCTGATCTTAGTTTAGGTAAAAAAGTTGGCACAACATTGTGGGCCAAAGATGCTGTGTTGTGCTGTAGTGTTCTAAGTTCCCTGTTCTGTGATTAGTCAGAGATGGGTAACACATCTTTTGGAACCCCCCCCCCATTAATGCCCACCTTTTTTTGTCCGGCTATACTTTGATAAAATGAATGCAAGCAGTAAGCTCACTATAAAAATTACAAATGATTATTTCAGCAAAGACAATTTCAGTTCATAATAAGCTTTGAGAATCCTTCACTGTGAGTTTCAAACACAAGACTGGAAACTCGAGAAGATTGTATGATTGCTTTGTTATACTTCGGTATCTAAACTATAGGAGCTTGGAATCTCAGAGCTGGAGATGATTATACAGAACGGCAGCATTGTAGAGTTATCAGCTAACCGGAAGGTAATACAGGACAAGAGGCATGGTAATAATGTCTAAATACTTATTAATTTGCTTTGGGATATCAACAGGAATTTTAGGTTGCTGGAGTTGAGAAAGGACTGCCAGACAGGAAGATGCCATGCAGACGAAGCCATTCTATTTTACTGCCCTGTTTACAGCACCTTATCATGCTTAGGCTCGTGAAAATGAAAGGAGTAGAATAAAAAAGGCGACATCCACCACTGCTTTTAATAAATCCTGATCATATTATGAAGTTAGCATTTGTAATGGATGTTTCCATTTTTAAAAATTAACTTCAATTATTTTTATTAGTATTGCATCATTCTTTCCTTCCATCCTTCTTGCTGCTGAAGATAACCTGGGTATTGGTTTGTCCCCTTGTGTTAGCCAGCCAAAGCTTTAATTTCAGTTGGTTATTCATGCTCATGGATTTGACGCCATGGTTAGTGGAATTTGTACTTTGAACGACTACAGAGGAGTGGTCATGGAGAACATGAGTCTTCTTCTCTTTCTTTCAGTTCAGCAAAGGAGAGTTTGTTTTACCCTTCACCACGATTCAGGGTCAAGGACCTGAATTTACAGTGGCAGGACATTCAGAATTAGGATTACAGGCTTGCACCTGATTGTACACTGAGTTGTTGCAGGTGTTATCTTGCAGCATGCAGTGAGGAAATCTGGTTAATTGGGCTTGGAGTAAAGAGGCAGCTTCCACTGATTATGCAGACATAATGGAGAAACCAAGAAGGATTCAGGACTTGGGTCTTTCTGCAACACATAATAACCAAAAGGGGAATGACAAGATAGAAGTTCAAGTGCTTCCTCTACTATGAGAATGAGGAAATATAGCTGCAAGATAAAGAGGAGGAGATACTGTATAAACTGTGATGCACAGAAGTTTTTTTTTTGCAGAGGGTTACCGATCACTGGAATCCTCCACCTTGGAATCCAAGAAATATCTGCAGGAGGTAGATAAATTTGTGAAATATCAGGGAGTTCAGGGCTATGCGGGACTGACACAGAAGAGGAGTTGAGGCTTGGAGAAGAACAACCATGGTTATATTTGGTGCCCAGACATGCTTGAGAGCCAGAAGTCCTAATCTTTCCTCTTGATTTCATCTGGAATGATAACTTATGTGAGCAAACTCAATGCCAAATCAAACATAGAAAATGTGGCAGCGGAGATTTAGCTTAAGAAAGACGAAAATCCCACCACAGCAGTTGAGAAAATTTAATTTATGTCATTAAATAAATGTGGAATCCATTGAGTCTGCACCGCCATTCTAACATAGCTGGTTTATTATCCCTCTCAATTCCATTTTTCTGCCTTCTCCCCGTAACCTTTGACAGCATGACTAATCAAGAACCTATCAACCTCCACTTTAAATATACTCAGTGATTTGGCCTCCACAACCATCTGTGGGGATAAATTTCACAGATTCTCCACCCTCTGGCTAAATAAATTCCTTAAAGTCTCTTTTCTGAAGGGACATACTTGTATTCTGCGTCTGTGCCCCCTGGTTCTAGATTCACCCACTACTGGAAACATCTTCTCCACATCCACTCTATCTAAGCCTTTCAATATTCTGTAGGTTTTAATGAGATCCCCCCCTCCCCCAACTTCATTCTTCTAAACTCCAGTGAGTACAGGTCCAGAGCCATCAAACGCTCCTCAAATGTTAACTCTTTCATTCCCGGAATCATTCTCCTGAACCTCATCTGGACCTTCTCCAATGCCAGTATATCTTTTCTTAGTTAAGGGGCCCAAAACTACAATGTTCTGTCATTCTACAATTCAACATAATGCACAGTCAGAAGAAGCAAATCTGGTCAACTGCAGCAAAAAAAAATACTTAGGAAGCCCTGAATCAGCAAAAGGCATTTCTTATCTAATACAGATTGACTTTAGTCAATCATTTTTCTGAATATTGCTACTAAATTCCTGTGTCATCGTACCACAGTCAGTCAGGCATTGACTATAAAACTGACCTTGCTCTACTCGTAGAAGCAGTAAAATAGACTTAAAGAGCAAGCTGAAGAATCCATTGACAATGGGTAGCAACTAAGACAACAAACAGACAAACTGTGATGCAAATCCTGGGGCAACAAGTGGTTTGACAGCAACCTAACTCCATTTACCCACCTTATATCTAGAACATAGAACTTTACAGCACAGTATAGGCCTTACATCCCACGAAGTTGAACCAACCTTATAACTGACACTAAGATCAATCTAATGATTCCCTCCCACGTAGCGCTCCATTAACAATTGGGACAATAAAAATGGGTGAGGATAGAGACTTTAACTATTAATTCATCATCCACCAAATAGCTTCTCTCTCATTAATAGATGTTAATATAGGAGCATAGGTAAAAGAGATGGCCAATTAATCCCCTGAGCAAGTTTCAGCTTCCAATGAGATCATGACTGATTGGTAACCTAACTCCATTTACCCATTTGGATCTAGAACATAGAACATAGAACATCACAGTACAGTACAGGCCCTTTGGCCCACGATGCTGTGCCGACCTTTTAACCTCCTCTAACATCAATTTAATACCTCCTTCCCACGTACACCTCCATTTTGCTATCATCCATTTGCCTATTTAAGGATCTCTTAAATATCCCTAATCTATCTGGCATACCACTACCCCTGGCAGCACATTCCAAGCACCCACCAGACTCTGTGTAAAAAATTTGACACTGCCAACCCCTTATATTTTCCTCCAATCTCCTTAAAAATATGTACCCTCATATACGTCATAATCTGTATGCATTTAAAACCTTTCATTGGTAAAAATCTATGAACTACGAAATGAAAATTATTTATTGCATTTCATGGCAATGGTCATCCAGGAAAAATGAATAAAATGCATTTCAGAATATTACACTTTCCATTTATATACTTAGACAGAAACCCAATAGGGATTTTTTTCAGTTACAATAACACCAGTGTTGCAAACCAGTGAAAAAAACACTTATCTGTTTAGAAGATATATTAACTGAATGTGCTGATTGATTAGTGAGAATGCTGAATAACAGTCAGAAGTTAAAAGCTGCCAGCTGGTTTGAAATAATTCAAAGAGTTAGGGACTGCCTACATTTTGGGAGGAAAAGCCTTTGCAGCTTGTGCTTATACACTGTCAGGCCTGGAATTTCCAAAGGATTCATACAAGTTTGGAAGGAAAGGGTAACAGAACTCAAATACACATTTGATAAAAAGAAAACTTAACACCTCTACCCCATGTATTTTTCATGCTTAACCAAATACAATAATATTTGCAGAAATTCAGAATTGGTGTGAGAACATCGTTGGTGCATTCTGATGACCAGTTTAAGACACATTACTTTCAAATAATGACCTCACCACTGGGCACAGATGTTAAGGTTAACATTTCTGTATTTTCAGAACGTGAACACCACATGGATCTCATTAAAACTAAAGAGATGCCCAAATGTGGCTCAATCTATGAATTTTACTTTTGGTGCAGATGAATTCTCATAACGAGCAGTTAGAAGCTGAAGAACGAAGAGGAAGCCAAACTTTTCAAGTCCAAAGAAATGGCCCAGATGACAGTATCCTCCGTTTAAGAAATCGATACAGACTTCTGAAATTATGAACTGGTTTTATTACAGAACCTCAAAAGTTTAAGGTGAAACACGATTAAAATAAATCAGATTTGAAACTCCAGATGTCCATCTTAAATATAAGTAATTCTGTGAAGTTAACTCCCTGTTCAAGTGATAGAACAAAAGTGTTGCATTTATATAACTTCTGAGGACGTGACAGAATGGTTTAGAACCAATGAAATAGCTTACTGCAATATGATCACTTTTGCACTTAAGGAACCTGATCATCTAAAAGGCTTTTATATATTGGCGAGACCCGACGCAGACTGGGAGACCGCTTTGCTGAACATCTACGCTCTGTCCGCCAGAGAAAGCAGGATCTCCCAGTGGCCACACATTTTAATTCCACATCCCATTCCCATTCTGACATGTCTATCCATGGCCTCCTCTACTGTAAAGATGAAGCCACACTCAGGTTGGAGGAACAACACCTTATATTCCGTCTGGGTAGCCTCCAACCTGATGGCATGAACATCGACTTCTTTAACTTCCGCTAGGCCCCACCTCCCCCTCGTACCCCATCTGTTACTTATTTTTATGCACACATTCTTTCTCTCACTCTCCTTTTTCTCCCTCTGTCTCTCTGAATATACCTCTTGCCCATCCTCTGGGTCCCCCCCCCCCGTCTTTCTTCTCGGACCTCCTGTCCCATGACCCTCTCGTATCCCCTTTTGCCAATCACCTGTCCAGCTCTTGGCTCCATCCCTCCCCCTCCTGTCTTCTCCTATCATTTTGGATCTCCCCCTCCCCCTCCAACTTTCAAATCCCTTACTCACTCTTCCTTCAGTTAGTCCTGACGAAGGGTCTCAGCCTGAAACGTTGACTGCACCTCTTCCTAGAGATGCTGCCTGGCCTGCTGCGTTCACCAGCAACTTTGATGTGTGTTGCTTGAATTTCCAGCATCTGCAGAATTCCTGTTGTTTGCATTTAAAATAACTCTACATACAGTGTACTATATATAATACAACTACTATATAGACATCTGCAGCACAGTAAATTTTAAATTGTCCCGTTCAGGCTTAAAGGTTTAATTGCTGTGGGGGCTTTCTTACTTTTGTGATACAACATCTTTCCTAACAAGTCTCACCTGCTTGGCAGATAAGACTTGTGGCTGTGAAATAATCTCAGGTTCTAGGAGCCTCCTCTGTGGTGGTTGTAAGAGTTGACTCTGGGACCACAGGAAGTGGTTCTGACATCTCTGTAGATCTTTCCTCTGGATATGATGGCATCCCAAACAGTGCATGGCAAGCTGCTCAATCAAGCCACCAGACAAAGCTTTGAGACAACAATTTAATTTTGACCACGTCCAGATGACTGTCATTTGGATGGTACAACTCTTAATCCTCACATAAAACATCATCTGACAAAGGCAAGTTCATCCTGGAGCTGGTAAAAATGAGGGAACTGGGATTGTTGCTGCACAGTCCAGACATTTTGAATCACCGTGTAGACCTGAGACAGTGTGGGGTCTTTTCTGATTTTTCTTTGGATCATCTCTGCTGTAATAGGGAGACTTTCAATTTGAATTAGGGAGCATATGTCAAGTGGAGTGTCCTCTTTTGTAAGTTTTCAGGTATTTTCTTTTCCAAAAGTAAACGGGACAATCCATAAACATTTCCCTGATTAGTTGTCTTCTTGAATTCAATCTAGTAACTGCATTCTCCAAAAAACAGTACCCATCCCTGCATCCGATCTACTGCTGTTAGTGGAACACCATTCTGCTGACAGAAAATGGACACTAGTGGTTGATTACAACACACATAAAAGTTGCTGGTGAACGCAGCAGGCCAGGCAGCATCTCTAGGAAGAGGTACAGTCGACGTTTCAGGCCGAGACCCTTCGTCAGGACTAACTGAAGGAAGAGTTAGTAAGAGATTTGAAAGTGAGAGGGGGAGGGGGAGATCCAAAATGATAGGAGAAGACAGGAGGGAGAGGGATGGAGCCAAGAACTGGACAGATGATTGGCAAATGGGATATGAGAGGATCATGGGATAGGAGGCCTAGGGAGAAAGAAAAGGAGGAGGAGGAAAAAAACCCAGAGGATGGGAAAGGGACAGAGGGAGAGAAAGAATGTGTGTATGTAAATAAATAACGGATGGGGTATGAGAGGAAGGTGGGGCGTTAATGGAAGTTTGAGAAGTCAATGTGCATGCCATCAGGTTGGAGGCTACCCAGACGGAATATAAGGTGCACACATTCTTTTTCTTTCTCTCTCTCCTTTTTCTCCCTCTGTCCCTCTCACTATACCCCTTGCCCATTCTCTGTGTTTCCCCCCTCCCCCTTTTCTTTCTCCCTAGGCCTCCTGTCCCATGATCCTCTCATATCCCTTTTGCCAATCAACTGTTCCGCTCTTGGCTCCATCCTTCCCCCTCCTGTCTTCTCCTATCATTTTGGATCTCCCCCTCCCCCTCCCACTTCCAAATCTCTTACTAGCTCTTCTTTCTGTTAGTCCTGATGAAGGATTTCGGCCCGAAACGTCTACCGTACCTCTTCCTAGAGATGCTGCCCGGCCTGCGGCGTTCACCAGCAACTTTGATGTGTGTTGCTTGAAATTCCAGCATCTGCAGATTTCCTTGTGTTTACTAGTGGTTGATGATCAGTTATGAGGGTAAAGTCTCTCCCATACAAGTATTGGTTGAAATGTTTTACACCCCAAACCAGGCTCAGGGATTCTCTGTCAATCTGTGCATAATTTTTCTCTGCAGCAGTAAGGAAACATGCTGCAAAAGCTACGGGGTATTCACTTCCATCACTCATAACATGTGACAAGACCGCGCCTGTACTATAAGGTGAGGCATCACAGGCAAGCTTCACTGGATGATATGGATCATAATGTGTGAGTACAGTATCTGATGTCACCATTTCGTTTACCTTTTGGAAAGCCACCTCACACTACTTTGTCCATTGTCATTTCTTTCTGCTCTGCAATGAAGAGTTCATGGAATGGAGCACCGTAGCAAGGTTTGGCAGGAACCATATGTTTATAATATTACTCAAATTTTACTGAAATGTTAAATACACACCTGAGGCAAAGGAATAGTTGATTTTTGGATTAACCATTCTTTTGCTTTCAAGATGCTGCCTGAACCATTGAGTTGTTCTGGGAGTTTTCTTTTTGCCTCATATTCCAGTATTTGTCAGATTTCACCATCAGACCCTTAAGGATTAGTTCCTGGCCAGGGAGCAGGGCTATCACCATTATAATAAAGAACAATGAGATCAGATACAACTACCTGAGGGAGCAAGGAGGGCCTGAGGTTAATATCTGCTGTGTTAGATGAGACCTCTGACAACCTAATAATCACTTTGTGCAGCAATGATATTTTAACCTGCGATATTATGGAAAAGTATCTGGAGTAGAACTTGAACCTACAAACCTTCTGTCAAGGTTTCTGCCATCCAACAGACAGATCATGAAAGAGACCATTTACATCTGGAAATTTGAGTGCAGCATTTTGGAGTTAGAAATTATGATCTTTCTCCAATTTACTGGTGTTTGAGATGCCATCATTTCTGGCCTTAAAGCTTTCCAAATTTGCTGTTCAGTTTAATGGATCCATAGCCACAAGTTTTTTGGAAAGGACTTCTCTGTTAATTATTCTCTTGCCCATTTCATGTTAAAGTCAGTTGTTACAATGGGAGTGTCATCCCTGTTGTTATCAGTTCACTTAAAACAGACCAGGTAATGAAAACAGAAAATTCAAGTCTGCATATTTGAAGTACAAAGCCCAGGAGACAATTAAAAGCACAAAGAAAGAAATCTTCTCTATAATACTTAGTCAGTAACTTATCCTATTTGGATTCATTGTTCAGGAAGAACCAAAGCATTGGGTAGAATAGATGGGAAGGATCTGCTTCTGTTAGCAGAAGGCTCAGAATTAATTAATTAATTAATTAATTAAGCAGGGAACCAGGAGGAAGTTGAGGAAGATTATTCTCACTTGTAGATGATGGGATTCTGAAATAAACTGAAAGAATTATGGAGGCAGAAATTTATTGCACATTTTAATGCATCCAATGTTCTAAAAACCACAAGAGCATGAAGCGGTATTAAGCCACATTGTTTGTTCATAGCCAGCACAAAGGCAATACAAATTTCTACAGCACATTTGTCTGAGTACATTTAGACTCAAACATGGTTTATCCAGGTTATAAATATTATTGGGAATTTGCAAGAACAGACTCAATAGCAACAAAATAATAGAGGGAAAGTTTAGATCAAATATGTTACTATATATTTTGCTTTATTACGTACCATTCTTCATTACTGCAAATAATGATGGCAGAAATTAAACAGTTGTGTTCCTAGTTTGACAGTCACAATAGATTCACTTTCAAAATCCAACTTAAAATATGGCAAGCCCATTATTTATTAAGAAATCTGTCTAAAGGCAGTTAGTCCATAGAGAAAAGACCTGATTCCAGTCACTCATTGCCAGTCTTCTCGTCATATAATAAAATACCACACTGGCTTTATAAGTCCCATTTGTCAACAGAGGCTGGAATCAGACTACTTATCCTCATTCAATCAACTTAACATAACTGTGTGTTAGTCAAATGTTTGAGGACACCAGGGGCCAAACCGGCCAACATCAGAGCAAAAGAACCAGCATAAGGGGAACAAGCAAAAGTTCAGAGTTAACTTTCACAAGGAATTAGGTTTGAATATTACAATATATTCTGCATAGCGGAAAGCTGACATTTCTTAATATAACCTCAGAATCACTCAGAGCATTCCTTCACTCAAAAAGTGAAAAGTGCACTGCATTAGAAGGATTCTTCAGAAGAACGCCAGCAAATATTCGTCAATTTTTCATAAACCCTTACGTCAACTTTGTATTCAAAATGAAGGTCAATTTCCCACTCCAGTTATTATTTCTGACGCAATACTTCTACAGTCGATGATAATCTCATTAACTCTAACTGGATATGTTAATTTTTCTTGTTTTCTTGCTTTTCTAAAAATTATTATTGTATGATATCATAGGTAGTTGAAGAATCCTGAGCTATTTCATATTCAATCAGATATTTTATGGAATTTCAGCTTACCTGTAATTATCTTCTTAAGGGAATGTCATCAATGGATATGAATGCAAATGAATGATGGCATAGATTAGAATATGAAATGAGGATATGGATTAGTCTCCCATAGAAAGAATATTTAATATCTATTTCAAAGGATGTAACAGAACAGAGCAGGAGATTCTACTGCATTCTCATGATCTTATGTGAGAGAGTGTATTATTTTATCAACCAATGTATTATTATAAACAAGATAATGGTGTATACAAGTATTTTAAACCAATAAAAGTTGCTTATTTCAGTCTTTTTTATACTAATGAAAAATCTTTTATCGTGCCTCACAGGAGCTCAAGTTTAACGTTGTTATGCAGAGAAGCAATAGTCCATAGGTAAACATCAGTCAATCAAATTACTAATTCAATTGTATTGTGATGTTAACTGAGGGTTAGATATTTGCCAAGAAATTGGAAGATCTTTCCTAATCTTTGACAGAACTTCCGTCTATGGACTCACTTTACACTGCACGCTGTCAGAGCAGTGCTGCCAGGATAATCAAGGACACCACCCACCCAGCCAACACACTTCTCGTCCCTCTTCCCTCCGGGAGAAGGCTCAGGAGCTTGAAGACTCGTACGGCCAGATTTGGGAACAGCTTCTTTCCAACTGTGATAAGACTGCTGAACAGATCCTGACCCGAATCTGGGCCGTACCCTTCAAATATCCAGACCTGCCTCTCAGTTTTTTTGCACTACCTTACTTTCCATTTTTCTATTTTCTATTTATGATTTATAATTTAAATTTTTAATATTTACTAACTTTTACTATTTTTAATATTTAATATTTGTAATCCAGAGAGTAGGAAGCACAGAATCAAATATCGCTGTGATGATTGTACATTCTAGTATCAATTGTTTGGTGACAATAAAGTATAAAGTATAAAGAACTAACAGATTCCTTTGCATCCATCTGAAAATCTTCATCTAATATCCGCAGTGACAAAGTGTCAGTCAAGAGTTTGCATAACCAGGATCCAGTTTGTAAGCTGCTACCACCAGTTGAAAAGAGCAAGCTCTGATCAAAGCCAAATAGGCTTAGGAGATGGAGAGGTGTTTTGTGCAGGGAAAAAATTGTGGTTGTTTAAAAGTTGTTAAACAAATCTGGCTATGGTAACTTACAGTGGGATGTCCCCATGGCCTGCATCAAGGAAAGCCATCAACAGGGTTCTCCTCAACTAACTCTTTCCAGCGGCTGAGGATAAAAATCATAGTTTAGATTCCATCCTCCCAGATGCACAGTGAACATGATGAGTCACGCCCTGAAAGATTGACTGTTTATTCCTCTCTGTGTAGATGCTGGCTGATCTGCTGAGTTTCTCTAGAATTTTGTGTGTGTTACTGTGAACCTTGTCTGCAGGACTACTCCAATGCAGAAAGAATCAACTCCTGAGTGTACCTTTTTTGATCTCCCTAAAGTCTCTGAGATTATTGGTCAGGTGGGGACAAGGGAACAGCTCCTCCCATTTGATTGCCCACAGAAACTGGTCGACATGTATTCTTGCTCCATAACGACATGAAGGACATGATATCAGCTGGACTTCAATATCAGTGTCCTGATGAAGGGTCTCGGCCCGAAACATTGACTGTTCACTCTTTTCCATAGATGCTGCCTGGCCTGCTGAGTTCCTCCAGGATCTTTTATGCAGTGCAACAGAACCATTCTCAGTAAAAACAAGGCTGATCCATTTTCTCATCCTTTCCTGCCATGGCACTGAATTTCACCTCTCACAAACTTCCCACGGGAGTGGGAATAATCCTTATATATAATGAAAAGCTATTTAACTGATAGCATGACACATTGGAGCCAAGAGCCTCAAACCTCCGTGGACAAGCTACAGTGTGCATACTCAAAGACTAAGTCACAATTCATTGCTGGAATTTTCACTGAAACATACAAGAAAATGGGCCTTACACACAACATTTGCAAGACCAAGGCCTTTGACCATCCTGCTGCTGCTTCGCAGATCTTCATAGTGAGACACTAGAAAAAATCGAACTGCTTCCCATATCTGCGGAGCCACCTGTCATTGAAGGTAGACAATAAACGAGGACTGAGTGTCCTCATAATCTAAAAAAAAAGCCTGACCTCTTATTCCTTCTGAGACTGGACTATCTGCAGCTGATATCTCAAGGCAGTGGAAGAATAATCACCAAATCTGTCACTGCAATATGTTCAAATTCACTGGAAGGATGGGCAAATCAAAGAAGGAACAACTCGGCAAATAGTAGAAAAGATCCAAAGATCTCTCAAAGCCTTCTTAGAGGAATCCTCGGATTTGCTGGCCCATGATCACTGAAAACAGAGAAGAAGCATTCCAAGTGATGTTGAAAGTCTCAAGCTCATGCATCAGGAGCACAAAGAAAAGCTGCCAAAGCTACAGAAAGAATAGACCACCTCATTAACTACCAACCTGATTCCCCAGGAAAAGTCTGCAGTTCTCACACTGGCCTCATCAGCCACATCAGAACCCACAAAACTGGAGTGGAATTAAGTCATGCTTGATGCAGAGGAACCACGTGAATAGAAGAAGAAGACTCACCTACTACCAAGTCCATGACTGCCTTACATATTGCTGAGGCAATACACTCTAATCATTATCTATTAACCAAGAGCAGAACCTAACTAGCAAATCTATCAACAGAACCTTCACACTTCCTGTTACTCCAAGTCTCACATCTACATGCTGTGCACACTGGCAACACCTCTCAGTAACTTCACCTTTGAATAGTCTCGATATCATTCTGGAGAGGAACATCCACCCTGACGAACTATCACTTCCCAGCACCAAGGATGGAATTGATGTTTGCATGGCACAGATAGAGAGTTAAGAGACTTGTAGGTAGTTGAACATGATCAATAACATGACGAATCCACTGGTGGACCAGGCCCACAGAATACCTACTGCTCATCTTGTGCAATACATCAAGCCCATGAGTGATAAGGCCATTCAAGTGTTGCTCCTTCTGAGGAGGGAAGAGTACTGTTCCCTCATTCCTTTCTCCATCATTCCTATTTGTCAAGAAAGTCCCCAGAGCAAATATGCAAATAGGCTCTTACAAACTTGATATCATGGACCACAAGCACATAGAGTCCCAACATGATCTACACAGAGTATCAGCAGGCCAGATGAAACCACTGCACCAGTGCTGCAGCTTAATCTATCCAAATCCATTGTCATGATCTGCTGTGCTAGATTTTTGATAGCACATACTCTGAACCAAACTTAACATAGTTGTTAACTGGTCTCATATCTTCCAAGGGATCATTAATATCTGATAAGAGCTGGCGATGTATCTAGTGTATTTTCAGTGCTAAAATGAAATATAAATGGTTTAACACTGGAAACACACAAATCAAATGTAATACAATTCTAAGGACTCAAAGTCCTACATTTCCATCATCATAATGCCTAAATAAACAACTTCAAAATGAGTTATGGAGGCAGAGTGATCATGTTACACTACCAGGGTTGTTTCATATTGTGTAGACTCTTGTGAATTGACGTCAATTAAAGGTCAACTGTCTAGGCCATGGTTGTCATGTCAGAATTTATATGGCTACACTAATAGACCAAATTTATTTTCAAAGAGTTGTGTTTTATCTGGCACTTTTCCCCTCAGCTTTTGGTATTTTATGTTCTATCTTTCTTCTATTAGGCTTTCCATTGCCATTCAATCTGGGTCCAAACACGCAGCGTACATGAAAATGGGTCAGACTTTATAATAACTCGGGCTACTTTTTCCCCACTGTCGGGAAACATTTTGCCCAGAAGCATCTCCAAATTGTTAAGGAGAAGTGAATTTTTGGTACATTTCAACTGTGAACCCTACACCACCGCCAACTCTGCAAGGATACACAACAAATTTACTTTCTGTCAAGACGACACAGAACATAGAACATAGAAGAGTACAGCACAGGAACAGGCCCTTTGGCCCACAATGTTGTGCCTAGCCAGCCAAAAAGCAAATCAAAACACCCAAACATTAATCCCTCCTACCTACACAATGAAAATATCCCTCCTTCTTCCTCAAACCCATGTGCCTATCTAAACATCTCCAAAAAGCCTTTAATGTGTTTGCTTCCACACTACACCAGGCAGCGCATTCCAGGCATCCACTGCTCTCCGAGTAAAAAATTTACCCCTCACATGTCCTTTTAACCTACCCCCCCTCACCTTCAATGCATGCTCTCTGGTATTAGACATTTCAACCCTGGGAAACAGATACTGCCCGTCTACTCTATCTATGCCTCTCATAATCTTATAAACTATCAGATCTCCCCTCAGCTTTCAGTGCTCCAGAGAAAACAACCCATGCTTCTTCAGCCTCTCATGATAGTACATGCCCTCTAAACCAGGCAGCACCCTGGATAACCTCTTCTGCACCCTCTCCAAAGCCTCAACATCCTTCCTATAGTGGGGCAACCAGAACTGTATCAATACTCCAGATGTGGCCTAACCAGAGTTTTATAAATTGTACCGTCTTCTTATATTTGCCCTACCAAAGTATAACACCTCAGATCTATCTGGTTTAAACTCCATTTGCCACTTCTCTGCCCATAGCTGTAACTGATCAATATCATGCCGTATTCTTTGCCAGTCTTCTATACTATCCACAACTCCACCAATCTTGGTATCATTCACAAACTTACTAACTCATCCATTTACATTTTCATTCAGGTCATTTATATACATTACGAACAGCAGTGGCCCCAGCACAGATCCCTGCAGAACTCCACTAGTTACAGATCTCCAGCTTGAAGAAGTCCCTTTAGCCAATACCTTCTGTTTTCTATGCACAAGCCAGTTCTTATTCAAACGGCCAATTCACCATGGACCCCATGCATCTTTTCAATATTCAACAGGTTTCAATGCGATCCTCCGTCATTCTTCTAAACTCCAGCATTACAGGCCCAGAGCATCAAATAATCCTCATATGATAACCCTTTCGTTCCTGGAATTATTTTCGTACACCTCCTCGGGACCCTGTCCTATGTCAGCACATCCTTTCTGGGATAAAAGGCCCAAAACTGATCACAATACTCCGGGTACAGTCTAAACAATGCCTTATCGAGCTTGCCTCAGCCATTATTGGCCATTGTATGCTTTTGTCATAACCATGGCCTCTGCCATGGAGTCTGGGTGCCCTCATAGGCCGACAACTGAACAAAGTCGGCCAATTAGTGTTTTACTATGAACTGTTCACTCCACTTCATTGTCTCTCCCTCTGCTCTTGGGCCATCATCGCTCATCCTTGTCAGCAAGACTCAACCACCAAAATGGACCCAGTGGAGAAAGAACAACTGGTCGTGGTGCAAGTTTTCACAAATAAAATGGCAGAAGCGTTTTAGGTTTAAGACAAACCATAACGACTTCTTTATCGTCCTCCAAACACAAAAAATAAAGCATGGTAAATAATTTCACATCATGATGTCCTCACATCAGACCAGCCCCTTAAAGGAGACCCCAATTCAATGTCGATGGCTGTGAATTATGCAGATGTTTCCACCCTTTACATTATCCTACAAAGGCACTTGCAGAACGACAAGCCCAGCTCAAACCGAAGTTCATGGAGAAGTTAGAGTCGGTAGAGTCTGAGTTGGCAGAAGTGACTCATGCAGTGTGACAACTACTTTCAGAGCGATAAGCCCAATCCAAGCAGGAGGAATAGGTGTCAGACTTGCAGCGGCAGTTCAGCAACATAGCACAGAGAGCTAGAATCAGATGGCGGCCATTGTTGCTCTCACTGCTACTGTTGAGCAACTCACTACTGACAGCCATATCTGCTTTTGCGGCTGCAAATCAGCAGCCTTCAGCCAGGATAGTCCCACTCCCAGCGTCCGCACCACCTGCATCTTCCTCTATAGCAGCCTCATCTGCCTCAGCTACTACTGCCCTGACACCCGTGACAGTGTCCAGACCAGAACCGAGTATTCTTCCACCAGGCAGATACTCTGGTGACCCCGAAGGCTGCAGGAACTTTATTACCCAGTGAGAGCTGACTTTCCAAGCCAAGCCAGGTTGGCTCAGCGATGATGCAGGTAAACTGGTTTGCATGGTGAATAAATTCGACAGACCTCACTCAGCACTCAATGCTCCATGGAAACAAGATTCCCCTGCAGCCCAGCCTTTGAAGTAATTTGTATTCGAGTTTAAGAGAGTGCTTGGTCTTCCACGACTTGGTCAGGAGCCTCCTGGACCTGCGCCAAGGGAAAGGGACAGTGAGGGACTATGCAGTAAGCTTCTGCGCTGTTGCGATGGAGACAAGGTGGAACAATGGATCCCCCAACAATGCTTTTCAGCGTGGGCTGAGCACAATGGTTTAGCATGAGATTGCAGTGTGTGATGAGTTGGACAGCCTGGATGACCTGATAAATCTGGCCATTCAAACTGACAACAGAGCAACTGAGTGGAGCAGAGAAAGTATGCCCGGGGCTTCCTACTCTTTAGATTACCAACTGTCTTCACTCTCTCTCTCATTGCCCAATGCACAGTCTGCAAAGGAGCCTATGCAGGTAGGCCGCATGTACCTATCTCAGGAGGAACAGGGCTGGCACAGGAGAACAGATTCCTGCCTCTAATGCAGCATTCCAGGACACTTCCGGGCATCGTGTCCCAAGCGCCCCATAAGAGAGGAATCCTGGTAATTCTGATAGGTCGATTCTCCCTGCGCGCATCCGTTCCAATCACGTAATGCTCCCAGCTTCCTTGTTGTGGGGGGTGGGGGGTCCCAGACCCATGAGCTTCAGGCATTTATTGACTCCAGGGCAGCTGAGAACCTCATTGATATCCCTCTGGCTCAAAGATAGAGAGTTCTGACTTAGCAACTGAGAGAGGATATCAATGTCAAGACTCTGGATAATCTGCCTCTGGGCACCAGCAAGATCCACCTTTCCACAGAACCCCTCCAACTTGTACTAGAAGGTAACCATAGGGAACAGCTCTCCTGTCTTGTTGATTCACCTGAACTGCTGCTGATGCTTGGCCTTCCCTGGCTATCTCAACACAATCCCTGGATTGATTGTTCCCAAAAGGATCTCCGTGCCTGTCTATCTCTCTGGGTCCAGCTCCAGTCCCTGTCTGTATGCCCATTCCAGTGCCAACTACCTGTGTGGACCTGTCTAGTGTTCCAGCTGAGTATGCTGATCTTCGTCAGGTCTTCAGTAAGCAGAAAGCCACCTCCCTTCCTCCACATCAGCCATATAACTGCACCATTGACCTCTTGCCTGGTGCTAGTTCTCGGGGCCAGATCTTTTCCTTCTCTCATCCTGAAATAGTGGCCATGGGAGAATATATCAAGGAGACATTAGCCTTGGGAATTATCCATCTGTCAACCTGGCCAGCAGGGACAGGCTTCTCTTTTGTGATCAAGAAGAATGGTAGGCTCTATCCCTGCATTATCAGCCCCTCATCAACATCACAATGAACTGTTACCCTATTTCCCTGCTTGCCACTGCATTTGAACATCTCCACAGAGCAACCACATTTTCCAAGATAGATCTGTGTAATGCTTACAACCTGGTTTGCATGCGAGAAGGGGACAAGTGGAAGACAACATTCAACACCTCTACTGGCCACTGTAAATACTTCATGATGTCATTTGGTCTGGCTAGTACCCCAGCTGTTTTTCGGGCCCTGGACAGTAATCTGTTCTGGGACGTGTTGAATCAGTTTGTTTTTGTGCTTCTGGATGACATTCTTATTTATTTCTGCTCTTGCCAGGAACACACCCGGCATGTCCAGAGGGTTAGAAACATATACACAGAAACATAGAAAACCTACAGCACAATACAGACCACAAAGCTTTGCCGAACATGTCCTTACCTTAGAAATAACCTTGGGTTGCCCATAGCCCTCTATTTTTCTGAGCACCATGTACCTATCCAGGAGTTTCCTAAAGACCCTATCGCATCCACCTCCACCACCATTGCTGGCAGCCCATTCCACGCACTCACCACTCCCTGCGTAAAAAAACTTACCCCTGACACCTCCTCTGTACCTACTCCCCAGTACCTTAAAACTGTGCCCTCTCATGCCAGCCATTCCAGCACTGGGAAAAAGCCTCTGACTATCCACACAATCAATGCCTCTCATCATCTTGTACACCTCTATCAGGTCACCTCTCATCCTCCGTTGCTCCAAGGAGAAAAGGCCGAGTTCACTCAACATATTCTCATAAGGCATGCTCCCCAATCGAGGCAACATCCTGGTAAATCTCCTCTGCACTCTTTCTATGGTTTCCACATCCTTCCGGTAGTGAGGCGACAGATCTGAGCACTGCACTCCAAGTGGGGTCTGACCAGGGTCCTGTATAGCTGCAACATTACATCTCGGCTCCTAAACTCAATACCACAATTGATGAAGGCCAATGCACCGTATGCTTTCTTAATGGCAGTTAAAATGTCAGATGGCTCCTTCAGAACAACCTTTATGCCAAGTCAGAAAAGAGTCAATTCTGCAAAGAGCAGGTGTCATTCTCGGACTACATCCTCACCCCTTCCAGTGTTCAAATGGACCCATGTAAACTTCAGGCAGTCACAGAGTGACCCACATCATCTACAGTCAAACAAGTGAGGCCCTTCATGGGATTTGCAAACTTTTTTCACTTCTTCATCAGAAACTTCTGCTCCACCACAGCCCCCATAAACACACTCACCAAGAAGACGAATGGACAAGTGAAGCAGACCAAGCATTCTCAGAGCTAAAGTACTGGGAGACCTCAGTCAGTCCAGATCAGAAGCAGCATCTCCAACACCATGACACTGAGCACGGGACCCCCCCCAGGGCTGTGTGCTCAGTCCACTGCTGTTCACTCTGCTGACCCACGACTGTGCTGCAACACACAGCTCGAACCACATCATCAAGTTCGCCGATGACACAACCGTGGTGGGTCTCATCAGCAAGAACGATGAGTCAGCATACAGAGAGGAGGAGCAGCGGCTAACGGACTGGTGCAGAGCCAACAACCTGTCTCTGAATGTGAACAAAACAAAAGGGATGGCTGTTGACTTCAGGAGGACACGGAGCGACCACTCTCCGCTGAGCATCGACGGCTCCTCCGTAGAGATCGTTAACAGCACCAAATTTCTTGGTGTTCACCTGGTGGAGAATCTCACCTGGTCCCTCAACACCAGCTTCGTAGCAAAGAAAGCCCAGCAGCGTCTCTACTTTCTGTGAAGGCTGAGAGAAGTCCATCCCCTATTCCCTCATCCTCACCACATTCTACAGAGGTTGTATTGAGAGCATCCTGAGCAGCTGCATCACTGCCTGGTTGGGAAATTGCACCGTCTCGGATCGCAAGACCTTTCAGTGGATAGTGAGGTCAGCTGAGAAGATCATTGGGGTCTCTCTTCCCGCCAGTACAGACATTTACACCACATGCTGCATCCACAAAGCAAACAGCATTGTGAAGGACCCCACGCACCCCTCATACGAACTCTTCTCCCTCCTGCCATCTGGCAAAAGGTACCGAAGCATTCGGGCTCTCACGACCAGACTATGCAACAGTTTCTTCCCCCAAGCCATCAGACTCCTCAATACCCAACCTACTGCCCTTTACTGTGCCTGTTGTCTTGTTTATTATTTATTGTAATGCCTGCACTGTTTTGTGCACTTTATGCAGTCCTGGGTAGGTCTGTAGTCTGGTGTAGTTTTGTGTTGTTTTACGTTGTTCAGTGTAGTTTTTGTATTGTTTCATGTAGCACCATGGTCCTGAAAAACGTCGTCTCATTTTTCCTGTGTACTGTACCAGCACTTATGGTCAAAATGACAATAAAAAGTGACTTGACTTGACTAGCTTCACCACTGCCCCAGTGCTGCAACATCCAGACCCTGCCTGTCCATTCAGTGTTGAGATTGATACATCATTGTCAGCTTCTGAGTTGTACTTTCTGCATATAGCTGGCTGCACCCCTGTACTTCTCTTTCCCATCGCTTGACTCCTGCAGATTGTAATTATACTATTGGGAATCGAGAACCTTTGGCTGCCAAGGAAGCCCTGGAGGCATGGCGATGCTGGCTGGAGAGGGCACAGCACCCTCTTCTGATACGGACAGATCAAAAGAATCTCTCCGAGATCCATGACGCCAACTCCCATCAAGCTCTCTTCTTCACCCAGTTTAATTTCACCCTCATCTACCATCTTGGCAGCTAGAATGTGAAAGTTGATGTTCTCCCCTGACAGTTTAATGTTACTGAGGACAACATCACTCCACAGCCTGTACCTCCTTGCTCATGCGTAGCTGCCTTGGTGATTTGGGGAATAGAAGCAGAGGTGAGGGCTGCCCAGCAGTCAGATCCAGGTGGGAGACCCCCAGATTGCTGTTTGCCCTGGCCTCTGTGCACCCCAGAGTGCTGGAGTGGGGACATAGCCTCAGGTTTCTGGGAACTGCTTTTCCCAGAGATTGGTGAATCTGTGGAATTCTCTGCCCAATGAAGCAGTAGAGGCTTCTTCATTAAATCTGTTTAAGAAAAAGTTGGACAAATTTTTGCACAGTAGGGGAATTAAGGGTTATTGGGGAAAGGTAGACAGGTGGAGGTGAGTCCATGGCTAGATCAGCCATGATCTTATTGAATAGCAGAGCATGCTTGACAGGCTAGATGGCCTACTCCTACTCCTATTTCTTATGCTCTTATGTTCTTATGTTATTCTTCTTGGCTGGTTGACCATCTAGGGATTCAACATGCCTGAAATTTGTAAAGAGACAATTTTGGTAGCTGTGTATGTCCCTAAATGTCCAGGACTTTGTCTCTGGTGGTTGTGGACTAGTTCACCAAAGCTGCTCACTTCTCTGTTCTCCCCAAGCTCCCATCAGCTCAAGAATCTGCCATGCATGTGTTCAGCCTGCAGGGATTCCTTCAGGGCATAGAGTCTGATCAAAAAGCACAGTCTGTGTCCCATTTTAGGACGGCTTTTTGTTCTCCTTTGGGAGACACCGTCAGCCTCTCATCTTGTTTCCACTCCCAATCTAATGGCCAGACTGAGTGAGTGAATCTGGAGACAACCCTGCACATATTGGTACCAATGATATAGCTTGAAAAAGAGTGGAGGTCAGGAAAGCAGAATACAGGGAGTGAGGAAGGAAGCTGAGAAGCAGGACCTCAAATGTAGTAATCTCAGGATTGCTATCTGTGCCACGGGACAGTGAGTATAAGAATAGAATGAGGTGGAGGATAAATGTGTGGCTGAAGGACTGGAGCAGAGGGCAGGGGTTCAGATTTTTTGGATCACTGAGACCTCTTCCGAGGCAGGCGTGACCTGTACAAAAAGGACAGGTTGCACTTGAATCTGAGGGGTCTGATAACCTGGCAGGGAGGTTTGCTAATGCTATTGGGGAGGATTTGGACTAGATTTGCAGGGGGGTGGGAACTGAAGTGAAGAGACAGAGGGTGGGTAGGTTGGAGCACAAGTAGGGGCAGCTTGTAGGGAGTTTATGAGGAAGGATAGGCAGATGTTAGAGCGAAGAGGCATTCAGGCTAATGGTTTGAGATGTGTCTATTTTAATGCAAGGGGTATCTTAAACAAGACGGATAAACTTAGACCGTGGATGAATACATGGAACTATGATGTTGTGGCCTTTACAGAGATTTGGACGTCTAAGAGCAGGAATGGCTGCTGAGTGTGCCAGGCTTTAGATGTTTCAAAAAAAACAGAGAGGGAGGCAAAAGAGGTGGGGCGTGTCATTGCTAATTAGGGATAGTGTCATGGCTGCAGTAAAGGAGGACGTCATGGAGGGATGGTCCGCTAAGTCAGAGTGGGTGGAAGTCAGAAAATACTTAGCCTCAGAATAAATCTGGTTTTATTTGCATTTCTCAAGTAGAAATTGTATTTTATAACCCAATCAATTTGTTTTCTACTTGTGTAAATTAGGAAGATGCATCTAAAGAAAAATAATCTGTGTTGGTATAACGTTTATTAGATGATGGAAAGTACAGAGTAGTTAAACTTTATTATCCAGCAGTGCTATTTCTGTATTTCTGAAGCATAAATGTTTATATAATGAGAGTCAATGCCAGCAGCAAGTTTCTCTATCTACATAATCAAGAATCACATTACCAAATTTGCTTATGCAAACACTCACTTTTCTCTGTATCATTGTGTTTGTGGAATTTGTTTTTGTCAGTTCAAATGTCATCAATTGTTATTGAAATACCATATTGTTTCATTTTTCTTATGTCCTCCAGTGTTAATGCTGACTGCTATTTCACCCTGAGGACATCTTTTATATCTGAAAACAGATCTGAAGCTCTTTTTCTTCCTTTGCTTGAGTGATAGCATCTGATCTCAAACAAACATTCTAAGATGTCAGATCATGGAGAATTTGTAGAAAACATGAAATCTTCAGAAACACCTGTGCACTTTTCCACCACCAAAAGATGACTTACTCCTTGATTTCCACTTTCAAAATTTGCGCTGCTCACTCCCGCATCAAACAACCTCGTGAAGCTATGTAAGAATACAAACTGATGCAAATCTGTCTGCCCCAACAAATTTTTGTCCTACATTTTTAGTTGCATAGAACAAAAAAACAAGCTTTTCAACCGAACATTTACTGCTAGTGGTCCAGATCAAAAATAATGTGTTTATTTTTTAAACGTCAGTCGTCTTTGTTACTTCATTGGTTTAATTACATCTCTTTTTATTAAACTTAAAGAACACACTATACCTCTTAAATGTGGAAGACATTTTGCAATTGGGTGGTAGCCAGGGATACCCAAAAACAGCACAGCAGCCAAGTAAAAACATGGACTGGACTTTACTATCTTTTCTATTCAATGTCTCTCATCATCAGAAACTGAAAAACACAGAGAGGTGCTCACTAATCTATAACACCAAGACTGGAGAATTGCAAACATTTCTTCCCTATATTGACCTGTGCATGGGAGAATACTATGGCCCTCTGTCATATTTCTTTCCTTGTTCTTGTATTTCTTTTCTTTCCACTTGTTTTACAGCTAGCCCACAATGTCCTATACTTAATGCTTCTTCCCCCAGAACAAGTGCACAAAAGAAATTTAACAAATCTCTACAGAAGTTCCTGACGGCTTGCATCACTGTCTGATATGAAGGTGCTGTGCCAATGCACAGGATGGTAAGAAGTTTCAGAGGATTCCAGCTCCATCACAAACACAAGCCTCCCCACCATTGAGGACATCTTCAAAAGCCGGTGACTCAGGAAGCTGGCATCTATCATAAAAGACCCTCATTGTTGTGTTTTGTAACTTCAAAACATTAAATTAATTCAAAGGATGACGCAGGGAGTAACTTCATCTTTATGGGAGTAACTTCTACTTTCAGTGACGCATGTATGTAGTAGCTTGATGATGTATACAATTAACATATTTTTACATACAACCCATAATTAAGTATTTAAATGAACAGGAATGCTTAATCAAATAATATATAAATACAAGATTACAAATATTTTTGAATTATTAAATACACAACAGCCCTCCCTGCTTAGGTATAAACCCCAACTCAGTATAGAATGCATCTCAACCATATACACAATATACTATACAATACAACTACTATATACAAACATTCACACTGTAGTAAATTTAAAATTGCACAATTCAGGTCTAATGATTTAGTTGCAGTAGAGGATCTCTTACACTTTTGGGATAACGTCTTTCCTGACAAGGGGGAGTCACTCTGCTTGGCGGTTGTGGGGGTTCTGGGGGCCTCCTCCATGACGGTTGTAGGAGTTACTCTGAGACTGTAGGAGGTGGTTCTGACAGCTCTGGAAACCTTTCTTCTCCTTTTCCCTCTCTGGACCTACTTTGATCCCTTTCTTTTTTCTCACATTCCTTATTTCTTTTACACAATTCTCTTTCTTGTTCACCTTCCTTCTCTCCTTCTCTTCCCTCCTTTTTCTTCATCTCTTTGCGTATCTTGATCTTGGGAAGGTCCACTTAGTTCACTGGAGTATTCCACTATTAATGCTTCTATTACTCCTTTTACTATCTGATCTCTCCTCTTGGTTTCCTCATCCACAGCACTCTCTGACAAGTTCTCTGTTTTCATATCTCCATTGATTCCTTCCTTTTTCACCTCCCAAGCCACATTTTGCAAGCAGCTGCCTGATTAACATATTGGAAGCTTTCTGAGATATGTTGCTTACAAAAACTGTTGTAGTTAGACCACTGCTTCCGTTATTGCTATGCTTCCTCTGAGCAGCGTGGTCCTTCCTTGGTCCAAAATGCTTTGCAACCAATGGCAACGAGGTCGGGATAAAACACCTATCTGGCCTCTGTTGGGCAACAGTTCATGGGGTGTGGCATGGAGACAGTTGTGGCATCATCCAATACTGTTCTTAATTCACTTTCATATGACTTCATTGCAGGGGATGTGGCATGCAAATGGTGGATGGATCTCCAATCAAGCTGTAGTTGCCTCAGCCAATTATATCCTCACAATGCTAGTCCATCTGTTTTTGCCACATACAGAATCAGAATCAGGTTTATTATCACCTGCATGTGACATGAAATTTGTTAACTTAGCAGCAGCAGTTCAATGCAATACATAATGTAGAAGAGAAAAAAATAATAAATATAAAAGTAAATCAATTACAGTATACATATATTGAATAGATTAAAAACGTGCAAAAAACAGAAATAGTATATATTTCTCAATTTGGCTATTTGGTTGTTTTGTTTCACTGTTATGGAGGTCATTCCCATAGGAGTTATCTCTTCTCCAGCATAAGTTCTTAGTTGGATATCTGCAGGCTTCAGTTTAGTATCTTTGAAATGCCTCCCAAATCCATTTTTTGGAATGACTGAAGCAGCAGAGCCAGTGTCCAATTCCATTTTAATTAATTTGCCGTTCACTTCTGGCATAAGCCATATTGCCTGTCTATTGTTAATTTTCACACTGTAAATTTCAGAGCTACATAGTCCCGCGTCACTGTCATCATTATCAGATTTTTCATCAACGGCATGCAGATTAGTGCTTGTTTTGAACCTGTAACTTGACCTTTTAGCTTCTTCACTTCTCTGTGCAGTCCATTTACTTTCATCTGCCCGACATGCTCTTTGTGTTTATCCTACTTTGTAGCATTTTCTGCAAGTTTCGCCTTTAAATCTATATTTTTTTTGGTGTATGTGAGCTCCTGCCACAATAGTAACACAATTTGTTCTACCCAGCCGGTTTCTGTTGAGGCGATGTAATTTTGTTCACGCTCACTTTCGTTCCTGACTGCAACTCAATTGCATCTCTGTCAGTAGCTTTCCGTTGAAATAACAATCTCCACTGCTCTTTTATATGTAAGTTATGCTTCAGTTAGGAGCCGTTTTTGAAAGTTTTCTTTCAAGAGTCCATAAACTAAATGATCTCTCAGTGTATCATTAATCCCATTTCCAAACTGCCAATGCTCAGACAATCTCTTTAATTCAGCCACGTACACTGAAATGGACTCCCCTTCTTTTTGCTTCTGCATATGAAACTTGAAGCATTCTGGAATCAACAATGGACTCAGTTCCAAGTGTTCCTGCATCACTTTTACAATAGCAGCAAAGCTCATTTCTGATAGTTTGGCTGGAGCAGCTAAACTTTGAAGCAAACTGTATGCCTTTAAACTCAATGCACTGAGAAAAATTGGCATTCCCTTCTCATTGGCTGTTTCACTTACTTCAAAATACTGTTCCAATAGTTCAATGTGCATGAGCCAATTATTCATTGTGTAATCAAACTCATCAATCCTGTTCTTTTTAATAGATAGTTTACTAGTTCCATATGTTCTGGGTGGTGCAGATTATGTCAGAATGATTAGTTCCAGGATATTGGATAGTGATGTTTATTTCAGTGCTTATGCCAATGCAATAGGATGCTGTCTGCTGATGAGGTCTAGGGTAGTTGATTCATTTCTCAGGAAAGGGGATAGAATCAGATGGACTGTGATCTTCTCCTGACATGAAGGGCTGTGACCATGTGAAGAACAGCTTGACATTGCTTCCTGGACTGATGCTGATGAGTCTAACAGCTCGGCCCTAGAAAGTTACCGGAATGTTTGCAGGCAGGATTAGCAAGCCCTGACAATGTTTCAGAGTGGAAACGTGAATGTAACTCTGTGATTAATAAATTTAGTTTGTCTGTCTTTTTCCCTGTCCATGGATGCTGCTTGACCTACTGAGTCATTCTCCATTAATATCCTTTTGCGGGTGCATCCAGGCATCTCTCAAAGTCAGCACTCCCTGGAAACTGGAATCACATAAATGAGGAGTCAACACAAAGTTCACGTGATGCCTCCATTAAATCCGTGGCATGAGTTTTAGATTTTTTTTAGATTATGAGGACACGCAGTCCTCTTTTATTGTCATTTAGTAATGCATGCATTAAGAAATGATACAATATTCCTCTGGTCTGATATCACAGAAACACAGGACAGACCAAGACTGAAAAACTGACAAAAACCACATAATTATAACATATAGTTACAACAGTGCAAGCAATACCGTAACTTGATGAAGAACAGGCCGTGAGCACGGTAAAAAAGTTCAAAGTCTCTCAAAAGTCCCACATCTCACGCAGACAGGAGAAGGAAGAAAACTCTCCCTGCCATACCCAACCACAGTCCGACTCTGAGTTGTCCGAAAACTTTGAGCTCCGAACAGCCCTCTGACACCAAGCACCGAGCACCATCTCTGCCGAATTCTTCGACCCTAGCCCTGGTCGCCAGCAGCAGGCAAAGCCGAGGATTTTGGGGCCTTCCCTCCGGAGTTTCAAGTGACACTGCCCTCATTTTCAGATGGCATTGAAGCAATCAGACAAACCAGTACATACTCCAGTCAAACTTTCTCTCTCTCTATCTCCTTCATCTATTCCAACACAATATCCTACAATTCCTTCTTCCATCATGTAATTTACAATATCCATATCAGTGTTGGTGCATGGCCAAGTGGTTAAGGCATTCGTCTGGTTATTTGAAGGTCGCTAGTTCGAGCCTTGGCTGAGGCAGCGTGTTGTGTCCTTGAGCAAGGCACTTAACCACACATTGCTCTGCGACGACACCAGTGCCA
This sequence comes from Mobula birostris, assembly GCF_030028105.1. Lineage (NCBI taxonomy): Eukaryota > Metazoa > Chordata > Chondrichthyes > Myliobatiformes > Myliobatidae > Mobula > Mobula birostris. The sequence goes on along the minus strand of NC_092384.1, from coordinate 30,183,134 downwards.
AGCTGTATGGGTCCTAATGCCCTTCCCTTGGACAACATCGGTGGCGTGGAGAGGGGAAACTTGCAGCATGGGCAACTGCTGGTCTTCCATACAACCTTGCCCAGGCCTGCGCCCTGGAAACCTTCCAAGGCGCAAATCCATGGTCTCATGAAACTAACGAATGCCTATATTTATATCAGCTTCACTGTGTGCTAGTGAGTTCCACATAATCACTAATCTGGATTCTCCATTAGATTTGTGATGACTGCTTTGTTTTAATGGTCCCAGTTCTGGCAAAGTGGGGAAGTCCTTTCTGCATTTGCTCAATAATTTCAATGACAATAATACATTGCTGAATACTGTAAGCATCAGTGTAAGGAGCTAACTGGAACTAAAAGGTGTGTCACCAAAACCCCAAGCCGATTTTGTCAATAGCAGTAGCCTCCACCAGCATTTACTTTAAAGTTTATAACTTCAAGGTCAGTTTCTCAATGGCAGATGAATAGGGTCTGCAGAACTGAAGGAAGAATTTCTTTAGCCAAAGGGTGGTGAATCTGTGGAATTCTTTGTCACAGATGACTGTGGAGGCCAAGTCACTGGATATGTTTAAAGTAGAGGTTGGTAAGTTCTTGATTAGTAGGGTCATCAAAGGTTTCAGGAAGAGGCATGAGAATGGGGTTGAGAGGGATAATAAATCAGATATGATTTATTATTGTGACTGTGGAGCAGATTTTATGGGCCAAATGGACTAATTCTGCTCCTTTGTTTTATGATCTTATGGCTGATGTGGCAAAGCCTCTCCAAACCAAATACAGTGTCCTTGGATTCCACCTGAATCTGCGCTGAGACAGTTTAATGGTTCTTCACTGTCCTTTATCACCATCTGGCTCCAAATGTAACTAAAATTAACTTACTATCGTTCCCTCAAGTATCCACAACCTTCTGTTCTAATGATTTCCTAGCCGCTCTGACAACTTCTGTTGCCTTAGGCGAAGGATGATACCTTTCCCATTTCAGCTTGGAGCTATTTTTTGGAACATCTATTTCTTTTTTTTTAGCATGAGAATGGCTTCAAATATATTCCAGGCTGTATTTATTATTGCCCTAGCAATCCCTCTGTCACTTTTGCAATTTTGCCCTTTTGATATCTGGAGCTAGCATTAAATGGTAGATGCTAAGGAACATTTGAGAATACTGTTCTTGGTTCATCACTTGATGTACACTTTGAAATGTCCTTGTAAAATCTGTGCTTGAAGCATTTATGAATGTTAATGCTAGCATATTGTACCCACTTACTAAATGTAAAACAGATCTGGAGTAGATCAAAAGTCATCAGCATTGTAGCAGTCCAAAGCTATAAATGTCAAATGATTTTGGAGGAATTAATATCAGAGGTTTATTTGGCAAAAACATATCCTAGCATAAGTTACAAGAAGCAAAAAAGATATTGCTAAACTAGACAGAGAGCTTTGATTTTTTTCTCCCCTATGACTGTATGATCCTTAAGACATTGATATTTTTGTCATTTTTCAGATACTTTTTCCAAGCATTTATTTTAGTTTCAAATGTGCTTCTTTTTTTTAATCTCCATCTTTCACGGAGGCTGTCTGGTTCACAGATCGAGGTGAAGCTGTCGGAGGCTGCCTTATGTGACTCTGTCTGTTCTATGTCTAGAATCCAACTATATCATTGATCGTAACTTTATGCAAAACAGTTACTAGAATTCTGACACAAGGAAATCTACAGATGCTGGAAATTCAAGTAACATGCACAGAAAATGCTGGTGAACGCAGCAGGCCAGGCAGCATCTATAGGAGGAGGTACAGTCAACGTTTCAGGCCAAGACCTTGCAGATGTAAGATCTTGCTAGAACTCTGAGCTCTGAGGGCACACTTTAACCTATTTCACATAGCAAGAAAAAAGATGTACTGATGACTATTGCAATTCTATATCCACAGATGCTGCATGAACTGCCAAGTATTTCCAACCATTTCTGTTTTAATTTCACAATTTTAGCATTCAGTGCACTTGTCATTTTTAAATGTAGAGTGTGCATGCATTGCTTCCTAATTACAGTCATTGTCATTTTGCTTCCTGCACGTGTCACTGAAGCATTTTGGAGCAGCACTTATGATGTCAAAAGACCTTTCCATACAATAATAACCAAAAAAAACATCCCTACAGGTGTTGAAAGTCTGAAATAAGAACAGAAAATGCTGAAAACAATCAGCAGTTCAGATAGCATCAGTGGAAAGAGAAACAGAGGACCTTGGACCTGAAATGTTAATTGTTTCTCTTTTCAGCAATACTGCCTGACCTGTTGAATGCTTTCACCCTTTTCCAACCTCCAGTGCAATTTAGAAGTACAATACAAGTAGAAGGCAGAACTGGACAGGTTTGAAACATTAATGGAAATTGGAAGGGTCACTCCTTTGCAGGTAGACAGATAATTGATATCAATGTGGATAGACCCAGCTGGAATTCATGAGCCTATTCCAAATCCCTGATTTTCATATTTAATTTACTCCTAAGCCGCTGAGAATCTAAAGGCTCGAACTGAGAGTCACCCTGGTGACTTTACTGTGGTTAAAGACAAAGAAGCCACATAACTGACGTCATTGTAAAAACATTATCTTGAAAGTGAAGGAACAGCAGCAGTGATCTTCGTTAAATATTGCTGGTGAGGGATTAATATAGAGCTGATCATCTGGGAAGTTGCATCTGTCCTTGTGATCCTTTACATCTGCACAAGAAGGCACACAGGAACTTGGTTTAAAGTCTCATTCAGGTCATATTTTGGACAGTGCTCTTTCACTGCATTAGGGTTTTGGGTTTGAGTCTCCAGAGAGTGTATTAAACCCATAACCTCTCAATCATTACCAACCCAGCCACAGCTGACACTACTAGATGTAAAGGTTAATTCCTCCTCCATTCATCCTCATATGTCTGAGGCTAGTCTGTTGCACACATTTAAAAACATTGTTATATCCACAGTGGACCAGATTTTTCTGATTATAGGTATGGAATGCTGTTAGCAGAATCACTGGTATTTACACACTTAAGTGACAGCAAGCTCAAGATGTTCACACATGCCGTCGAATACAACAGACCCGGGTTTGCTCACCTTTAGTTGGAGAATTCATTTGTTGGATTATCAGACCCAAAGACATAGAAGCAGAACTAGGACATTTAATCCATCAAGTCTGCTCTGCCATTCCAGCATGGCTAAGTTATTATCCTCTCAACCCCATTCTCCTACCTTCTCCTGTAACCTTTGATGCCCTTACTAATCAAGAACCTGTCCATCTCCACTTTAAATATAACTGATGACTTGGCCTCCACGGCCATCTTGGCAACTACTTCCCCAGATTCACCACCCTCTAGCTAAAGGAATTCCTTCTCATCTCTGTTATTAAGGATGTTCTTGTATTCTGAGGCTGTGCCCTCTGGTCCTAGACTCTCCCAATAATGAGAATACCCTCTCCAGGTCAACTCTATCTAGGCCTTTCAATATTTCATTGGTTTCAATGAGATCCCTCCTCATTCTTCTAAACTCCAGTGAGTACATGCACAGAGCCATCAAATGCTCCTCATATGTTAACCCTTTCATTCCTGGGATCATCTTCACGAACCTCCTCTAGACCACCTTCAATGCCAACACATCCCTTCTTAGCCGAGGGCCCCAAAGCTGTTCGCCATACTCCAAGTGGAGCTTAGATTCCAGAGTTAGAGCTCCATCTTGCTGACATTTTCCAGATTGCTATTTGCTTCTTAGATCCAAGGCTAGGTTAACCCAATCACGGGGCCTTCAAGCTTATTGATATGTGTGGGGATTCTCCAGCTGTGGGGAAGAAAGGCGAGGAAAGGGCAAGGAGTTCCCTTTCTCCTAAGCATCTGTATTTTGTGCTTAATTTTAAAGTTTCATTTTTTAGTTGATCAAAACACACAAAATGCTGGAGCAACTTAGCAAGTAAGGCAATTTCTATGCAGGGAAATAAGCAGTCAACATTTTGAATAAGCTACTTCAGCCTGAAATGTCACCTATTTCCCTCCATAAATGCTGCCTGACCAGCTGAGTTCCTCCAGCATTTTGTGTGTTGCTCGGATTTCCAGCATTTGTAGATTTTCTTTTGTTTGCAGCTGAGTTCCTTCAACATTTTGTGTGTTTTCCAATATTTACAGAATCTCTCATGTTTCTGTTTTTAGTTGATTCCTTTTTAACTGTAATCAGTTTAAAACTTGTTTAGCTTTTGGTATCTTTATATGAATGGAGACATTCAGAAACATTTAAAATAACAGATTTGACAGGTGACAAAGCAGGGGGTAGTACTTTACTGGCTGTCACTGTTTTCAGAAAGTTCTGGGAATTCGCTTCTTTGTTTTCAGGGCCTTGTTATTGCATGATTGCACTGGGTAAAGAAGATCGTTGTTGCACAGCAGGAGTGCAAATGAGTGGGAGTTTGGGCATGGAGTGACCACAGGCTCTTAATGTTGTATATGCACCAGAAAATCCCAGGCAAGTTGCAAAGGTCACCATGCAGCATCAATGGGAAGGAATAGGCTATCCTGGCATCTTCTTCCTCTATTGAACAGTTTCACTGTCCTGAGACAACAATACGACTCTTTATTTAATGAAGTTGGCCATCCTCAGAGATTCATACTTTACTGTTAAGTGATATGGTTTTATATTAAATATTGTTTCACTTCACTACATGATTTCCAGAAAGAGAAATTTTAATTCATTTCAGGGTTCTCAAATAAACTAGTGTAACAACAGATTTCATAGAAATAGGTAATATTTTTAACTAGCTTTATTTGAGCAGAGCTTGGGCCAATTGCTCGCAATTCCCACTCATCTGCACTCAGCTAGACCAAGTACAGTGATGATCTTACTGTCCGAGCGCACCCTTCAGCTGAATTGTACTCCAACAATGTTTGTCAAGAGACAATAAAAAATGTCAAACGGTAATCAAATAAAAGATATAAATTACTTTGAAATGGAAGTTAATTAAAAACATTATTTTGAAGGAAACGATTCAACTGATGTAACTATTGGCCTAGTTCTTGCAAATGCCACCAGCTACCTACATTTCCCCATGGAACTTCTGATTTCCAGCGCTGACCTGAGCCTCAGCCTCTAGTGGCCGCTTTCAGCCTGTCTTAGTGTTGCTCTGTCAACTCTCAAATGGGGAAACTTGCCACAGTTTTAAGCAGGTGCAAGTACATTAATATGAATGGGATAAATTGGCTTCTGGGAAATAAAGGGCAAATAGTCAATTTTACATTATTTATTTGAGTAAATTTCAATGTCTTCACTTGATATGTTTTTGGCTTAAAGACTTATTTTAGACATTCACAATTGGTAACATTGACATTTGGAGAACCTTGGACTGGGGAGATAGCAGGGGATGGGTTGGGGATGGGGCTCACAGGATGTTAAAGCCAGTCCTCTGCGTGCTGCTGGGTGCCTGAGTGGGAGAGTATGTGTCACGCCCAGGCAAGGGGAGTCTGTGGAACTCTGCAGTCAAGGCCATACTGAGCAAATGGTTACTCAGAAACAGGCAAGAGATCATTTTGTAGCCATGAAAGGTTTGTTCCTCTTATTTTAATTACTTTTCTTGTTATTTATCACCTACTGTCTTAAAATCTCCAATAAATCAATAGGACTAGGGAACAAAATGTAATGTTTCAAAGTTTATTAAAGATAAGTAAACAGATGGAAGACCATGGTGATTTTGCAGGACATAGATAGATTCAGTGATTAGATGAAAACCTGGTAAATGAAGTTTAATGTGTACCATAGTGTGAGGTCCTGCACTTTGGTGAGAGGAAATAAAAATTGAGTTAACAGATAGAGAGAGGCTGAAAAAGAGTATTATTCCTTTTTTTTCAGGGATCTTTGGGCCAGTTTACAGCATTCAAATGGGAAAAATCCCTCCTGAAATCTTACCCTAATAATAATTCATATTTATATGACATACTTGTTGAGATTGCTTGCTTTTAATGCGTTGTTATACAGTGAGTAATAAAAATCACATATAAACAGTATACATAAGGTGGATTAGGCTGCAGCTCTTCAGTGTTGAAATTTGCAACATAAAGCTTCCATTGTCATCAATGGTGCAACTCCTGTTGAGTATGAACGCTGTGGTGATCGGATCATATAATAACTTTTTTTAATCTGAGACAAGGGAATTTGCACTAATGGTTGGTTGGTGCTTATGGCTGCAGGTTAGTACATAGTCATACTTTATTGATCCCGGGGGAAATTGGTTTTCGTTACAGTTGCACCATAAGCAGGCACCATACTGTGCCTGTTCTACACTAAAATGAAGATTAAAGTTGCTGTGAATGATCACTTTGAATTTAATATTCTGATAACATAAAAGATGTATATTTTTATAGTTTACTTCATCATGTCTAATGAAGACCTTGTGCAAAGCATAATAAGTGATGATGGCAGAATAACTTAAAAAAAGATGGCAATGACTTTACTCCTGCAACGAAGTACTGGCACTGCCAAAAGTAACCACTGGGCTTTTAACTGTTTCAATGGGAGCAAGTCCAGGACTTCCATGCACATACTGCCAAAAGAAAAAAATCATTATGTTATTGACTGATTCGATCATTGAATCTATCAGTTCACTTTGTTGCTGACCACCATATGAATAGAGAGACCAAGCCCAGATTTGCTGAGATTCCCCAGCCTTTGTATTGAGGAATAGGCTCATGGACCTTGAGTCAGGTCAGACCTGTCTTGCATCTAACTACAGGCATATTGAGGACTGTCGGCATTCAGACAATAACACATAAATTATTAAAAACAATTGAGTTTGGTTACAAGTTCCTGATTATTTACAAGTATTTTAAAGTACTTTTAGTTATTTTAGTGAAACAAACTTCATTTTTATAGTTACATTTTTAATGTTTTATGTCATATTCAGTATGCTTTAGAAATCGCTTGCTGCTTTGACAACTGACAAATCCATGGTGAGACATTACCAGCTGCCAAAGCTGAGGAGGCAGGGCTTCTTTACTAAACCATTGGCATTGTCATCATTGCTTAGGCCATGTTGCTGGGGATTGGGACACTTTTGACCAGCAAAGGAGGCCCTCCACAACTAGATTTACAAAAACTGGGGATGAGGGATTTCAATTCAATAAGGTTCAGCCTATTTTAATTACATAGAAACATAGAAAACCTACAGCACAATACAGGCCCTTCAGCCCACAAAGTTGTGCCAAACATGTCCCTACCTTAGAAATTACTAGGCTTATCCATAGCCCTCTATTTTTCTAAGCTCCATGTACCTATCCAAAAGTCTCTTAAAAGACCCTATTGTATCCACCTCCACCACTGTTGCAAGCAGCCCATTCCATGCACTCACCACTCTCTGTAAAAAAAACCTACCCCTGACATCTCCTCTGTACCTACTTCCAAGCACCTTAAACCTGTGTCCTCTTGTGGCAACTATTTCAGCCCTGGGAAAAAGACTCTGACTATCCACACAATCAATACCTCTCATCATTTTATACACTTCTATCAGGTCACCTCTCATCCCCCGTCGCTCCAAGGAGAAAAGGCCAAGTTCACTTAACCTATTCAGATAAGGCATGCTCCCCAATCCAGGCAACATCCTTGAAAACTTCCTCTGCACCCTTTCTATAGTTTCCACATCCTTCCTGTAGTGAGGCGACCAGAACTGAGCACAATACTCCAAGTGAGGTCTGACCAGGGTCCCATATAGCTGCAACGTTACCTCTCGGCTCCTAAGTTCAATTCCATGATTGATGAAGGCCAATATACCGTATGCCTTCTTAACCACAGAGTCAAGCTGCACAGCTGCTTTGAATGTCCTATGGACTCGGACCCCAAGATCCCTCTGATTCTCCAATCCTCCACACTGCCAAGAGTCTTACCATTAATTATATTCTGCCATCATATTATATATAGGCATCCGTTAGTCTCATGAGACCATGGATTTGCACCTTGGAAGATTTCCAGTGCGCAGGCCTGGACAACGTTGTATGGAAGACCAGCAGTTGCCCATGCTGCAAGTCTCCCCTCTCCACGCCACTGATGTCGTCCAAGGGCAGGGCATTAGGACCCATACGGCTTGGCACCGGTGCCGTAGCAGAGCAATGTGTAGTTAGGTGCCTTGCTCAAGGACACAACATGCTGCCTCAGCCAAGGCTCAAACTAGCGACCTTCAGATCACCAGATGAACGCCTTAACCACTTGGCCACGCACCAACGCATATTACGATCAGATAATCTAATTTCAATAGTACTGGTTGAGGAATAAATATTGGCACCACACCAGGGACAACTAATCCTCTTCCGTGCCTTTTACATCTGACTCAAAAAACAGATGGAGATCTCCAGTTAATTCATCCTACAAGTGCAGCACTTTGGACAGTAACCCTCCCTCACTGCTTCACTGGATTATCAACGTCAATTTCTTTTACAGAACTATCTGACGCAGATATGTCAATAATTTTCTGACTCAAAGGCAAGGTTAATAGTGAGATGGAATATTCCACAAGGATTTATGAGTTGTTCCATTTTAATTAACTGTTTATTAATAATAGATAAACTTATTAAAGATAATTTTAAGTAGACATAGATTAATTAATTGCTTTAATTTAGCTCCTCTTCTAATAAGTACAAGAAAGCTGAAGCATTAAGAACCTTTACTTGATTTTAATAATATATGGCACAGCTCATTTAATTAATTTGAGGCACAGAATTTTGCTGACTAAACTACAACATGACTAAATCCAATAGCAGAATGAGAATTCTCTGTGTTGCTTTATTTTAATTCATTCAGAACTCAATTACTTCAAATACCCAGTAATGCGAGAAGGAATTTGGATTAGCTTCCCCTGGTATCAAGTCTTTTATTTAATTCAGGTGAAGGATGTTGCATTGTTACTCAAGACAATAACAATGTAATTGGTGTAATTGCATTGTTACTGACTTGAATAACAATGCAATTACACCAAGGTTAGCATTTTTGACAAGATGTCAGTCCTGTGGTAGCATTGAGAGAAGGGACTTCATTTATGTAACAGCTAATACCCTTTCTTCGTTCCCATCTTGCATAGTTAATCCATTATGATATCATCCAATTTTTTATGCTGGTGGTCCAAAAGATTATTTTTTGATTTTAGAAATTTGTATAAAATTTTGGTTAGATTGTATATGGAGTATGTGTGCAGCACTGGTGACCCCTTTAAAAGAATCATGTAGAGGCTATGCCTGGATTAGAGGGCATAAACTATAAGGAGAGGTTGGACAAACTTGGATTATTTTTCTCTGAAGTGTTAAAGGTTTTTACTTTGGATTGAAATGTTGAACACTGAAGGCCATAACTTGTATGTGAGGGGCAATGTTTAAAGATGATATATGGATGTCGTTTTTTTACAGGAGAATGGTATTGCATATCCTTCGATATCCCTCTTATTTATACTTTATACTTTATAATTTATTGTTGCCAAACTACTGATACTAGAAAGTACAATCATCACAGCGATATTTGATTCTGCACTTCCCGCTCCCTGGATTACAAATATTAGATATTAAAATTATTAAAAATAGTAAAAATTAGTAAATATTAAAAATTTAAATTATAAATCATGAATAGAAAGTAGAAAAATGGAAAGTAAGGTAGTGCAAAAAAAACGAGAGGCAGGTCCGGATACTTGGAGGGTACGGCCCAGATCCGGGTCAGGATCTGTTCAGCAGTCTTATCACAGTTGGAAAGAAGCTGTTCCCAAATCTGGCCGTATGAGTCTTCAAGCTCCTGAGCCTTCTCACGGAGGGAAGAGGGACAAAAGGTGTGTTGGCTGGGTGGGTCGTGTCCTTGATTATCCTGGCAGCACTGCTCCGACAGCGTGCGGTGTAAAGTGAGTCCAAGGATGGAAGATTGGTTTGTGTGATGTGCTATGCCGTGTTCACGATCTTCGGCAGCTTCTTTCAGTCTTGGACAGGACAACTTCCATACCAGGTCGTGATGCACCCTAGAAGAATGCTTTCTACAGTGCATCTATAAAAATTAGTGAGGTTTTAGGGGACAGGCCAAATTATTTTAGTTTTCTCAGGAAGTAAAGGCACTGGTGGGCCTTCTTGACAGTGAACTCTGCTTGGTTGGATCAAGTCAGATCATTTGTGATATTGACCCCGAGGAACTTAAAGCTTTTGACCTGTTCCACTTGCGTACCACCGATGTAAATTGGGTCATGCGCTCCGCTACTCCCTCTGAAGTCAACAGCCAATTCCTTCATCTTGCTGACGTTGAGGGATAGTTTATTGTCTTCACACATTGCCACCAGGTTCTTAATTTCCTCTCTGTACTCAAACTCATCATTATCTGAGATACGGCCAGTGAGTACAGCAGGGGGCTGAGTACACAGCCTTGTGGGGCACCGGTGCTCAGAGTGATTGTAGAGGAGAGCTTGTCCCCTATTTTTACAGCCTGGGTCCTGTCTGTGAGGAAGTTGAAGGTCTTTAACCTTTAAAAGGTTAAATAGGCTAATGAATAAGCAGAATATGGAGGGATATGGATCATGTGCAGGAAGAAGAGATTAGTTTAATTTGGCATCGCACTCAGTGCAGACACAATGGGATGAGGGGCCTACGCTGGTGCCGTATGGTTTTATGTGTTCCATGTACCCAGCAGCAATCCCTTGCAGCATAGGGGGCTGATGCAAATTCAAACCATCACAATGTTCTTCTTATGATTTTGAGTATGTAATTATGAGTTTGAGGTCACCAACTCTGTAGTTCATTTGACCTTATACAAATGCGATTGTTCCAAGTGATCTGTTGGCACACCTTGATGTCTTTTGCCTCTCTGGGTCTTAAACCATGTTTCCAGGTTATACAGCCATAAATAATAATAATCAGCACTGTCCAATGTCAAAGTATGAGTCATGGTTTTTATGTAGTGTCATTAACTTGGTAAAATGTTTACAGTAACATAATCAGATTTTAAAAACCAGTGAGACAAAGCGGAAGACATTATGATGCAAAGCCCGATTAGGCTTGATGTTTTTAAGTGAGGGCTTCGACACAGGAGGAAGAAGTGGGGAGGTAACCGGTTAAGAACACGATTTCTGAGTGTAGAACCATGTGAGCATGGAGATGATGAGTGAACCTTACATTGTGTGAGTTAAACATGAGCAGCAAATATTTGATATTGCCTTTTGCATAACATTTCACGTACACTCAGTGGCCACTTTATTAGGTACTTCCTGTATCTAATAAAGTGCCATTGAGTAGATGCTTGTAGTCTTCTGCTGCTATAGCCGGTCCACTTCAAGATTCGACATGTTGTGCATTCAGGAATGTTCTTCTGCACGCCACTATTGTAATGCGTGGTTAGTTGAGTTACTGTCACCTTCCTGTCAGCTTGAACCAGTCTGGCCATTCTCCTCTGACCTCCCTCATTAGTAAAGCACTTTCACCTACAGAACAGCCACTTACTGGATGTTTCTTTGTTTTTCACACCATTTTCTGTAAACTCTAGAGTCTGTTGTGCATGAAAATCCCAGGAGACCAGCAGTTTCTGAGATACTCAAACCATCCCGTTTGGCACCATCAAACATTCCTCAGTCAGTCAATTAGATCACATGTCTTCTGTATTTTAATGCTTGATCTGAACAACAACTGAATCGCTTGACCGTGTCTGCATGCTCTTATGTTTTGAGTTTCTGCCACATGACTGGATGATTAGATGTTTGTATTAACATACAGGTCCCATACCAAGACATTGGAGCAACTTATCCAAGAGCTACTCTTCGCAGACGATGCTGCCATTGTTGCCCACACAGAGACAGCCCTGCAGCGTATAACATTCTGCTTCGCAGAGGCTGTCGAGCTCTTCAGACTGGAAGTCAGCTTGAAGAAGACAGAAGTTCTCCATCAGCCTGCACCTCAGGAAGATTACCACCCTCCCTGCATTACCATCGGTGAAGTAGAGCTGAAGACAGTCCACCAGTTCAGCTACCTGGGGTGCACCATCTCATCAGATGCCAAGATCAACAAAGAGATTGACAACAGACTGATAAAGGCAAACAGTGCATTCGGCAGGCTGTACAAAAGATTCTGGAGCAACAAGCATTTGAAGAAATGCACAAAGATCAGTGTGTACAGAACCGTTGTACTGACCACCCTCCTGTACGGCTCCGAGACGTGGGTCACCTACCATCACCACCTACGACTCCTTGAGCGTTTCCATCAGCGCTGTCTCCGCACCACCCTCAACATCCACTGGAGTGACTTCGTCACCAACATCAAAGTTCTGGAACAGGCAGAGGTCACCAGCATCGAGGCCATGCTGTTGAAGACACAGCTGCGCTGGGTAGGGCACGACTCCAGGATGGAGGATCATTGCCTGCCCAAGACTATGCTGTATGTCGAACTCTCCACTGGCCACCATGACAGAGGGGCACACAAGAAGAGGTACAAAGACTCTCTGAAGAAATCCCTTGGTTCCTGTCACATTGACCATCGCCAGTGGTCTAATCCAGCCTCCAATTGCGAGGCCTGGCAACACACCATTCACCAGTCTGTCTCCTACTTCGAGAACGCACACAGGGCTGACATTGAGGACAAGGAGAAGGAGGAAGAACCATGACACAGCAACACCAAACCCAGGACGGAATTTCCCTTGCAGCTGCTGTGGCCGAACCTGCTTGTCCTGTATTGGCCTCGTCAGCCACCAGCGAACCTGCAGAAGACATGGGCAGCCTCCTTCCTAAATCTTCGTTCGTGAAGCCAAGCCATGAACCTGAAAAAGTGGCCTCTGAGTACATATTCTTAACTGGTGTGATTAATTCCAATTGCATGAGTAGGCTGTGCTGCAGATTCTAAAACTATAGAGAAGATTTTAACATTGAGCAGCAGATTTGGGTGAAATTTGGAATGGGGAAGGGTGATTTAAATATGCCTGATCAATCAGTATGTGATCCAGTTCCTATGTACAACTTCCAAGTGCTGTGCTAAATGTGAGAGGCAAGCTTGCAAGCTGAATACCAAAATTAGTGCTTTGAATTATATTTTAATAGTATTCAAGCTTAATAATTCAGGTTTCCTGGATTTTCAGAAACTCACATTTAAAAGCAAGGTGAGGATCAGGTGGCCATTCAAAACTTTCCCGATAGGAGCTACTGATCATAGTCATTATTTTACCTTACACCAGGACAGGATGTGTTGTGAATACTTCTGTTGAGAAGTTAATTTATTGGTTAAGATGCTTTTGGCTGACAACCTCTGGAAATCTGAATGTGTGAGTGGAGAGTCTTACCAGTGGCTGTTGCAACGGCACACGGGCAGAATGTTCACATATCAGAGAGAAGGGAGTGTCTCAGCTATTGACTACAGGAGAACCTTCAAGAGAGAAACAAGAAACTTTTGAGTGAGGTTTCTGTTCTGTTTCTCCTTCCGCAATCCTTTTTCTCATGGGGTGGCCATACTTAATTTATTGTCTGCTGAAGAGCAACTTGTTAGGTACATTCCATAAGCCCTGGGCTGAGATTTCCATTGTTCCACTGGAAGTGACAGATAGGTTGGCACTCAGTCTGAACAGTCATGTTCTTTACTCCTTCACTCTGAATAAATTTTGGATTTAGCATCAAGATCTGAGCAGCCCACAGTGCTGTACAACATTTCACCTACGTTTCGCTTTCCCCCATCTGAGCTTTGCACTTGTAAAGTTGTGTGAAGGTTTTATTTGAATATGTGTATTTTGTCCAAAATATGGCCTTTGGCAGATGTGAATACTTCCTTGATTTTGAAAATTCATTTAGTCATGGCACAGTTCATTAAAAGTAAGCAGTGTTGGGAAAGAAGCCATAAAAATGACAATGAGTATTTTTTGGCAAGTGGTTTATTTATTTTTTCCATGTGAGAAGTAATATGCCAGAGCTTAACAAATAACGCCAAATTGCTTCATTTTTCTCGGCAGGTTATATGGAATGTCTTTACAGAGAAAAAGAAATAAACAACAGACAAAAAGTGAGGGAGGAACTCAGCAGGCCAGGCAGTATCGATGGAAAAGTGTACAGCCGACATTTCGGGCCGAAACCCTTCATCAGGATGAAGGAAAAAAGATGAGGAGTCAGAGTTAGAAGGTGGGGAGAGGGCAGGAAGAAACAGAAGTTGATAGGTGAACCAGCTGGGTGGGGGGGTAGGGGGTGAAGTAAAGAACTGGGAAGCTGATTGGTCAAAGAGATACACGGTGGAGAAGGAGAAATCTAATAGGAGAGGACAGAAGACCATGGAAGAAAGGAAATGGGACAGAGCACCAGAAGGCCGTGATGGACAGGTAAAGAGATAAGGTGAGAGGGAAAAGGGAATGGGAATGGTGAAGGGGGGGGGAGGGGCGTTATTGAAAGTTAGAGAAACCGATGTTGATGCTATCAGGTATTGCTCCTCCAACCTGAGTGTGGCCTCATTGCAACAGTAGAGGAGGCCATGGATTGACATTTTGGAAAGGGAATGGGAAGTGGATTTAAAATGGGTAGCCACTGGAAGACCTGCTTTTTCCGGCAGACAGAGTGTGGGTGCTCAGCAAAGCAATCTCCCAATCTACATCAGGTCTCACCAATACACAGGAGGCCACACCAGGAGCACCAGATACAGTAGATGAACCCGACAGATTCACAGGTGAAGTGTCCTCTTGCCTGACAGGACTGTTTTGGGCACTGAATGGTAGTGAGGGAGGAGGTGTAGGAGCAGGTGTAGCACTTGTTCCACTTGCGAGGATAATTGTCAGGAGGGAGATCAGTGGAGAGGGACAAATGGACAAGGGAGCAATCCCTGTGGAAGGCAGAAAGTGTGGGAGAGGGAAAGATGTGTTTGGTGGGGCATCCTGTTGGAGATGGCAGAAGTTGTGGAGAATTATGCACCGGACACAGAGGCTGGTGGGATGGCTGGTAAGGAGAAGAGGAACCTTATCCCTGGTAGGGTGGCGGGAGGATGGGATGAGGGCAGACATGCGTGAAATGGAAGAGATGTAGTTGAGGGTGGCATTGATGGTAGAGGAAGGGAAGCCCCTTTCTTTGAAAAAGGAAGACATCTCTTTCGTTCTGGAATGAAAAGCCTCATCCTGAGAGCAAATGCAGTGGAGATGGAGGAATTGAGAGCAAAGGATGCTGTTTTTACAAGTAACAGGGTGGGAAGAGGTATAGTCCAGGTAGCTGTGAAAGTCATTGGGGTTTAAAGTAGACATCAGTAGATAAGCTGTTTCCAGAGATAAAGACAGAGAGATTGAGAAAGGGGAGGGAGGTGTTGGAAATAGACCAGGTAAACTTGAGGGCAGGGTGTAAGTTGGAGACAAAGTTGATGAAGTTGAGGAGTTCCACATGGGTACAGGTAACAGCACCAATGCGGTCGTCAATGTAACTGATTTTTTGCCTGAAAAAGCAGGATCTCCCAGTGGCCACCCATTTTAAACCCACTTCCCATTCCCATTCCGACATGTCAATCCATGGTCTCATTTACTGTCGCAATGAGGCCACATTCAGGTTAGAGGAGCAACTCCTTATATTCCGTCTAGGTAGCCTCCAACCAGATGGCATGAACATCGATTTCTCTAACTTCTGGTAATGACCACCCTGCATCATTCCCCGTTCTCTTTTTCCTCTCCTTTATCTCTTTACCTACCCAGCACCTCCCTCTGATGTTTCTCCCCATTTTCTTTCTTCCATGGCCTTCTGTCCTCTCCTACTAAATTCCCCCTTCTCCAGCCCTGTATCTCTTTCACTTATCAACTTCCTAGCTCTTTACTTCAGCTCTCCCCCAGCATCCAGTTTCACCTATCACCTTGTGTTTCTTCCGCCCACCCCCCCACCTTCTAATTCTGACTCCTCATCTTTTTTTTTCAGTCCGGATGAAGGGTGTTGGCCCGAAACGTCAGACTGCACTCTTTTTCATAGATGCTGCCTGGCCTGCTGAGTTACCAGCACCTGCAGATTTTCTCTTGTTTGCGAAAGAAAAACAATAGGCCATCAGACAAACATGCAGTATATAGAACAAAATAATATAAGTAATTCATTTAGAGTTAGAATTATAGTGAATAAAAACCCTACAGCAATATTTAAAGTGCTTAAAATAGAATTAACTCACAATGAGTTAATGTCTACTTGTCCTGATGGTTCTTCAAGTCTGGCATACAAGATGCAGCAGTTGAGTCTTTTTCTAAGATGAGAAATGGGATGTAAGTGATGCTACACGGTCCAAGACTCCAAAGTTTAACAGCCAAAGTTCTGTTTATAACAAAAGGTTACTTCCATGTTATTTCAAGAAAACAAGTTAGTTGCAAAGTTAACAGCCCTTACATTATGTGGAGTGAAGATTCAGTCTCTGGAAAATTACTGTCCTGTTTTCCTGGAAAGATTACTACACTTTCATTAGATTTCTTTGGCCCTGGAGTGTTCAAATAGAGGAGCTGTTTGTTATGCAATTGATGTTTTTCTTTATATTTGTCTCACAGCTGGTCCTTCAAAGAAATGGTCTCAGTTATCTGTTTCCGTACAGTCTGAGCATATGTGATTTAGTAACTCGGCTGATGATGACAACTTGTATTCATTTCACTTATTAATCAAAAACAATAATAATGCAGTTTTCCATTGTGTTAGTGTTAACCGTAATATGGAGAGAGATAATGTCACCATGCTAAAAACATTCATTGTTTGCTGTCCACTTTGTTGCAGGGTCTGATCATATCGCAATGGGAAGGGAGCTGGCCAACTTACCCAGGTTTGCACTGGCCAGGTGGGAGGTGACAATCACATCCAGGTTACTATAGGCCAATGGGGAGATGCCTATCTCACCCAAGGTGGGACATATAGGTGGGGAGGTGGCTATCTCATGCAGGTTTAGGGGGGCCAGTGTGGAGGTGGTCATCTCATCCAGGTTAGACAGACTGATGGTGAGATGTCCATCAGACCCAGCTTACAAGATATCAATTGCCTAATAAGGCCTGTAGTTCCTATGGTATGGATGAACAAATAAGTAAACTTAGATCTGAGAGAAGTGTGTTACACATTAAGACTATTTCAACTAAGATACAGATCTAAAGTTAGTACTAATTTCAGTACAAGGGAAAAATCATGGGATTCTGCATAGGATGTCTAATCATTAATGCCAATTTTACTCTTATGATATCAATTGACAATTATTCCTTTTGTATCCAGATACAGTGTTGTGTATTTAAAATTTCAGTAATATTGTAGATATGTTTGATTAAGCATTCTTTCATTGTTCAAATAATTCATTATGGGTTATGTGGAAAAGTGGCGTACGATATTTTGTTATTAAGTCATAAGCTCATGCCTTACTAAAAGTAACAGGAGTGGACACAGTATTCATGGCTCCCTGTTTCCCTTTTGATTAGTTTTATGTTTTGGAGTTACAAAACATAACGGTGGCAATGGGTAAGGTTAAAATGAACCTGAGGCAACTATCTACCTGTTGAAGTGCTGAACGTTCTTTCTTTGCAAGGGAGGGAGAGAGAGAGACATACAAATTTTAAAATATAGGATGACACTTCTTTATTTTCAGAAGAACGGCAAGATATTTGAGTTTTTTAAAAAAAAGTATGAAATTCATGAATCATAAACAGTGAGTACTAGGTGATAATTATAATAAATTTTAAAAAGTAGAAATGGCTGGCCACATCAGAAAGATAGACATGTTTGATTGCACAAGAGAACCCAGTCAGTCTGGATTGGCAACAATATCTCCTCCACATTCTTCATCAGTACAGTTGCACCAGAAGGCTGCATGCTTAGCTCCCTGCTCTAATCACTTTTACCTTGTGTCTGTGTGGCTAAACACAGCTCCAATGCCATATTGATGATATCGCTGTCGTTGGCCTAAACAAAGGTGGAGAAAAATCAGCATATAGGAGGCAGATTGAAAACCTGGCTGAGTAGTGCCATAATAACAACCTCTTACCCAATGTCAGCAAGTCCAAGGAGCTGATCAAGGATTGGCATGATATCTAAAACTTTGAAAAACTTCCATAGATGTGCAGCGGCAATGAATATTAATTGACTGCATCACAGTCTGGTATGGAAACATCAACGCCCTAAAATGGAAAATCCTACAAAAAGTAGTGGAATTGGCCTAGTCCATCATGGGTAAAACCCTTCCCACCATTGAGCACATCTACACAGAGTCTTTTTGCAGGAAAGCAGCATCGATCATCAGTAAAACCCACCACCCAGGTCATGCTCTCTTCTCACTGCTGCCATCAGGAAGAAGGTACAAGAGCCTCAGGACTCACACCACCATGTTCAGGAACAGTTATTACCCCTCAACCATCAGGCTCTTGAACCAGAGGGGATAACTTCACTCAAGTTCACTTGCCCCGTCACCGAATAATTCCCACAAACTATGGACGTATTTTCAAGGGCTCTTCATCTCATGTTCTCAATATTTATAGTTTATTTATTATTTTTCTTTTCTTTTTTCCTTTCTTTTTGTATTTGCACAGTTTATTGTCTTTCGTAAACTGTTTGTCTGCCCTGTTGGGAATGGTCTTTTATTGATTCTATTATGGTTATTGGATTTATTGAGTATGCCCACAAGAAATAGAAGCTTGGTGTTGTATATGGTGACATATATGCAATTTGATAAAACATTTGCTTTGGACTTTGAGATGACTGGATATTGCATATTGAGTGAATTGAACAGTATTTTGAACCAAATAAACAAGCGAATGCAAGGCGAGTGCCAGTTTTGCTGGGTGCAATAGGTGGAAGGACAGACAGTTGGCTTAGAAGTTTGATTACCCCAACCAAACCAGCTGAAATGATCTTTTCCGATATTGTGAAAGTAACTGAGGAGCATATAGAACCAAAACCATTGTTGATTACGTAACAATGTAGGTTTTCTAAGCAGAATCACCAGGAAGGGGAGTCCATGTCAGAGTATGTGGCTGAATTGAAGAGATTGTCAGTTTAGTGATGGCATTAATGATGCCCTAAAAGATCATTCAGTTTGTGGAATCTTACTAGAAGGCATTCAAAAACAGCTCCCAACTAAACCAAACCCACGTTTAAAAGACCAGTTGAAATTGCTGTATCAATGGAAACCACAGACTGAGTTGCAATCGTTGCAGTTAGGAATGAAAATGAGTGTGAACAAAAGTGTGAGGTTGGCAGAAAAGACTGTGTTACTGTTGAGGCAGGGGCAAGTTTACGGGCAAAACTAATAGAAAATTCAACAAAGTAGGACTCGTACAAAGAGCATGTTGGGCAGACAAAAATAAATGGACTGCATAGGGAAGAGGAAAAGATAAAAAGTCAAGTTGCAGTGTCAAAAAGAGCACTAATCTGCATGCTGCTGATGAAAAATCTGATAATGATGAGAATGACACGGGACTGAGTAGCCTTGAGATATACAAGGTGAAAGCTAATATGAGACAAGCAATATGTTTTACCCCAGAGGTGAACAGCAAATTAATTAAAATGGAATTGGACACTAGTTTGGCTGTTTCAGTCATTCCACAAAATCAGTTTGAACAGCATTTCAAAGATGCTAAAACGAACCCAGCAGATATCTAATTAAGAACTTCTACTTGAGAAAAGATAACTCTTGTGGGAATAACACTCATAACAGTGAAATACAACAATCAACAAGCCACATTGGGCTTGTATATGGTAAAAACAGGAGGGCCACCATTGTGGGGCTGTAAATAGCTGAGACAACTAGAACTTGATTGGCGATCAATCCACTATTTTCATGCCACATCCCCTACAAAAGAGTCAACTGAAAGTAAGTTAGAAAAAGTACTGGATGATGCCACAGTAGTGTTCAAGGAAGGCACTGGAAAACTCGAACATATCAAGGGTAAAATAGTGTTAAATGAAAATGCCACCGCCAAGTTACAAAGCCCATACAGTTCCCTGTACCATTTATTATAAAGTAGCCAGTGAGCTAAATCTCATGGAGGCTAAAGGGATTTTTTCCAAGATTGAGTGGAGCCCATGGGCAAAACCAGTTCACCCAGTAGCCAAGAAGGGTGGAGCTGTCAGGATCTGCGGCGATTTTAAGATCACCATTAACCCAGTACTAAACTTAGATGAATACCCTCTGCCCAGAATAGAGGATATCTGTGCAAACCTTTCTGGAAGGAAATACTTCAGCAAAGTGGACTTAGATGGAATTCCTGGAATTGGAGGAAGAGTCCAAAGTGTTTCTCACCATAAAATCTCACATAGAGATTTATTGATTTAATAAGCAATTGGAGTAGCACCTAGACCAGCTGTCTGGCAGAAAGCTCTGGAAGATGCTGCAAGGCTGTCCAGGCACTCATTGTTACCTGGATGACGTCACTATTACTGATAAGGATGACAAAGAGCATCTCCCAAAACTCAAGATAGTGTTAAAAGGATTAGAAGATTATGGGTTCAGAGCATAATGCAACAAACGTGAATTCTTTAAAACAAGCAGCATTTACTGTGGTAACATAATTGATGCACAAGCATTACACAAGTGTGCTGAAAAAATTCAAGCCATGGTGGATGTCCCAAGGCCAAAGGATATGGTCACAGTTGCAGTCCTTTTTAGGATTTGTCAATTACTATAATAGGTTCCTGCCAAATCTGGCTTCTGTGCTCAACCACAGATCGGGAAGAAGTGGCAGTGTGAGATGGATTTTGAAAGGTTAAGGAAATAGTGATGCTAGACACTACACACACATTATGATCGATATTCTACAGTGAAGCTTGCCTGTGACACCTCAGCTTATGGTCTACATAGGTGCAGTCATGTCGCATGTTATGAGTGATTAAAGTAAACTTTGTATCACATTCCCTTGCCACTGCAGATAAAAAAGAAATTAAACAGTGGCCTTGAGTCTGGTTTGGGGTGTAAAATGTTTCAACCAGTACTTGTATGGGAGAGATTTTACCCTTGTTACTGACCATCAACCACCAGTGTCCATTTTCGACCTACAGAAGGGCTTTCCACTAACAGCAGCAGCATAAGTAAAGAGATGGGCTCTGTTTCTAGGAGGACAATATCACAAGATCAAATTCAAGGGGACAACTGATCGTGGAAATGCTGATGGATTATCCCGTTTACCCTTGGAAATGAATATACCAGAAAAATTTACAAAAGATGACATGCCTCTCCTGGATATATTCTCCCTAATGCAAACTGAATGTTTCCCTATTACTGCAGAGATGAATCAAATGGAAACCAGGAAAGATCACATCCCATCTCAGGCCCATATGACTATCCAAAATGGTTGGAATTTGCAACAGAAATTCCAGTTCCCTCATTTTTATCAACACTAGGATGAACTGCCTTGATGGTGGTTGCCTAATGTGGGGATTGAGAGTTGTTGTAACAGCCAAGCTGAGAGCTAAAGTGTTAGAGGGGCTAGATGCCAGTCACCTAGGCACGATCAAAATGAAAGCATTGGCTCGAAGCTTCGTCTGTTGGACTGGGATAGATCAGCAGATCAAGGAGCTAGCCATGCTGTTCAGGATACCAAAATGTCCAGAGGAAAGGTGTCTCAAGCTGTCAGATCCATTTACTGCAGTCTCAGGTCCACTTCGACAACCACAATGGAGGAGGCCCAGAACCTGGAATTGTTTCACAGCCACAAGACTCACCTGCCAGGCAGAGTGATTCTCCTTGTCAGGAAAGATGTTTCAATAGGATTCAACAGGTACATTTAATGTCAGAGAAATGTATACCATATACATTCTGAAATTCTTTTTCTTCACAGACATCAACAAAAACAGAGCAGTGCCCCAAAGAATGAATGACAGTTAAAACATTAGAACCCCAAAGCCGCCCTCCCAATCCCCCTTCCATGCACAAGCAGCAGCAAGGAAATGACCACCCCTCACCCCCACCAGCAAAAAGGCATCAGCACCCCCCACCGAGCACTCAAGCGTGCAGCAAAGCATCAATAACGACACAGACTTGCAGTACCCCAAAGACTACTCATTCACTCGGTAATTCAACATACCATAAACTCTCTCTCTCTCCCGAATAAAGGAAAAAGATGTGTCCCCATTTCACAGTGAGAGGGGAGACATAACAAATAACTCACTGATTTACGATGTTGAAAGTCTATGCGTTGCTTTTTCTGAGCTCTGCTCCCAGAGAGTCGGCACCAAAAAGGCACAGCTCTCCAGACACACAAACCCCGGCAGCTAACCCGCTGCTTCCGATGTTCCATGTTCTCCCGTGACGCTTCAGTCAGAATAACTTCTTATTCTTGTTATCCCACAAGATCAGCCCCTCTCTCAGTTGTTCAGCTGATCAGAGAGGTGTCAGGAAACTTAATGGAGGCCCAATGGGGGAACGTTTCAGGGTCTCTGGGGGAAACGCATTCACAGCAATGTACCAAGGAACTCCAGGAAGGAAAAGACCCTATTTCTGAGGGCTTAGTGGGACCACGCTTCAGTGTGTCGTTAACAGATGAGGGGAAGCTATGGTAAGGCCATCCTCGACACCGGGGCACAGGTCAACTTGTTGTACAGTTCGTTCTACAACCGGTATTTGAAGCATTTACCCATGACACCATTCCGGGCACTGGAAATTCGGAATATCAGTGCTGGGGATTATCCAGAAGACGATTATTGGTCAGTGAAACTGGAGTTCTCGGAGGCCAAGGTGGGGGTGTCTGAGGTTCATGAATCGTTAGTGCTGATGTGTCTGGACACTGTTGAGACAGACAGCGTTTCAATTCTGGAGGGGACCAACACCCCACTGGTGAGGAGGTGCATGGGGGCCTGCCAGGAGGAGGCAGGTGAGACCAGTTTGGGGGCGTTGTCTGTGCACCCCACGTTTCGAGCTGCTTGTGAGGACGTGTGTAGCAGCATTGGGCCAGTACCAAATTTAAACGAGAGAAATGGTGGTACGGCTCGGGGGAAGTATCTGAGGGTGAGACCTTCTTAGTGGACACTCTGATGTACCACGAGGGGAGGGAGTTGACCGCTGAAGACACCTCGGTGAGAGAGAGGTCACGGCGACTGGCCCCTATAGATGTGGAGGATGCAGGCAGCGTGTGTGTGGATTATAGGACTCTGAACAGGCGCACTGTCATTGACCAGTATGTAGCCCCGAGGGTCAAAGACGCGCTGCTCTGTCCGAGTGGTGCAAAGTGGTTTAATGTGCGAGATCTGAGGTGTGGATGTTGCCAGATCCAGATGGGTGAGGCTGACAAGGAGAAGACAGCCATTGTAAGTGCCATGGGATTCTTCCAGTCCAAAAGGATGCCCCAGGGCATATCCGGATCCCCTGCAACTTTCCAGTGGGGCATGAGGAAGATGATGGGGGATGTGGAATCGTTTGGAGTTTTTGTGTATTTGGATGATCTCCTAGTACTTGGACCTACCTCGGAAGAATATGAAGCGAGGCTGTTGCAGGAGCGGCTGAGAACTAAAGAGTTAAAGCTTTCCCTGGACATGTGCCAGGTCTGGCGAAGGTCGCAGCTCATGAGTGACTGTCTCTACAGGATCAAGTTTGAAGTGAAGACGGAGAGACAAAATTCCCAGCAGAGACTGGAGAAAGTGATCCAGAACCAGTTGGAAGACTTGCAAGTTGGGGAAGACAAAGAAAACTGTCTGGCGAAGGCCAACAAAAAACCGAGAGCCCAGAGAGGGGAGTTTGACTACACTTCCGAGGAGGTGAAGCAATTGCGGACAAATCTCAGAAAAGGGAAGCAGACGCTTGAAGGGAACCTGAAGATGACCATTGACAGTTTAAATGAAGTGGAAAAACTGAAAGTTGATCTGGAAGAAGTCATTAGGAAGAAAAAGCTGGAGGTAAGTTCAGTGAACACTAAATTGGAGGCTGGACCATCTTTAAATGCTGCTTTTCATGTTGGGTGGAAGAGGCTGGTGGAGTAACTGCGTCCCAGATCAAGGTGGCCAAGAAGCTTGAGTCAGAACTGCTGATACTCTGGCGAGATTTGGAGGAGTCCAAGAAGAAGTTGTCGGCTCGATTATAGGAGGCTGAAGAGGCTGCAGAAGCAGTCCAAGCCAAATGCTCCAGCGTGGAGAGAACCAACCAGTAGCTACAAATCGAGGAAAAGGGGAAGAATACAGATTTGACAGATGATGAGATGGAGGTGTGGTATATTCTGTCTTTCACTAACTTCCCCTTGTTGGGTGAAGAGACTCCTGGCCCTTCTCCCACTGAGTCAGGTGAGGGGGGGGGGGCTAGCTATGGGCAGCCTGGGTTACTGCAGGACCCTGAAGGAGAGACAGGGGTGCCTGGACACAGGACAGGAGGCTCCGAGTTGCAGTGAGTGAGAGATTGAGAGAGGATTTGGCAAGCAAACCCGAGGTATCCCCAGTAGTGTTCGAGCCTGAAAGGTTTAGGTGAGGGGGTACGGAGGTCTCATAGGATTAGGAAACTCCTAGATAGGTTGGCCTATGTAGCGCCTGGGGAACAGGGCGTAAGGTCTACTGTCTGGGGAGAAACGTCACTGTTTGTACCTAGATTGGGTTTTTGTGTTTGCAGGAAGAGTTGGGGAGTTATTTAGAAGTCATGAGGACATAACTTTATTTGGTGGAGAGAGAGTGTAAGGGTTTCTTCTTTTATGTTACTGCTAATGTGAATAAAATGGCTTCTCTGTACTGTTAACTGCTGAGGCAGTGGTTCTCTATAGTAGCATGTTTGGGTTATAATTAGTGATAATAGGACTTGTATTCATTTGCTAACCAATTGGGATAGATATTATTCTTTCTGTCTGTGTAAAAGCTGTTAGTTTGCGCGGGCTTGTGGGAAAAGGCGCGAAGAGGATGACGAGAGGAGATGTGGCTTGGGGACATGGTTGCCAGATCTGCTGGGCCTGGGCTTGGAGCGGGAGCTCAGGACTGAGTGAAGGAGGATCAACGAAAGGGAATCCGTGAGCTCCAACGTTTGTGCACTGGACATGTTTATGAGATTATTGCTGCCTTTTGTTTGTTTTCCTTTTCTTTTATTTCTCTACTAACCCCATACTTAAATATAAAATCTCAATCATTTAACCACACATTGTGGACTGAATGTTATTTCGGGTTATGATGTTACACAGGGGACACAACATGCAGCATCCACCCAAACAAGAGCACTAAAGTTTGGCCAGGTAGGGGGCGCCACCCCCGAAATCATGCCACTAGGCAAAGTGAGACTACGTAATCAGGGAGGAGTGTGTAATTAATATTTCAATAATATTTGAGTAATATTGTAAATATATTGCCAATTTTACTCTTTGATGTCAAGTGAAAATTATTCCTTTGTATCCAGGTACACAGTGCTGTGTATTTAAGATTTCAATAATATTGCAAATGTTTTGTTCAAAATATAACAGATAGGACTAAGAAATCTTTCACTGATGATTATAGTTACTACAGTATTTACAGCTCCAAGAATTGTAAATTGTAAGTGCATCTGGAGCCTAAATATCATTCAGGGGGAGGAGCTAAGGCTGTTCTTAATCCTATATATTTCCATCCTACTTAAGAAAATGTAATATGATATGAAATATGCTTATTGCAAAAAAAACTTTATCCATAGTAACAGCTTCTATCTACATAAGAGTAGAAGACAGTTTTAAATTGTGGGAAGTTATGTAGAAAAGAATATGGTAGCAATGTGTAAAGTTTAGAAATTATTATTTTGAATCTTTGCAAAGGGTTGTATCACTTTTGGGAGAGAAAGCACTATAGACAAATACAAATTGCATATAAATACTTATAAATGCATAATCTGACCAGATTTTCATCCTTTCATATTTTTCACTGTATGTTGATATTGGAACAAATTAATAAATAACTTGGAACTTTTCAATTTCACACAATTTAAAAAATAACAGGAAACAACAAGCTAAAACAAGAGTTTAATAATTGTAGTTCTCCAACCTCTCCTTGGTCACAGCTGTACTGATTCTGTAACCATGATGTCGTAATTATAGCTTCCTTATCTTCACAGCAGGTCAGTCCAATCATTTTTTTCTCTAATGCCTAATTAAAAGACTAATTATTGAGGTTAGTATGCTTAGGACACCAGTTTGGGTTGCTTCTTAGAATCTAAGTGTTTACATTTTCCAAGCCCTCATGAGACCGCTTGCTGTTTCAACACTTGGTGTTATTTTGTGAAAGCTAACCTAAAAGACTTGGAATGCTAACAAAACAAGTTTCACAACACTGGCACTGAAACACTCAAATTTTCATTTCCTCTAATTCGGTAGATATTCCTTAGCTCCCAGGTTTATGGAAAATATTTTAACCCCAGCAAGCGTACCACAAAGTATGGACAAATCTGGGGTCTTTATGTTTCACCACTCATTGTCTATCAAATTTTGGCAAGTTATTGATATGAAATGTGAAAAGTAATTTCCTTCTCCCAAACCATTTATTATTTTCAGAATGAGGGGAAAGCTTGCACCAAGAATCAATCAATGATATTAAGCACATCAATGTATCGACTTGCTTTTTGATATCCTTCCTTCCCAACCTCACTCTCAACGTATAGCTCTTCTGAAGGCTTGGCTACTGCTCACTTCCAGGGAATGAGTTGCAAAGCTATGTTTTACAAATGAAGGCAGAACTATGCCTGCCCAGAAATCTTTGTGAGCTTCAGCACCACAAGTGTTCCTGGAGTATGTTTGCAGTAACTTCTGGATTGAATCACACAGTATTGAAAATACAACCAGGAACTTCCTGTCATGATTACATTTGCACTATTGATGCCGTTTCCACTTTTGACACACAAGAATGATTCTGTTAGTACCCTGCTTAGAGAATAAAGTCATATTGTTCTGGGGTGCACATGCAACTGGGCTCTTTGGAAAATGGACGTAAAAGCCGGCAGATACTGGAATCTGTAGGAGCTCAGTGAGTCGAGTAGCTTCTGTGGAGGCGGGGAGCAGGTCAATATTTCAGGTCAAGACTGAGTATGGAGAGGAAAGACAGCCAGTATAAATTGGATTGGGGGGTGTGGGGAAATAAGACAGGGGTTAGGTGGAATGAGAAGGGGTGAAGGTGGTGGGGGTAGAGTTGGACTTGGGAGGCAGGTGGGCAAGAGGTGGAGGCAGAAAACTGAAGGGAAAAAAAAGCAGATAGAGCCAGGTAGGTGAGGTAAGGGTGAAGGTGGAGACAGAGGGTGGAGGGTGACAAGCGGAAACACAAAGGCTAACAGTGATGTAAAGACATCGATAATGGCAACCATTAAGGGAGAGGTGAAGGACAGAAGGAACTTGAGGGGAAAGGATATCCATTGGGGGAATTGTGTGGGAAATAGGCAGAAGGAAACAGGAGAGGGAGGCAATGAGAGGCTGGAGGAGGGGTATGGGAAGAGAGCAAAATAGGAGGGGCAGAGGAAGGTTGGAAGGAAAGAGAGAATGGAATAAAGAAGGCAACAGTTAGCTGAAATTACAAAATTCAATCGTTATAGCATTGTGTTACAGACTACCAGGAAGAATATTTTAGTTTGTGTCGGACCTCACACTGACAGTGCGAAAGGTAGAGGGTAAACAGTTCTATGGACAGAGTGTTGAAGTGACAGGAGGGAGATGGTGGTCAGAGCTCAGACCACTCTCCTGGTCTGTGGTTGATCTCATCGATGCGAAGGAGGGTGCATCAGGAGAACTGAGTGCACTGGACAAGATTGGAGGAGGTTCATGTGAAACCCATACTTTACTTGGAGACATCATTTTGGTCCCTGGATGGTGGTTTCGGTTGAGGTGTAGGAACAAGCGTTACACCTCATAGGGTGGCCAGTTAAAGTGCCAGGGGACAGGGAGAGGTTGGTAGAGAGAAAAATCAAGGAGAGAGTGGTTCCTGCAGTGGGAGGAAAGGGGTGAGGAGGAGAAGATGTGGCTGGTGGTGGCAGCTAATGAAGAATGATGTGCTGCATGCAGATGCTGGGGGAGTGAGAAGAGAAAACCAACAGAACTCTGTCTCTGTTCTGTTTGGAGAAAGGAGATAAGAACATCAGTGTAGGGAATGGAGGAAATCTGAATGGGGGCTCCATCAATATTTGCCCACCCTCCCTTGATCTGCCACATCTCTCATACCTACTCTTTTTCCCAGACTTCTGTTCTCAGCTCCCCCCACCCACCCTTCCCCTTCAGGGCAGGGAGGCAAGGGGTGGCCAAGATGAGTGTGCAGGAAAAAAAACCTTATATTCCAATCTGATGGCATGAATATTGATTTCTCCTCCCAGTTAAAAAAAATCCCTTCCCCCTCTTCCTCTTTTCCCCACTCTGGCCTTTTGTCTCTTCTTGCCAGCCTGTCACTTGCCCCTGGGGCCCCTCTCCTTCCCTTTCTCCTATGGTCCACTTTCCTCTCCTATCAGATTCCTTTTCTCCAGCCCTTTACCTTTCCCATCCACCTGGCTTCACCCGTCACCTTTCATCTAGCCTCCTTCCCTTCATCCCACCTTTTTATTCTGGCAACCTTCTCCTTCCTTCTCAGTCCTGAGGAAGGGTTTCAGCTCAAAACTGTCAGTACATTTGGATATGGCCCAAGTGCCGAGAGACAGAGTGAGATGTTGGAGCAGTTCAATAGTCCACAGACTTCAATGCAAACAAAGTTAGAGGGAAAGGAAAACAATAAACTTAGTCTAAACAGAGCCATTAACTATTACTCTCAAATGGGAAATGAAGCCAACACTGCGGCTAAAAGGAATAACTAAATACAAAACAAATACCGCTAGTCTTCAGGGCCAGTTGACTGGACAGTCCAATTTCTCAGGCAAAGCCGAATGCAAGCAGGCAGCTAAATGTTGCTGTGCTTTGCGCAAGTCTCAACAAATGCTACAACGAAAAGAATGGAGTTAAATACCATCACAATAATTAGCTGAAACGTGCATATTCAAAAGTGCAATTGCCACATCTGCTGAGCAGACGGATCTGTGGTTGTAACAATAGCGTTGACTGCTTATTCACTTCCACAGATGCTGCCCGACCTGCTGAGTTCTTCCAGCATTTTTTGTGTTTTGCTAGGGAGCAAAGAAGGTTGTGGAGTTCAGTCATGCAGAGCCATCCATAAAAACATCTTCATAATGCTCTCCCTGACTACCTCCTGTATCTGTTGTTCAGCAAATGCAGTATAAATCTCACCATCCTCTACCCCAATCTCCTAGAACAATCACACAGATTCTGAGTAATACCACCTTTAAACACTTATCGTTAGTTTACCTCACTGATCTATGAAGTAATCACAGAGTCATACAGCATAGTGACTTACATTGACTTGTTTAGGAGAGTGGTTGATCAAGGGTTGAAGGTGACTTGAAATGTTGAGCTGATAAACCCACAGAATGTAACTAGGGGTCTCAAAGGTTAGGGATGTAACTACTTCAGATAGGACAGAAACTTGCATCTTCAATTAATGGATAGTCAAGGGGAAAAAATGGTAGCAGATATTACTCATCACTTTAGGCTTGAAAAAAACACACAGAATAGAACAGAAAGGTTTATAAGCCTTAGGGAATTGCGAGCAGTGCAAAGAGACTTCGTCCTTTCCTGAACAGTACTGAATTCTTCTCCAACTGCTGATTTTGCACCTTAGGTTAAATGATACCCTGTTATGCAATGAAATTTTGGAATTTAGGTTCAGGTTTGGATTCTGATTTATTATCCCATGTATATTGAAACATGCAGTGAAATGCAGTGCTTGCGTTAACAACCAACACACCCAAGGATGTTCCGGGGCAGCCCACAAGTGTTGCTACGCCCACAAGGTTCAATAGAATAACACATGGAGCAACAACAATAACAACAGCAGCAAAGCAAGCGCCTTTCCCACCCTTCCACCCACTCACCCCCTCACACACACAGACAGGCCTCTAATGCCAGGCCAGGCCGCCTCCGGGCCGCCAGTCCAGTTCTTCAGCATCAGAGTGCCTCAGAGTAACTGTGCCAGCAGTGTGAGCAAGTAAAGGAACTTCTTCCAAAATTTGGCACTTTCAGGCACTGCTATTTCATGACTTCCCTGCAATATCAGCTATGGCCCATGCGATAGAATTCCTACCCAAAATCCAAAGGATTCTAGGAGCAAATGCTGCCGTAACAACCTGACAGAAAGTCAAGGCTGGCACTCTACCGGAGTACTGAACTGTTTTGGCTTTCACGCTGAATGTTAAAGCAATGCATACCCTTTTGGATGAACGTAAAAGATTTTGGAGTGCTTTCCCTGGAATGAATGGTTTCCTTCTCACTGTAAACTTCTTATCAGAGCATGATTCTGAAGTGGTCATGCTCATGAAATGTTATATTCCTGAGTGGTGAGTAACAGGAAACCCTAATATGTAGCCACAGGGGAAAAGAAAAACTATTTTATTTTGGATAAACTTTTGCAGATATTTTCCCCTCCCTGTGTGGTTACTAAACAGTCCTGACGTTGCATCCCTGCCTTTGACACACAGTTGCTATTGTTGGTCTCAGGTTTTTGTGGGAGGAAATGGTCTCTCCACCCTTTCTTCATTGACTGCTCAGTAACCACACAATCAAACTTAACTGACCGACTCTCTTACGGTAACCCTAACTTGATAAGTTTTTCTTCACTTTGTCCTCCTTGGCACTGATGACACTAAACCAATCTTGCACAAATAATTTTGCAAGCACAATGTAGAACTCTTCCTTGCAGTTTGTGGGCTTGAAAACTGTTTGTACAGACTCGGGCTTCTCCACATTCAACACAGGTCTCCCAAGGTAAACTAATCTATGTAGGAATGCATTTAAAGACAGTGGATCTGCTAATTTTCCTGCACCATCATTGCAGCATGCATCAGTGCCTGACAGTGTGCAACATTGAATTTCAGGCAAAGATTAAAGTTAAAGTTCAAAGCAAATTTATTATCAAATTACATATATGTTACCATATACAACCCTGAGATTCATTTTCTTGTGGGCAGACTCAATAAATCGAACAACCATAATAGAGTGATTGAAAGGCTGCACCAGCAGGACAGACAACCAGCGTGCAAAAGACAACAAGCTGCATAAATACAAAAAGAAATAAAAGAAATAATAGTAATTAAGTAATAAATATTGAGAACATGAGATGAAGAATCCTTGAAAATGAGTCCATTTGTTGTGGGAACAGTTCAGTGATGGAGCAAATGAAATTGAGTGATGTTATCCCCTCAAATTCAGGAGCCTGATGGTTGAGCGATAGTAACTGTCCCTGAACCTGGTGGTGTAAGATCTGAGGCTCCTGTACCTTCTTCCTGAAGGCAGCAGCATTAAGAGAGCATGACCTAGTAATTGTAGTCCATGATGATGGATGCTGCTTTCCTGCAACAGTGTTTCACGTAGATGTGTTAAATGGTGGGGAGGGCTTTACCCATGATGGACCGGGCCATATCCACTACTTTTTGTAGGATTTTCCATTCAAGGGCACTGGTATTTCCATACCAGTCTGTGATGCAGCCAGTCAATATACTCTCCACCACACACCTATAGGAGTTTGTCAAAGTTTGAGATGTCATGCCATATCTTTGCAAACTCCTAAGGAAGTAGACACGCTGCCGTGCTTTCTTCATAATTGTACTTACGTGCTGGGCCCAGGACGGGTCCTCTGAAATGATAACACTGAGGGATTTAAATCCACTTACCCACTGCACCCCTGATCCTCCAAAGAGGACTGGCTCATGGACTTTTGGCTTCCTCTTCCTGAAATCAATAATCAGCTCCTTGATCTTGCTGACACTGAGTAAGAGCTTGTTGTTATGGCACCACTCAGCCAGATTTTCAATCTCCCTCCAATATGCTGATTCATCTCCACCTTTGGTTTGGCCTACAACCATGGTGTCATCAGCAAAACTACTGAGTTAAGATACAGTATTACTACTTGTGTGTTCCCTCTGTGCCTTGTGCAAACTTTCATTGATCCCAGTAAACTCCATATTTCATAATGACAGAGAAGAAGACCACTTTCAACTGATCAAGTCTATGCCAGTTCACAGAGCAATCCCATTTCTCTAACATATTGTCTATCAAACCACTTTTCGATGTTTAACATCACGTTCATGTCAAAGTGGTTCAGAACCAGTCAACTAGTTTCTGTTGGTTTGTATTGGCTCTAAGTACTGGTAATGAAAATTCTACTATCTTCATGCTAGATCCCTTAATTTGATGATACTGGTTGAGATTTTGGAGTCATTGGTAAACAACAGAGTTGTTTATTATTCCTAAACTTTTCATTGGCTTTTGCATTGAAACATTATGGTGTCCTCAACAAGGGCTCTGTAACTTGGATTCAAAGAACAGGTCGTTTTTTTTCAATCTCCTTAACAATTTACATCGAAGAATTCTTATCTAGTTATGTATCAGCCAGAGGTAGAGCAGTAAACTAGAATAATTAATTCAATATCAAACTGTGTACAAATAATTTTTGAAAATATTCAACAATAATTCACAGCTGAAGGAACGAGATTGGTCACTTATTAATTTTTATTGTCAAGGAGGTTCTTAGTGTCAGAGAATTTGAGACCTATTGCACTGTTAGGTTGATTTTCCATTGCAAGGTCTAACTATTTTATGACCTGCTCATTCGATAGTGATTGTGTATGCATCTCAACTCTACTCCTCTCCAGGTGTCTTTGTGGCAAATCTCTGGGCTGGAGATTGTAAAAGTGAAGCATCAGAAAACATTTAATCATCCAGCTTCGTTGTTTAGCTCTGGACGCCAGTGCCTGTTGTCAGATGCCTTTATAGGCAATACCCTCCTGGTTATTTCTATCCCAAATTCTCAGCAAAGGTGAACTCTTCACTTGAGTTTGGACGTCAATTTAATCGATAGCTTTGCTTACTCTAACAGCAGTACTAAACTAACTTTGGTATCTGACAGTGTCCCTCCAGTATACCGTGTCTTATAAATTGGTTGGATCAAAATTCCTCTTAAGAACTCAAGTATTTTCTGAGTGCTACAACATTAACTGCCCAGTTAACCTGGCTAGCCTACTATTTAATATGTGATCTCAGAAGACAGCATTTTTGTGAGAAGCAATATTTCATACTTTTGTTGAAACTGGCAGCAGCTGTTGAAGTGATGCAGAACTGTGATGTTAACTTTGGCAGAATGTCACAAAAATATCCACCTTCAAAACAGTGTAGGTCTAATTTTGTGTTTGTTTCAGAGTCTCTCATAATCTTATTTATTGCATGCCGTGACCCACAACTATCATCAGTGGCTTGAAATAGCAGCAAAGGTTGAAACAAGAAAACAAATTTGATGTACTCTAAGTACTGTATGTGTTAAATTAAGGCTCTAATCTAATACTAGAAGGATAGGACCATTAGTGGGTCTGTCTGCTCAAAGTGATCTTTCAAAAATGGTTGAATGCACATCAGAAATCTATACCTTCTTTGTAACAGAGGAGGAAAAGCTAAAGATAAAGAATTTATTCTTGCCGTATCTATACTAAGATGTCTTATACCAGCAAAAGAGATCAAAAGTTTCAGCCAATAAATAAAATTTATTTCTTAGGAGATATGATCAAGAAAATTGCTTCAGACTTCGGTGAAAACGTTTTCAAACCTAATGGCAAGAAAATAAATTTCAAATTCTTGCTGGGTTTAAATAATTCTAGTCAGATAGCAGATCTGTTCTGACATGGCATCTGCGAGCATGCTGTGTAAGGCTGGACTGTGCCTTTGATGAGGTTGCACTGTTTGCCCATTCATTTTGGCTGTGCTCATTTGGCTAAATGGTGCCTGGGACCTTGCAGATCTGGCTAGTTAAGCTGGTTTTGTAATTTAAAATACACAGAAAGTCAGACAACATCTGTGCATAGAGGTATACAGATCTGTCCACATCACTCCTCAGGTGCTGCCTGACCAGATGAGAATTTCCAACACACACAAAATGCTGAAGGAACTCAGCAGGCCAGGCAGCATCTATGGGAAAAAAAGTACAGTCGATGTTTCAGACCAAAGTTCTTCCATAGGACTGAAGAAAAAAATCTGAGGAGTAGATTTAAAAGGTGGTGGGGGGTGGAGAGGAGAGAGAAACACTAGGTGATAGGTGAAACCCGGAGGGGGAGGGATGAAATAAAGAGCTGGGAAGTTGGTTGGTGAAAGGTACAGAAGGCCAAGGAAGAAAGAAAATGGAAGGAGGAGAACCAGTGGGAGGCGACGGGCAGGCAGGGAGATAAGGTGAGAGAGGGAGAAGGAGATGGGAAATGGTGAAGGGTGTGGGGGTTGGGGGGCATTACCAGAAGTTTGAGAAATCAATGTTAATGCCAATCAGGTTGGAGGCTACCCAAACGGAATATAAGGTGCTGTTCCTCCAGCCTTAGTGTGGCCTCATACAACAGTAGAGGGGGCCATGGATGGACATATCAGATTGGGAATGAGAAGTGGAATTAAAATGGGTGGCCACTGGAAAACCCCGCTTGTTCTGGTGGATGGAGCATAGATGCTCAGTGAAGCAGTTTCCCAATTTACCTCAGATTTCCAGCATCTTCAGATTTTCTCTTGTTTTAGACTTTCGAACATCCTCAGTTTTATTTCAGACTTTCAGCATTTGCGGTTCTTTATTTTTTTTTCTTTCTTGAAGTACATGGTTATGTTTGCATAATAATAGTCGGTTGTTTGTGATCACTTCCATCAAAAGACCATAAGACACACGATAAGAATTAAGTGATTCAACCCGTCGAGTATGCTCCACCTTTCAATCAAGGCAAATTTATTTTCCCTCTCCTGTCTTCTCCATGTAACCTTTGACATCCTTACTACTCAAGAACCTATCAACCTCCACTTTAAAGATACCCATTGACTTGGCCTCCACAGCTGATTGGGGGTTGTAGTGGGGCGGATAGATGGGGGAGGTGTGAATCTGCCAGGCAGCTTGGAGGAAGTAACAGCTTTTGATTCTGGTGGTCCTGGCATGGATGCTGTGTAGCCCCTTCCCTGATATAGTCTTATATTCTTACATTTTATATTGTCTTTTCAAAATTAATGTTAAAATTGTATTTGCCTTCCTTGTAATGGCTCAACCTGCAAGTTAACCTTTAGGAAATCCTGCACTAGAGCTCAAAGTCCTGTGCACCTCTGATTTCTGAATTCTATATTGAACGATTCTGAATTCAATACAATAAACAACCTCAATGCAAGCACATCCTGAGAACTGCAGCTTTTGTGGTCTCGATCTATGAGAAAGTTGTTGAAAGTTGTACACCATTACTTCTGATCCACCTGGGAGCACTATCTCACTAGCTAATGTAAAAACTGATTTGAACAGCAACTTTTCACTACAATTATACTGATTAGATTTTTCTATTTCTTAACCACTGGTGTTTAAAACTAATTAACAGGGACATATCAGAAGTGTTTTACTTAAGTAGCTGCTGAAGAAATTATCTTTATTTTTGTAGATTTTTGTTCATCACTGGGAATTTCTCTGCTCATCTCTATTCCTTGTCCTCAGTCCGTAACTGGAATCAGCCACCTCAATTATCTTTTATCGTTTAGAAGTATTTGGTCCTCTCTATTCACTCTGCACTCAAAAGCAGCTACACAGTTCTGGCATGTAGCCTCACCAGGTGGCTTCTTGTGCTACAGGCCACTACCAAAGCCTATCATCTGGTTCCATTCATCTCTCCTCTTTACCTCTGTATCACTCTACTTCCTTTTTTTCCTGCTTCTGAATACTGTACTCCTAAAGGCCCAGCCCTTTGCCTTTCATCATCTTTTCCGTTCTCCCATCCTGGCTCACCTCCATCCGGATAGTCCCTCCCTCCCTGTCTCCCTTGCACCCACCACCATCTCGGGGCAGTGGCCATTGCCCCTGAGAGGGCAGCAACCACAATTGTTCAAGTCATTCTCTCTCTGTCTTACAGCTGCCCTCCCCCCATCTCCCCATCCACATCCCGGACACTTGCAGTGAAATAACTTTGTCAACCTCCTGCACAATCTACTAGCTTTGACTCTAACATCTAGGTGAAACAGTCATCACTGCCCCTTCCTATGATTTGTTCTGGACAGTACATTTCCTTATGAACAAGAACCCTAATATCCATGAGCCTGTTGAGGATAATTGCTGCCTCTGCTTTCCTCCTTAAATCTCTCCCTATCAGTTCTTTTGCCATTTTCATTGGGTTTTGCACATTCACCTGGCTTTGCAAATCTGATTTTAAGCAACACAGATATTGCAAATTCTAATCATTCCCTTTATTTCCCTCTACCCACTTTCTCGTTCCATTCCATGTCTACCTTTTTTCTGATTTTTTTTTCATGAAAAACTTTTCAAATCACTTATTAATACACATTTAAACTTTCAACCACTTTGAACCTGGGTCATTAATAATCATGCCCATTTCTGCAGCTGCCAATCATCTGCACATTCTCATCACTATCTTTAATGCCTTTTTCCTCATTAAAATCATAATCATAGTCATTTTCTGTAGTATTACTCTTATTTGTGATCCCTTAAGTAGTATTGTCTTCAAATGCTTATGGTAAAAAGCTAGTTTAACTTTCCTCTGGCCAGATTTGGCTTGAAGGTTAGAACCACTCTATCTCTATTTCTATTTCTGCTTGACAAACCACATAGAATTTCTAGGATCTCCTCTTTCTCCAATTTCCAGTATACGGCCTGCCTCTAGGTTCTCTCCAAGTATGAGGTTCAACTACTTTTTCATTGTTCCTATTTTGAGCAGACTGTAACCATCCAATTTTCTTTCCTGGTCCTTTAATTATTGATGACATCACTGTTGTCTCTCTGTTCTCAATGAGTACCATTATATTTCCACATTCTTTTACCTATCCAATGACTTTGAAGATTTTGTCATCTCTTAAACCAATACCATTCTTCATATGAATCTTTGTCCGAAATCCTTCGTTCTGGCTTCTGATCCTGTCACATATTGAAAGAGATCATATCAAAATCACATGATATCCTTTATAATCTTGACTGTGGTGATCCATTCTTCCATATTTTTCTCAATCTGCTACCCTTGCTACAATTCACCTCTCAATTCTTCTCCAATACAACCCCTCTGTTGTCCAGCACTAGAACGATAGCTGGTAGATTACCTGCAATGATCTCTTATCACTTTCAAGCAACTACATTTGGTTCTCCAGAGGCCCATCTTTGGTCATCTATTATTTCTGATTGTTTGTCGCTTCTCAGCAATATAATTTGAAGGCACTACATCTGTTTGCATGCCTGCCACTGATACTTGGCTCCAACTCACCATCACTGCTCTGTACCAAACTAATTTACCAAGGCTTATAAAATAGGTTGTTGCTGTTTTTATTGAACTTTATTAACTTCTCTTCCTGTCAAGATGGAAAATAACTTCAAAGTAATGATATTTTTTTACATTGCAGTCTAATATGAGACTGAATGAGACGGATTTATACAACAAATGAAAGTGATGGACTGTACATTAGATATTCAGAACTCGGTTGGAAGTGCTCTAAAATTAACTTAAGCCAAACATACACAGAAAGAGGAAGATCACTTTGAGATAAAAAGCAATATGATTTGTCATAGTTCTTTTAAAAATGAAGCAATCTACTCTCTTATCTCAAAAAGTTCCAGGATGTCAGGCTGAACTTCAAACAGATCTCCACATCGCTTTTATAACAGAGCAGACTTCTCATAAACACTGGGGCACTTTACCGTGACTTTTATTTTCCATGAGATTAATTCTGAGTCAAAACATTCTGATAGTTTTCTGTTAGGAGAAACAAAGAATAATAAGCAATGTCTCCTCTTACTTTGAGGAGACGAGCAGTAATCAATTTCAAGTTTAAGTTCAGCTGTATTCAGCCCATGAATACCGCCAAACAAAACATTGACCCTCTGGGGCCAAGGCGCAAAAACCAGAACCAACAGTCATACACAGTACACAACACATATAGCATATATAATTATGAAGCAGAAAAACAGAGTTATAAAAACATTTAAAATATAATAATAGACCTTAAGTCCCAGAGTGTCATAGCCTGTAGATTGATGGCACATGGATGTTGTCCTGGAGCCATGTTTCTGTAAGAACAGCCTGCAACAGTTCCTCATGTCACACTGTGCAGCTGCAGATGAAGCAATCCAGCTTGCCTTCCACCATGCGAACATCGGAGGGCAGAACCAATGGGTGGGACCAGCCTCCAGCACAGCACAGAGCCCAGCAGCACACAGCCATTTCCGGCATCCCCTTCTTCGGTGACCGTAACAGATGACCCCGAGGTCTAGTCCACACAACAGCTAAGGCAACACAGCTCCCACACCATTAGTCTCACCACTGAAGCAGAGAATCAGACTCGCAGTGTTCAACATTACCAATGTGTGAAGGAATCAGTCAATAACCTTTGCTCAATGAAACAGGCATTAGTTTCAGCTTTTACATTTTGTCATTTAGTCTGTGAGTATTTGCCACTTCACTATTTACAAATTGGCCAAACATTTCGCAATCTGCAATGATCCCGAGGAATTGGAAGTACTTAAAGATCACCAGAGGAGTTGATCGACTTGTATAGAGGAAAAACAAACCACCTGCCTTCTCCATCATATGAGCTACCAGCCTCAATTAAAAAAAAACAACAAAGGAAAATAGTTTGTACTGATACAAAAATAAAGACATTCAGTTGTTCGTTGCGCTCCCGATAGGGAGGCGGTTACCCATGTAGTGTCCATGCGAGGACCACCAGACTCAAAAACAGTTACTTTTCCCAAACAGTAGGGCTGATCAACACCTTCACCCACTAATCCACCTCACCACACCACCGCCATTACTTATTATTTCCTGTCAGAGTCTCCTTATTTACAAACACTCCTGTGCCTAGCATCACTTTATGGACATACAATCAATCTATGTATATAAGCTATCTTATGTATTTATATTTATTATGTTTTTTACTAATGTGTTCTTAATGTTAAAGTGTTTTTTTGTGCTGTGTTGGATCTGGAGTAACAATTATTTTATTTTTGTTTACACATGTACTGGAAATGACATTAAACAATCTTGAATTGATCTGCGATACCTGAGAAATCTCTCTGAAGCAAACAGCTTGACAATATAAATCCTTTACAACCTTCCATGAAAATGAACACAACAGCAGAACGTGACTTCCACACTAGCATTCTTTACATTGAGTTTGACACATTCTTGTAAAGTAAGTTCCAAAGTTAAGAAAGGATGCTTTCCAGTGCTGAAGTGAAACCAACCACTGACTCGGGCCATCAGAGTGCTTTGAAATTCACTGCTATAGATTGTCTCAGATAGCATTCTTGTTGAAGTTCTAAACTGGTCAGAGATTAGCTTCAGCCACAGGTTTCCCTCCTAACCACCGCGTCTTGAAAGAGAAGACTTGCCGGAGATAATATTATTGTGACCACCTTAAAGAAAAGACACGGATCCAGTTACAGATGGGCCTCCCAGTGACTGCCACAGAGAAGATCATCACCAGTGTCTTGCTATTGCTCAAGGAAAATCACCATGCTTATTTTAAAGATTCAATGTTTATGACCTTCACCTTGCACGAACTCCAGGAAAATAAAAAAAAAGAGGAACTAACCATGATGCATGGCAGTTTTGGATCCCACAAAAGCCTTTCCCAATGGTGATAAACACCCATGATGGGACATATCTTCTTCCCCATCATGGGGCTTCCTCTCAATGAAGAGAAACATCAGTGGTGAAATTCATCAACACCTTCAATATGGCAGCAAAGCCCTTAACAGTCAGAACAACAGAAAATTGGCTAATGTAATCACCAACAATTCTCTCTCTATTTAAAAAATAAACTGACTTTTTGCTTTTTTTGTCTCTATGAAAGTGAAAGAACTCATATTTTGCTACATTATATTCCCTCTCCATGATCTTCCTCCATGACTAGAGGTCATGGGTTAAGAGTGAAAGGTGAAAAATTTAAGGGGAGCATGAGGGGAAACTTCTTCAGTCAGAGGGCTATGAGAGTGTAGAATAAGCTGCCAGTGCAAGTGGTGCATGTGAGCTCGATTTCAACATTTAAGAGAAATTTGGTTAGTTACATGGATGGTAGGGGTATGGAGGGCTATGGTCCCAGTGTAGGTCAATAGGAGTCGGCAGTTTAAATGGTTTGGCACAGTCTAGATGGGCCAAAGGGCCTGTTTCTGTGCTGTACTTTGCTATGACTCTATGACTCTAATTATCCTCTTCATATGTCCCTGAACTTTCTCCGCATTCTCCTCAAAGTGCATACTGCCACCTAGCTTTTAGCCATCAGCAAACCTCAATCTATTATAGTTGCTCCTCTCGTTCAAGTGATTGCCTTACATTATGTACAGTTGAGGCCCTAACATCAGTTTCTGTGCCAATAAAATAGTCACAAATTCGCAAACCAAAATTTACCAATTCATTCCCATTGTTTCATGTCCATTAGCCAATCCTTAATCCACGCTAATACATTATACCTGATCCCATTTTGCCTAATAACCTCTTGTGTGGGACCTCATTGAAGGTCTCCTGCGAGTTTAATTACATGATTTCTAGTGGCTTTGATGTATTCTTCTACTTATAGCGTCAAGAAATAGATTTGTCAAACATGATTTTCTTTTTTAAAAATCACTAAATGTCCCTATGCTATTATCCTTTATCAAGCCTTCTGTTCCTGGATGATGGTCTGACTCCTTCTGTACTACCTGTGTTTGCTCAGTTCCAAACTCCTGAAACATTGCTCTGACTTCTGCGATAGTAAATGCTCACCAGGCAGATAGAAGAAATATTCCAATGCTGTTCCCTAAAGCCCTTTAAGAATACATTGCATTCCCACTAGCTCATGGGAACCCCGATCCAACTTTGCTCAGAATGAAGAAGGAACAATCAGGATATCATGGAGAACCTCCAATTTATTCCTCAGAGAAATAGAGAAGCCAAGTGTAAGTGGTAGAAGTGTGTCATCATCCTGCGAATGGAGGGATCTGGACCTTGTGCAGGCAGGAGGGAGTAGTTTAGTTAGGTACTAGTTCAATTAGTTCAACACAACATTGTGGACCCAATGGCCTTTTCTTCTACTGTATTCTATGTTCAGTCCAAAGCTCTGAGTGTCTAATGGGTACAAGATAGTAAGGGGAATTTGATTATCATTTGGGTAGGATTCACCCAATGCCAGCAAATAGAGTTTTTATAAGATTTAATGAGATAGTAATGGGGAAAGATTGGAAAGGGTAAGCTTGTTTTCCCTGGGGTAAAGGAGGCTAAAGAGTGACCTGATAGCAGTATGAAGTTTAAAATTCCAAGCTGTGATCCTGTTGGTAATGCCAAAAAATGGGTGAAGCATTTCAAGAATTGAAAGAATAGTCTGTAACTATGTTTTAAGTTCAGGACATATTTTGGTTTATCAAGATCGTATCAGTCATGTTTTGCGCTGTTTTGTTTACTAACAGATCGGCAATGTTGATGTAGCCTTGTAACTGACTTATGGTGTCTCAGGGCCATCTACTTAGCAAGCGTTTACTCTCATCTGTCACTGTTCTCTGGGTGATTTCTTTTGTCATTTGCTTATCAGTGCAGTCTGCTTTTCTTAGAAATAAGCCAAATTTCAAACAACATTTGACACAAAGCACTTAATGGCATAATCTGACTGAAAAGGAAAATGGCAGGCAGAGGTTCACATGACCATCTAATTGCAGAAATACCCCAAATTAGCTGAAGATGAAATTACAAAAGGAAAAGATGAGCCAAGAAACTTGGTAAATAACAGCCTGCAAGCAAAATGATCAATCTTTGTAAATTAGAGGTTTCTATTGCTTGGAGCAGAGACCTTTTATAAGCAAATAAACAGATGGTAATGAGTAATTCATCTTGTGGGAATGGTCAGTGGCATCTATGTATTTGCCTGAGGAACTCAGCTGTCACTGCTGATTTGAAATGTTGAATTAGAAACTATTTGATCACATCCATTTATTAAAAACCTATTATTATTTAAGAATCTACCAACATTCAGATAGTCATGTGCTGAATCCTCTGCTAAATAAATAACAATACTTGATGCACAATAAACTGCACCATCATCGTGATATCACATGAGAGTTTGAAATTGTAATTTTTCTTAGTTCAGTCCAAAAATGCTAAAAATAAATAGTAGCTTCAGGAGTATTCGAGCAGAAAAGACAGGTTAAGGTTTGAATTGTGCCGATAGGTAGAAGAAAACAGTGATGTAAGCAAACAACAATGGATGGAAGTCAAGCTCTGAAACATGGTTACATTTTCAGAAGTAGCCAAGAAAAAGCAAAAAGTATATAATAAAATAAAGTCTTCTTATGACCTAGGTAGATCTCAATGGAGCCAATGTCATACTGTTCAAATTAAGTACATTTAAAAATAGTGACGCCTTATTTTAGGTCCCTCTACTGAGTAAATCTTCCCTATCTTCATTAACATTTCTAATCCTACAGTCGTCTACTTTCAGACCTTTCGTTCCCAAATTTGGGCTCTCTGCTTTCAACTACCAAGACACAAAGTTCAATAAACCAACCTGCCCACTGCAGCCCCGAATCTCAGCTTAAAAACTCCATATGGAGCTCAGTGAAACCATCTTGTATCTTGTATATTAACAAGCAGCACACACAGAAGGCTGGAGAAACTCAGCAGGCCAGACAGCGTCTATGGAAAAGTGTAGTCATGTTTTGGGCTGAGTCCCTTCAGCAAGACAG
The DNA here is from genome assembly GCF_030028105.1 of Mobula birostris. Classification (NCBI taxonomy): domain Eukaryota; kingdom Metazoa; phylum Chordata; class Chondrichthyes; order Myliobatiformes; family Myliobatidae; genus Mobula; species Mobula birostris. Next base: position 30,140,544 of record NC_092384.1, on the reverse strand, counting down.
GAGGAAAAAAGATGACTCCTGAAGAGTCATAGATGCTGCCTGGCCTGCTGAGCTCCTCCAGCATTTTGTGTGTGTTGCTTGGATTTCCAGCATCTGCAGATTTTCTCTTGTTTGTGATTGTATGTTAACAAAACATCTGGGAAAGTTTTCGTGCTATGTTCAACAAAGTCTGGAAGAGGTACAGGATCACCATTATAGTTTGTCACAACACAAGTGCCAGCAGGATTTACTGAGGATTGGGTTTTGACACAATAGACCTTGAGATATATTTTAAGTACTGTTTTAACATGTTCCGGGTTCGCTACTCAAAAAGAAGATTGATTAGCAGAGTTTGAATGGTTCTAGGACTGTTAAGCAATTTGGACAATTCTAGATGTTCATCCATTTGGTTTCTATTGGGTTTGTCACTGAGGTCTATGTCAAAGATTCCTTAGGGGAAATGAAATGTAGACAGAGGGCAATGTATCACGTTTTCTGAGGTATTTATATTAATCTGTATATAGTTCATCACTAATTTTATTTAAGGAATGTGCTTTGATAAGAGGTTTCCTGGTTTAACAGTATTTGCCATAGAGTCGTCTGTATGTTGTTTTAAGGATAAATGATTTTCATTACAAAACTCTTCTGGATTTCAACCTTGTGAGTAATGTTTTTGCATCAGTCTTCATGGTGGAAGACACTAGCAGTATGGTGGAAGTTCCAGGTGTCAGGGGTCATGAAGTGTGTGGAGTTACCATTACTAGGAAGACGATTCTTGAGAAACTGAAAGGTCTGAAGGTAGATAAGTCAACTGGGCCATATGGTGTACACACCAGAGTTTCGAAAGAGGTGGCTGAAGAGATCGTGGAGGCATTAGTAATGATCCTTCAATGATCACTAGATTCTGGAATGATTCTGGAAGATTGGGAAATTGCAAATGTTACTCCACTCTTCAAGAAAAGAGAGCGGCAAAAGAAAGGAAACTATATGCCAGTCAGTCTGACCTCAGTGGTTGGGAACATGTTGGAGTCAATTATTAAGGATGAGGTCTCAGGGTACTCGGAAGCACATGACAAAATAGGCCATGGTCAGCATGAGGCTGCCTGGCAAGCTACAAGCCCATTTACAGAAAAGATTCTGGCATAGATAAAGCAGTGGCTCATTGGCAAGAGGCAAAGAGTGGGAGTAAAGGGAACATTTTCTGACTGGCCGCTAGTGGTGTTCCACAGGGGTCTGTGTTGGGACTGATTCTTTTATGTTATATATCAATGATTTGGATGACGGAATGATGACTTTGCCCTGGAGTTTGCAGACGATATGAAGACAGGTGGAGGGGTAGGTAGTTTTGAGGAAGTAGAGAGGTTACAGAAGGGCTTAGACAGATTAGAAGAATGGACAAATAAATGGCAGATGGAATACACTGTTGGGAAGTGTATGGTCATGTACTCTCATAGAAGAAATGAGAGAGCTGACTACTTTCTAAAAGGAGAGAAAATACAAAAAAAACTGAGGTGCAAAGGGACCTTGGGAGTCTTTGTGCAGGATTCCCTAAAGGTTAATCTGTGGTGAGGAGAGCAAATGAATTAAATGAATTGAATGTAATTAAATTGACTTTATTTCTTACATCCTTCACATACATGAGGAGTAAAAATCTTTACGTTACGTCTCTGTTTAAATGTGCAATGTGCAATCACAGTAATTTATAATAATTTATAATAAATAGAACAGTCAATGTAACATAGAAATACACTCAAATCAGCAGGAGATAATCAGTCTGATGGCCTGGTGGGAGAAGCTGTCCTGGAGCCTGTTGGTCCTGGCTTTTATGCTGCAGTACTGTTTCCTGGATGGCAGCAGCTGGAATAGTTTGTAGTTGAGGTGACTCGGGTCCCTAATGATCCTTTGGGCCCTTTTTTCACACCTGTAAATATCCTGGATCATTGGAAGTTCACAACTAGAGATGCGCTGGGCTGTCTGCACCACTCTTTGCAGAGTTCTGCGATTAAGGGAGGTACAGTTCCCATACCAGGCAGTGATGTAGCCAGTCAGGATGCTCTCAATTGTGGCCTTGTAGAAAGTTCATGGGATTTGGGGGCCCATACCAAACTTTCTCAACCATCTGAGGTGAAATAGGCAGTGCAATGTTAGCATTAATTTTAAGAGGAGTAGGATATAAAAGCAAGGATGTAATGTTGAGACTTTATAAGGCACTGGCAAGACCTCACATGAAGTATTGTGAGTAGTTTTGGGCCCCTTATCTTAGAAAGGATGTGCTGAAACTGTAAGGGTTCAAAGGAGGTTCATGAAAATGGTTCCAGGATTGAATGACTTGTCATATAAAGAGCATTTGATGGCTCTGGGCCTGCATTCAATGGAATTCAAGAATGAGGAGTGATCTCATTGAAATCAATCAAATGGTGAAAGGCCTTGATAGAGTGGATGCGGAGAGGATGTTTCCTATGGTGGGAGAGTCCAAGACCAAAGGACACAGCCTCAGAATAGAGCTGTGGAGGCCAAGTCTGTATGTATATTTAAGGCACAGGTTGATAGATTCTTGATTGGTCGGTGCATGAAGGGATACAGGGAGAAGGTAGGAGATTGGGGCTGACAGAAAAATTGGATCAGCCATGATAAAATGGCTGAGCAGACTCAATGGGCCAAATGACCTAATTCTGCTCCGATATAGTATAGATTTATGGTCTTATAGTCTTAAATCCTATGTAATTGTTGTGTCAGATGCATTATCTCAGTTTTACAGAAGGCAAATTCAGTTGTAAAGTGCATGTTTGTTATGTGCTGTGGAACTAAATTGCAATATAAAACCAATTGGAAAAATGATCAGGACCTTGCAGCATTGATAGTGCTTATTGCAGCTGATCCATGCAATTAGAGTGAAAGTACATGAAGAAAGCTGGGCACACATATCTGACACACCTTGTTATATAACATAGACACAGAGTCATATTACCTAGGACAGGTCCCACCCTGTCCATACTACCAGTTTACTAATCTATACTAAAACTATTTGGTCACATTGTTTCTGTTTTACCCTGCTGCATCCATACCTGTTACTATATGTAACAGCGTGCATTACTGTAGTCAGGGCAAATTTCTGCTGGCTAGTAAGGTACTATGTATCTTCTACACACCTGGGGGTGACGAAGGGTCTCAGCCCGAAACTTCGACTGTACCTCTTCCTAGAGATGCTGCCTGGCCTGCTGCGTTCACCAGCAACTTTGAAGTGTGTTGCTTGAATTTCCAGCATCTGCAGAATTCCTCGTGTTTACGGTGGATAAGGGAATGAAGTTTTTAGATTCCCTCTCTGAGTATCTACCTATGCCCACTTGATCTCTAGTCAATGAAAACCTGCTCAGTCTCCTCCAGGAGAGAAATTAACACAGACACACAAATTCAAAGGGAATATTTGTTGGTATGACTGTCATAAATCAGAAGTCAACAACATGTGTGCTACAAGAGAGGAAGTGAGAAGTGAAATTCTCAGGAATGCTAGGATATAGTAAGGGAATTTTGCATAGTAGGGGAATTAAGGGTTATGGGGAAAAGGCAGGTAGGTGGGGATGAGTCCATGGCCATCTCCACTTCCTGAGGAGGTTGAGGCGAGGGAAGCTCACTCTCTCCTCACCCCCCATTCCTATCAAATTTTTCTAGGAACACCATTGAGAGTGCCCTGGCCAGCTGCTTCACTGTCTACAATGGGAAATGCGAGACATCTGATTGTAACACTCCACAAAAGATTGAGAGGGCTGCTGAGAGGATCATCAGAGTTTCTCTTACACCCACCTCAGATACTTAGCAGAAGAACTGCATACATAGGGCCCTTAGCATTGTCAATGATCCCTCCTATCTGTCCCACAATCTTTTTGACCTCCTACCATCGGGCAGGAGGGACCGTAGCATTAGGACAAGGACTATTAGGATGGGAACCAGCTTCTTTCCCCAGGCTGTGAGACTATTGAACCCCCTGCCATCTCACCACATATGAAACGCCAGTAGTGTATACTGCTTATTTTTCAACTTGTGGTGTAACTGACCTTATTATTTATCAATTTCTTTGTGGTAACATGACTTAGTATGTTTTGTAAGTTATATGTACTGTGTTGTGCACCTTGGTCCAGAGGAACACTGTTTCATTTGGCAGTATATGTGTACACAGTTGAAATGGCAATAAATTTGAATGTGATAAGCTAAACAAAATTTTGTGTCTGTTTCATGGAAGAAGACACAGAAAATATTTAGGAGTTAACAGTGGATTCCTGATCCAGTCATATTCTATGCAATTGAGCAAAATTTTAATAAACCCTAGTGTAATTGCCAATGTAGACACAAGAGACTGTGGATGCTGGAATCTGGTGCAAAAAAAAAGAACTGTTGGAGCAACTCAGTGCACCAAACAGCATCTGTCGAGGGAAATGCACAGCCAATGATTTGGATCAAGGGTCTTCAACTAGATAGTCAATGTTTCAAATCAAGACCATCTAATCTGATGAAGGTTCTTGGACCGAAACGTCATCCATCCATTTCCTCCACAGATGCTGCTTGACTCATGTTATTTCTAGTGATGCCAATGGCTGAGGCACCTCTCAAATATAGTATGATTGTTAACCCACACATACTTTCTTTAACATTGTCAAATCACATTAAAGTTACCTAAGCATCATTAACCTTTATTTCATGCCCAAATTAAATCTCACTTGGGTTGTTGATTTATATGTGTTACTAAAAATTTAACACAGTTTCCTTTTTGAGAAATCAACTAGCTCAAAATGCATTGTACTTCTTTAGTTAATCTTTTACATAGGGAACATATGAGAAATTTTTTATTGCATTTAGCAGTAAATCTGGAAAACCTGAAAAATAGAGAAAGCTGAATAAATCCCTAATAAGCTCTGATTCCCTTATGAGAGTTTTAAATAATGCGTGTATTAAAAAGTTCAAAAGTTTATTTTATTATCAAAGTACATATATGTCACCATATACCACACGTGGATTCATTTTCTTGTGGGCATACTCAATAAATCTATAAAATAACCTGGATGAAAATGTAGACGGATGGGTGAGTAGGTTTGTAGATGTACCAAGACTGGTGGGGTTGTGGATACTGTAGAAGATTGGGAAAGATGCAGATGTGGGCAGAGGAATGGCAGATGGAATTTAACCCAGATATGAGAAATGTTGCACCTTGGCAGGGCAAATGCAAGGAAACAGTAAGGGCAAGACACTTAACAGCGTTGCTGAGCAGGGAGATCTTGGAGTCCAAGTTTATACTTTATACTATAGCTCATGAAAGTGGCAACACAGATTGATAGGATGGTTAAAAAGATTATGGAATTCTTGTTCTCATTAGTTGAGGCACTCAGTTCAAATGTCAAGACGTTATGTTACAACTTTATAAAACTCTGATTAGGCCACAGCTGGAGTATTGTATACAGTTCTGGTCACCCCACTGTAGGAAGGGTGTTGAGGTTTTGGAGAGGGTGCAGAAGAGGATTACCAGGATGTTGCCTGGTTTGGAAGGCATGTGCTATCCTGAGAGGCTGGACAGACTTGAGATTTTTTTTTCAAACAGCGGAGACTGAGGAGAGATCTGATAGAGGCTTACAAGATTATGAGAGGCATAAGTAGACAGGAAGTATCTTTTTCCCATGCTTGAAATGTCTAATACCAGAAGAAATGCTTTGAAGGTGAGAGGGGATATGTTCAAAGGGGATATGAGGAATAAGTTTTTTAATCAGAGAGTGGTGGATGCCTGAAATGTGCTGCTTGGTATGGTGGTAGAAGCAAATACGTTAGACATTTAGATAGGAACATGAATATGAGGAAGATGCAGGGATTGTGTAGGTAGGAGGAATTAAATTCTGTTTTGTCTTCTATTTATCTTTTAGTTAGTTCTGGTCAAGCTGGCGCCTACATACAGCACTCCTTCAACTGACATTTTCTGGATAGATCATGGAACCATATAATTCACTCCTTTTATATCTTTTATGTTTGTTTTTTCATCTTGAATGTGATTCTGAAACTGTTGGAGCCCATGGTTTGCAGTTTGGAGATTGTTTTCATGTTTCAGTGCCCTGCAGTCTCTGAGAGGATTCTGGGGAGAGGGGGGCAGTGGCAGCATGCACAAATCTCATGGTGAGAAGATTGTGTGATGTGGCGCGAGCCAATGTACAACCCCATTTTGCTGATTAAAGCTTCCATTGTTCGCCAATTAAAGCCACGAGGGAGATTGAAACATTGAGGCAAACATGGAAGGTGAGTGAGAGCTGCCTGCCTTTTGATCGCTCTGCTACGGAGAGAGAAGACTGCCTTTTGATCGTTGAGGATCACTCTTCTATCAGAGAGAGGAGCGACTGCTGCTGTGACTAGAGAATGTACCCAGGTTTTTTGTGTTTTGGATATGGACTTGGACTATAGACTTTAATTCAGACGTATGGTGTTTTCCCCTGAGCTTTCTTATTTTTTGTGTGTATGGAGAGGGATTTGGGGGCCAATGTGCCTATTCCATTTTTTGGGTTTTCTTGTGCAGGGAGGAAGGATTTGGGGAGTTGTTGATTGTGCTGCCATTTTCTTCTTTTTTGCTTTCGTGGCTATCTGGAGAAGAAGAATTTCAGAGTTGTATACTTTGATAGTAAATGAACATTTGAACCTTTGGTTTGGCACAATACTATAGGCTGAATGGCTTGTTCCTGTGCTGTTCCATGTCTAACCATAACAGAATCAATGAAAGACCATCTAACTACAGCATTCAACCAGTGCGCAGAAGACAACAAACTGCAAATACAAAAAGAAGAAATAATAATAATAAATATGCAATAAATATCAGGAACATGAGATGAAGAGTCTTTGAATGTGAGTCCGTTGGTTGTGGGAACATTTCCGTGATGGAGTAAGTGAAGCTGAATGAAGTTACCCCCTTTGGTTCAACAATCCGATGGTTGAGAGGTAACAACTATTTTGAACCTGGTGGTGTGAGTCCTGAGGTTCCCCTACCTACTTCCTGATGCAAGAAGGGAGCATATCCTGGGTGGTGGGGTCCCTATTGATAGATATTGCTTTCCTGCAACAATGCTTCATGTAGATATGCTCAGAAGGTAGGGAGAGCTTTACCCCTGATGGACTGGGCCATATCCATTACATTTTGTAGGATTTTCCATTCAAGGGCATCGCTATTTCCATACCAGGCTGCGATGCAACCAGTCAATATACTCTCCACTACACATCTATAGAAGTTTGTTAAAGTTTTAGAAGTTATGCTGAACCTTTGCAAACTTCCTTGGAAGTAGAGACGCTGCCATGCTTCCTTCATAATTGCACTTATGTGCTGGGACCTGGACAGGTCCTCTGAAATAACAACTCATAGGAATTTAAAGTTGCTAACCCTCTCCACATCTAATACTCCGATGAGGACTGACTCAGGGGCCTCCGATTTCCTTCTGCTAAAGTCAATAATCAGCAAATTGAAGTGTCTCTAAGTTGCTTCTCAAGCAGGAGTTGATATGCTTCATAACCAATCTCTCAAAGCATTTCATTACTGTGGAGGTAAGTGCTACTGGGCCACAGCCATTGGGGCAGGTCACCACACTCTTCTAGGGCACCGGTATAATTGAAGCCTGCTTGAAGCAGCTGGGTACTACACACTGCCAAAGCGAGAGGTTAAAGATCTCAGTGAACACACTAGCTAGTTGATCAGCACAGGTCTTTAGTACTTTGCCAGGTATCCTATCTGGTTTGGATGCTTTATGTGGTTTCACCCTCCTGAAGGGTGCTTGGACGTCACCTTCAGAGACTGAAATCATAGGATCATCGGGGAATGTGGTTCATGATGGTCCCTCCATGTTTTGATGGTCAACGTGACTCTGGGTATTATATATCGTACAAGAATTGAAAATGAACTACCTCATTAAGGTAGCTAACACCCTAACCACACATACTTGCTAAATCTCCGTTAGCCTCATTTTCTAGTTCATTCAGCTAGAAAACTTAAATGCTGACTGTCAGGGCTTCATAGATTTGTGCTCCAAATTGTAGCTTTCAGCAGCAAAGCCACCAACTGCTGTGCTCAGCTGAGTTATGCACTTCTTCACTCAGAGAGAAAAGAAATCATGCAACGAGCCCATTACAAGAGGTTCAGATTTGATGCAATATATCAATCAGAGGAAGGGACTGCTGTTAATCACAAAGATTTTAAGCTGCATAACTGGAACCCTGGCTTCCTCTGTCAGAAAAATAATTAAAATTTTGGAGTAAATATCTAATTAGATCCAGCTGAATTGGTTTTGCTCCTTTGTAATGAGGTTAAGAATCAGATATATTGTTCACTCAAGAGGAAAGGATTAATGTCCAGAGGGCCTGAAGGGACTCACTGTTTTATTTTTTGAAGTATTACCATTTATATAAAACAGTTTTAAATATGTGACATATTGAATGAATTATCACAATATTCTCAGTTTCCTATCTTAACACTGAAAATAATGCTTTTTTTTAATCCATGCTGAATTATCAGTGAGGAAGTTGATTGTAAACTGTCAATGTGGACATAGCAAACCCTTCCCTCTCCTGCCAGGTGCAGTCAGAAGAATGGGACTGGCCTATTGCATTGTGGGGAAGGAGCTAGGAAGCCTGGCAACCATCAAGGGAAAGTCAACACTTCCTGAAAGGTCATGGGGTACACAGTGAAACAGGCAAGAATTTTTAAAGCAGCATGAAATAAGAGAAATCAAGATCAATTTTGTGATACAAAGTTCCTGAGGAGAGAAAGGAAGATAATTAAAACAAAATGGTATAAGAATGCAAGGGGAAATGAGATCCTAATAAGGGCTAGGATCTTTAGAAAGTATTGTTTCAATTTACTGAACTGTTCCTGCTACCATTAACGAGGATTTATTTTTTCTTGTTAAGTATGCTGTGTGTAAACTTAGCCTGTGCTACAACAGTTACTCTAGAACATATAGATTTTTGAATTGTACTGAGACAAATAGGCATCCCAAACTTTGGATGATGCTTACACCTTGCCTTAGCATTTACAAGTCCCTTTGTAAATGAGAATAGTTGGGCTCACACTCTGCATCAATGCTCTGGTGATACTAAAAGTGTAATGCTGCATATTTTCCATCAAACCACTGAATGCTCTTCATTCCAGATTGCAAAGATGCCATGAAGCTCTTTTGCTTTCCATTAACTCTCAGCTGAAGTCATGCCAAGTAGAAGAACTACTGCTTTGCCATACAGTGGACCCAGTTGCCCTCTACTGCCAGCTTTGCTCTTGCTGTGTACACCTCTTCCCCTATACTTATTGGTGGTGGATGGTCTAGCATATCTTTCTGAAACACACCTTTGAATATCTGTGATGATGTTTGTGACTGGTGGGTTACTGCATACAAGTTTTGAAAATATATCCCAAGCTAGTTGCCCCTACCAACTAGGTCAATAAAGCAAGGTAATGGGAACTCCAAAGCCTACAAGTTTCCTTCCATGAAACAAATAATATTGCCCCGGAGACATAACACTGTTCGGTCATCATTGCTGTATTTTAATCTTGTTAAACCTTATGATACAACACTCTAGTCCAGTGATAGCAAATCTATGGCATGTGCGCCCAAGATGGCACACAAATATTTTGTTGGGAAGCAGTGCCACCCTTGATTCTTTAAACCCCAGCTATAATAAAAAGATACACAATGATTTAAATAATCTCTTCAGCAAAAGTATGGTGAATCTATTGAATTCATTGCTACAGACAGCTGTGGAAGCCAAGTCATTGGGCATTTTTAAAACTGAGATTAATAGGCTCTTGATTAGTAATGGTGTCAAAGGATATAGGGAGAAGGTGGGAGGATGGGGTTGAGAGAGGTAATAATCAGCCATGACAGAATGGCCAAGCAGACTCAACTGGCCGAATGGCCTAATGTTGCTCCTGTGTGTTATAGTCTTACGGTCTTATTATCTTTACTGCCAAATGAAACTGTGAATGACAATTTTGGGACCTGAGAGCAGTGAAATGTTTTCACAGGAAACGTCGCAGCCAGCTTGGTGCCAGCTAGACAATAGTGAGAACATGTGGTGTTGGATGATATGCTTCGAAATCCTCGCAGACCTGACATGCACATCAGTATTTGGACCGTAAGTGGTTGGGCCAGTTGGCATTGGCTTCACTCCACCTATATTTTTCTTCTGTCGTTTCTGAGAAAAATTGGATATTCAGTGATAATAACGATAAATACTGCATGTAGTTTAGAGCCTCCATGAACATTTTTCAATTGTCTTTTTAAAGGATAAGTTTTGAATAGGCTTTCTAAAATGCTTATTTATTTCAATCTGTAATTATTACACTTTTATTAATAGTAAAATAGTGAATGCACAAAAGTAAGCAAGAAATTCATTCTTTTTTCCTTAAAAAAGTCCATAATTATTAGAACATAGAACATAGAAGAGTACAGTACAGGAACAGGCCATTCGGCCCACAATGTTGTGCCAAACCAAATAAATTAGCTATCAAATTGCCAACTAAACTAATCCTTTCTGCCTACACAATGTCCATATCCCTTGATTTCCCTCACATTCATGTGCTTATCTAAATGTCTCTTAAAAGCCATTAATGTATCTGCCACTATCACTATCCAAGGCAGTGCATTTCATGCACCCACCCCTCTGTGTAAAAAAAAACTTGCCTTTCACATCTCCTTTAAAATGACCCTCTCTCACCTTGAATGCTTGCAGTCTGGTATTAGACATATCTACCCTGGGAAAAGGATACTCCCTGTCTACTTTATCTGTGCCTCTCATAATCTTATAAACCTCTATCAGATCTCCCCTCAGCTTCTGCCACTCCAAAGAAACAACTTAAGTGTGTCCAACCTCTCATTATAGCACATGCCCTCTAATCCAGGCAGCATCCTGGTAAACCTCTTCTGCACTCTTTACAAAGTCTTGACATCCAAAGTCATGAAGGAGAGAGGAGAAGATGGCAGCACGACACAGCGTCTGCGACCATTCCAAATGACATCGTATGTGTAACTAGGATGTCGTGAACAATCCTGATTTGATGGAGACAGCTGTGAGAAGCACAGAGGAACACCTGGAGTAACTTCTGAAATGCCCGCTTCACCGCTGCTGCTACTGTGCGATCGAGAATCTCCGGAGGAGAAGGCCCCAAATCCTCGGCTTTGCCTATTGCCTGTTGCCGGGGCCGGGGTCGATGCGCGCGGCAGAGATGGTGCTCAGTGCTCGGTGTCGGAGAGCTGGTCGGAGGCTCGGAGTTTTCGGATGGACTCGGAGTTGGACTGTGGTTGGATGCTTCCAGGATACTGCATTGACAAGTTTGCGGCGCTGGAGGTTCACCGTCTGCGCGAGATGAGGGGACTTACGAGAGACTTTGAGACTTTTTACCATGCCATGGTCTGTTCTTTATCAAATTATGGTATTGCTTTGCACTGTTGTAACTATATGTTATAATTATGTGGTTTTTGTCAGTTTTTCAGTCGGTTTATCACGCTTCTGTGATATCATTCTGGAGAAACATTGTATCATTTCTTAATGCATGCATTATTAAATGTCAATAAAAGAGGACTGCGTGTCCTCATAATCTAATCTAATCCTTCCTATAATAGGGTGACCAGAACTGCATGCATTACTCCAGAGGTGGCATAACTAGAGTTTTAGAAAGCTGTAACTTTTGAACAGTGCTTCGATTAATAAAGGCAAGCATGCCATATGCCTTCTTAACCATCCTATCAAGCTGCATAGGCACTTTCAGGGAGCTCTGAACTTGGATCCCAAGATCCCTCTGCTCATCAACACTGTCTCATTAAATTTGACCTACCAAGTACAACACCTCACATTTCTCTAGGTTGAATTCCATCATTCATTTCTCTGCCTGTACCTGCAAATGATCTATATGCTGCTGTATTCTTTGCCGGTCATCTATGTTATCCCTCGTTTTCCCTTTCCCTAGTTATACTCTTGCTCCTGATGTATGTATAGTATGCCTTGGAATTTTATTTAATCTTCCTTGCCATGGACTTATCACGGCCCCTCCTGGCTTTCCTAATTCCCTTCTTGAGTTCTTTTCTGGTTTCTTTTTAATCCTCCATGGCTTTGTTTGATTCTAGCTTCCAAAGCTTTAGTTACTCTTGTTCTTGACTAAATTCATCACCTCCCTCGCTATCCAAGATTCTTTTACCTTGCCATCCTTGTTCTTTCTTCTAACTAGAATGTACCTGTCCTATAGTCTATGCAATTGGTCTTTACACCCTCCACATGTCATATGTGAACTTGCCCAAAAACAGTGCACTCAATTAACTCTCCCTAATTCCTGACTAATGCTCTCGTAATTTGCCCTGCTCCAATTTAATACTCTCCCGCAAGTTTCATGCTTATCCTTATCTATATCTGTCTTAAAACTGAAGAAGTTGTGGTCACTATTCCCTAACTGCTCACCCATTGAAAGGTCAATCACTTGGCTTATTACTCAACACCAGAACCAGTACAGCTCCACCTCTTGTTGGACTATCTACAGATTAATTTAAGTATCTCTCCTGGATGCACCTAACAAATTCTGCTCCATCTAAACCCTTTGCACTAAGAAGGTTCCAATTTATATTAGGGAAGTAGAATTCCCCCACGACAACAACCCTATTGTTTTTACACCTGTCCTTAATCTGCCTGCATATCTTTCCCTCACTGTCCTGGTGGCTACTGGGGGTCTGTAGTACAATCCCATCAGAGCGATTGCTCCCTTCATAGTGTTCGAGTTTTACCTATATAGACTCAGTGGAAAAGCCTTCCATTATGTCCCCTCTGAGTGCCCCTGTGATATTTTACCTGATCAGAAGTGCAACCCTCCACTCCCATTTTTACCTCCCTCGCTATCCTTTCTAAAACATGGAAACCCTGGGATATTAAACATCTATTCCTGTCCCTCTCTCAACCAAGACTCTGTAATGGTCACAACAATGTAGTTTCATGTACTGATCCATGCTCTAAGTTCATCAGTTTTACCCATGAAACACTTTTTTACTGGGCATCCATAGAAATACGACTCATTAGCCCCTCGCTAACAGCCACTGGGCTTAATGCTGAGAAAACCACCTTTCTCATACTTCATGCATTTAGGGTCAGTATGACAGGGGTCCTACCAAAATCAGAAAGTCGGGAAGTTTCCACCACCTGCACCCCAATCTGAGTGAATACTGTGTAAATACTACTCACTTGCAATCACTGTCGGTAAGAAATAACAGATCGTACACTGCCTACAAATATAAAAAGGTGTATTTATGAATGTCAACTTAATCGAATCATTATTAAAGAAGAAAGAGAAAAACAAAATAATCAAATGTGCACAAGGCTGGAGCTCAGATCTTCCAAAAGCTGGATGTGTCCATTTTACTCATGGCACCAACTCCTATTCACTGATCTCTGGTAGAACTTCCCATCTTGGACTCCATCGGATCACGCATTCCAGTTGGATCGAATCCTATGGCCGGTTCTCTCGAGCTTCTTCTCTCTCCATCTCCCACTGAAAAGAATTTGACTTACCCCAGTGTCCATCACAAAACCTCTCCACCCAGCTTTCTCTAGAACATTCTCTCAATTCCACCATCCTAATTGGCTGCCTCAACATTCCTAGGCTGAACATCACAACCCCCTAACTTTAACGGCAATCCAAACACCACTGGCAGAACACACTAATTCTACAGAAAGCTATTAAATGAACTACCCTACACATTAGCAGTAAAATCTTAACTTGGGTGTTCCACCTATAATAGAACTAGCTTTAAAAACGCCCAAACTATCTGTCTTGTGATACCTATTACTTTCCGTGCTGGTTTTAACTAATCTTGACTGTCATAGTCCGGTCCGTGAAGTCCGCTTTCCGGCTCACGGTCTGGTGGGTGGACTCAGGACTCTGGGTCTTCCAGCTGTCCCTTGTTTCGGTTGGGTTAATCATAGGCACCTGATCCCCATCTTGGGGCTTGGAATATAAGTGTCCTTGGGGTCGAGTGTGTGCTGCTGGTTCATCTAGTCAAGATCCCCTGGGAGCAACCTGCTGGTGGAAGGCTAGAGCAGCCACTTGCCATCTTTAGGCCACATTGGAGAACCATCACTTCATGGAGCCTTGCTGTCAGTAGTCAGAGCTGTCTTGGTATGGATTCGGCCGTTTCCCGGGCCAGCTGAGTGGCCATCAGCCACTCCAAGCTAGGTAGGGATCCGGCTGTTTCCGTCGCCAGCTGAGGTTGCTGGCCATAACTGCGACTCAGAGCAACCCTGATGCAGAGATGGAACTGTCTGTCGTTCTTCAGTGTTTGTCTCTTCTTGTCCTCGCCTCCATGGGGTAAGTCAGGCCGTTCTGCCGTTGCCCTGCAGGTGGATCTGTCTTGTCTTGTCCTTGCCTCCATGGGGTAAGTCAGGCCATTCTGCCGTTACCCTAGGGTTGGATCTGTCCCCTTTTGTCCTCACCTCCTTGGGGTAAGTCAGGCCATTCTGCCATTGCCCTGCGGGGCCATCTGTCTTGTCTTGTCTTTGTCTCTGTTGGATAAGTCTGGCCGTTCTGCCGTTACCTGATGGATGGACCTGTTCCACCTTGGTGTGGAGATAAAGTTGAGTCCCAGCTTGTCTAAGGAAAGTCCTGGCTCTATGTCTACGTACTGTCCAGTCTCATGTTAGTGTCGTGTTAAAGGTGAGTCCCGGCTTTTCGGAGGATAAGTCCCAGCTCTATGTTGATGTACAGTTCACAGTCTGTCTCCAAGCTCCAGCCTTTGAGTTATCAGCCTCCACATTCCAAGACCCCAGCCTGGAGCCTCAGGCCTCAAGACCCCAGCCTGGAGCCTCAGGCCTCTAGACCCCAGCCACATCCTGCCCTGTAGCCATGTCATGTCCTTGCCTGGTTCTGTGGTCCGAGCCCGAGGCAAGACCCTGGTTCTGGGTCCTTGTCCAGTCTCTGGCTCAGAGTCCAAGCACAGGCTCCTAGTTCATGGTTCCTCGTCCTGGTCCCGCTTTCCCAAGCCCAGGCTCCTAGTTCATGGTTCCTTGTCCAGGTTCCCTGCCTAGCCCATGTCCTTGCCCAAGTCTGCATTCTTGTCCCTGCTCCTTGTCTGTATCCTGTCGCATCCCTACTCTAGTCAAGACCTGCACCTAGTACTTCAGTGTCTGTGTCTTGCACTTGGGTCCGTTCCCAATGCCCCCCATTGTGTCATTGACACCTAGTTTCTTCTGCATCCCTCCACTTTCTGACCTGATCTCCGGCTTCCTGTCCCCCTGACAAACTAGTTTAATCTTCCTGAGTAGCACTAATGGACCTCCCAGCCAGGATATTGGTTCCTCTCCAGTTTAGGTGCAACCTGTCCCTCTTATACAGGTCACTCCTGCCCCAGAAGATGTTCCAATGATCCAAGACACTGAAACCCTGTCCCTGTACTGCTTCCTTAGCCACTCATTCATCTGTACTACCATCCCATTCCTGCCCTGACTAGCACATGGCACTGGGAGTATTCCAGAGATTAATACTTTAGTGGGCCTGCTCTTCAACCTCTTTCTTAACTCCCTAAACCCTCTGTGCAGGACCTCTTCCACCTTTCTACTATGTTATTCGTGACAATGTGCACCATGACCTCTGGCTGTTGACCCTCGCCCTTGACAATATTCTGCAGCTGTTCTGTTCTAAGACATCCTCGACCCTAGCACCTGGGAAGTGACACACCATTCTGGGGCCACTTTCTCGGCCATGGAATCTCCTGTCCATTCCCCTGACTATGGAGTCTCCTGTCACCATCTCCCTGCCTGACTTCACCTTTCCCTACTGAGCTTCAGTCACTATCTGAAGCCTGCACTCCACAGTAAAAGCTGCATCTATGAGGTTTTCAGCCTCCCCGATGGTCCTGAGAGCATCCAGCTTCAGTTCCAGTTCCTTGACCTTGTCAGTCAGGAGCTGAATATAAGTGCACGTACTGCAGATGTAGTTATCAGGGAGAGTGCCAGGTACCATGAAATCCCACATCTCATTATTATTATTATTAGTGACTCACTAATCAATGATAATCTCTGCTCAAAATTACAAACGTTTGTACCATGGCAAGCAAGAAAACTTTTTAGATTATTGTCAGTTTGGGTACATACTCTATAAGATTCACCACCCCTGCTCTGGGCTGATTGTGGTGGCTCAAGAAGGTGGCTCCCATCAGAATTAAAAGTGGACAATAAATGCATCCTGTAAGCAAACGGTAAAATGCTGGCACTCACACTAGACTTAGCTTACATATTATCATCTTGCAAAGCACCTCCTGCATAAGCATGGGTTATGATGTTGTCGTGTGTGAAGGAAGAGAAGTGGGTGCAATTACGACTACAAGAGAGAAAGCACTCAAAAAGCTGGAAGATCTAAAGGTACATAAGTCATGCAGACCAGATGAATTGCACCCTAGGGTTCTGAAAGAGTTAGGATTAGAGATTGTGGTGGCATTAGAAATTATCTTTCAGAAATCATTGGACCCTGGCATGGTGCCAGAGGACTGGAAAATATCACCTCACTCTTTAAGAAAGGAGGAAACAGCAGAAAGGAAATTATGGACCAGTTAGCCTGACCTCAGTGGTTGGGAAGATGTTAGAGTCAACTGTTAAGGATGAGGTGATGAAGTACTTGGTGACACAGGAAAAAATAGTACAAAGTCAGCATGGTTTCCTTCAGGGAAAATCCTATGACAAACCTGTTGGGATTCTTTGAGGAGGATAGATAAAAGGGATGCAGTGGATGCCACTGGACTACAGAATTTGGACTACAGAAGGCCTTTGACAAAGTGCCACACATGAGGCTGTTTACCAAGTTAAGAGCCCATTGCTATTACAAAAAAGTTACTAACATGGTTAGAGCATTGGCTGTTTGGTAGGAGGCAGCGAGTGGGAAGAAAAGGTTCCTTTTCTGGTTGGCTGCCAGTGACTAGTGGTGTTCTGCAGGGGTCAGTGTTGGGACCACTTTTTTTAATGCTGTAAATAAATGACTTAAATGATGGAATAGATGGCTTTGTTGTCAAGTTTGCAGATGATATGAATATTGGTGAAGGGGCAGGTAGTGTTGAGGAAACAGGTAGGATGTGGAAGGACTTAGAAAGATTAGAAGAACAGGCAAGAAAGTAGCAAATGAAATTCAATGTTGGACAATGCATGGTCATGCACTTTGTTAGTAGAAATAAATGTGCTATTTTCTTAATGGGGAGAAAATCCAGAAATCTGAGTTGCAGAGAGACTTGGGAATCCTTGTGCAGAACACCCTAAAGATTAACTTGCAGGTTGAGTCAGTAGTGAGGAAGCCAAATGTCTTGTTAGCATTCATTTCAAAAGGTCTAGAATACAGGAGCAGGGATGTGACGCTGAGGCTTCATAAGGTACTGGTGAGGCCTCACCTTGAGTACTGTGAACAGTTTTAGGCCCTTCATCTTAGAAAAGATGTGCTGGCATTGCCAGAGGAGATTCACAAGGATGATTCCAGGAATGAAAGGGTTATCATATGAGGAACGTTTGATAGCTCTGGGTCTGTACTTCACTGGAATATAGAAAGATGAGGAGGGGATCTCATTTAAACCTTTTGAATATTGAAAGGCCTAGACAGAGCAGATGTGGAAAGGATGTTTCCCATGGTGGGAGAGTCTAGGACAAGAGGGCACAGCCTCAGGATAGAGGGGCATCCTTTCAAAACAGAGATGTAGAGAAATTCCTTTAGCCAAAGGGTGGTGAATTTATGAAATTTGTTGCCACATGCAGCTGTGGAGGCCAGGTCGTTGGGTGTATTTAAGGCAGAAGTCGATAGGTTCTTTATTGGACATGGCATCAAAGGTTATAGGGTGAAGGCCGGGAAAAGGGATTGAGGAGAAGAAAAAAAAATGGATCAGCCATGATTCAATGGCGGAGCAGGCTTGATGGACCAGATGGCCTAATTCTGCTCCTATGTCTTATGGTCTTATGGTGATGAAAGTTATCATTGGTTGTGTTATGGAGGTTGGGCAGGCTTCATACCCACCTGACAAATCAGTCAAGGCTTCTGCTTAACATCTGAAGAGCATATATCACTTCCTCAGTGCAAGGTTGGATTTCTAAAATGAATTCTCTGGAATGGAGAATGAACTAATATTTTGACTCGAAAGGAAGATACTACTAATGGAGGCAATCTTGATTGCTACTAGTGAAAACAAGTAATGCTTCCCATGTACAGTTTCTGGTAATTACTATGTGTCGTGCAAGTATATTAATATACAACACATTTATCTCAGATTTCTGTCTTCACTGTTTTAACAATGGTGTTATTTCTTTCCAAAATAAATGAGTTAATATTGCCAGTAAAAAGCAAGCAAAGCGATATCTTCGTAGTGCAATTTCAAAACTTAGACTTTCTTGATGGTTAGAGTGTTACCAAATGGGTATAATCTGTATTTGTGCAGCAAAGGGTTCAATCATCTCACCCTGCTTTCTATTTTAAATTTGAAAATAATATTGAGAAAAGAGAAAAATATTTTTCAACTGCTGATTCTGATATGTTGGAAGTCAGTTAGATGTAAATATATTACCTTATTAAACAGGAAAGGCTATAATATAGAGTAACACACAAAAAGCTGGTGGAACTCATTGTGACAGGCAGCATCTATGGTGGTTGACAACTTAAATCTCAACCCAAAATATCAATTGTTCAATTCCCATAAATGCTGCTTGGCCCATTCATTTCCTCCAGCATTTTGAGTTGCTGCAGATTAGATCATAATCCACAGAACACAGGAGCAAAATTGTACTATTCAGCCCATCGAGTCAGCTCTGCCATTTCAACATAGCTGATTTATTATCCCTCTCAACCCCATTCTCCTGCCTTCTCCCCATAACCTTTGGCACCTTTACTAATTAAGAACCTGTCAATCCATGTTTTAAATATACCCATTGCTGTGGCCTCTACAATTATCTGTGACAATAAATTCCACATCACCACCTCATCTAAAGAAATTCCACCTCATCTCTGTTCTAACGAGTCATCCTTGTATTTTGAGGTTGTGCCCTCTTGTCCTAGGCTCCCCCACTATAGGAAACATCCTGTCCACATCCACTCTATCTAGGACTCTCAATGTTCAATAGACTTCAATGAGATCCCTCATCATCCTTCTAATATTTTTAATATTTACTAATTTTAACTACAGTTTGTATTTTTAATATTTTTAATATTTAATATTTGTAATCCAGGGAGTGCGAAGCGCAGAATCAAATATCGCTGTGATGATTGTACATTCTAGTACTAATTGTTTGGCGACAATAAAGTATAAAGTAAAGTAAACCTGTCATAGTCCGGTCCGTGACGTCTGCATTCCGGTTCACAGTCTGGTCCATCGATCCTTATTCCAGGTTTTCCGGTTTACCCTTGTCCTGTTGTGTGCCCTAATTGTGGCCCATGATTCTCATTTTGGGCTGGACTGTTCCCTTCCCTTCCCTTCCCCTTCCTTCTGTAGCCTTCACCTGAAGCCTCGCCTGCTACCTTCGCCTGAGTCCTCACCTGAAAAGCCGTCAGGTTCAACAGCCAGGGCAAGATCGGGGCCTTGCTGTGTCTAGGTAAGGAACTGTCTCTTTGTGTCCTCGCCTTCGCTAGGTAGGTCCAGCCGTTTGCCGCTATCTTGTGCTGGGAACCATCTCTGTGTCCACGCCTTCGCTAGGTAGGTCTGGCCATTTGCAACTACCCTGTGTTGGAAACCATCTGGTCGTGTTCAGCATTCTGTGTATGAGTCCTGGCCCTACGTCCTGTTCCCAAGGAGGGGTTCCAGCTCTGTGTTCCATGTTCCTCTCTCCCAAGATTACCAAGACTCTGTGTTCTGTGTTCCTGTTCTCCCTCGACCAAGGCTCTGCGTTCCTGTCTCCCTCGACCAAGGCTCTGCGTTCCTGTCTCCCTCGACCAAGTCAAGGCTTCGTATTCTCATCCTGTCCATGTGCCTCACCCAGCCCAGTGCTGGGGTTCCCTCATCCTGTCCAGGAGTCTCACATCCAGTCCTGTTGCCACTCCTCGCCCTGTAGCCACGTCTTATCCTCACCTGGATCCGGGGTCCGAGCCCAAGTCAAGACCCAGGTTCCAGGTCGCTGTCCAATCTCTAGCTCGGAGTCCTTGTCCAGGTTCCAAATTCCTAGTTCCTTGTCCAGGTCCCGCTTTCCTAGTCTAGTCCTAGCCCAGGCCTTGTACCCTAGCCTCGTCCAGGGCCTGTGTCTTGTCCAGCGTTGTTTCTTCCCCACTTCCCTCACTTGCTTGACACACCTAGTCCTGTTCCTAATACTTCAGTGTCTGTGCCTTGCATTTGGGTCCGCTCCCAGCGCCCCCTTATGACAAAACCTTAGTGAGTACAGCAAGTATAACTTTCTATTTAGATCTGCAGTCTCTTGTGTTTCCTCTATTCTAGAATATACTTTATACTTTATATTTATACTTTATTGTCGCAAAACAATTGGTACTAGAATGTATAATCATCACAGCGATATTTGATTCTGCGCTTCACACTCCCTGGATTACAAATATTAAATATTAAAAATATTTAAAATAGTTAAAATTAGTAAATATTAAAAATTTAAATTATAAATCATAAATAGAAAATAGAAAAATGGGAAGTGAGGTAGTGCAAAAAAACTGAGAGGCAGGTTCAGATATTTGGAGGGTACAGCCCGGATCTCCGGGTCAGGATCTGTTCAGCAGTCTTATCACAGTTAGAAAGAAGCTGTCCCCAAATCTGGCCGTACAAGTCTTCAAGCTCCTGAACCTTCTCCCAGAGGGAAGAGGGATGAAAAGTGTGTTGGCTGGGTGGGTCGTGTCCTTGATTATCCTGGCAGCACTGCTCCAACAGCGTGCGGTGTAAAGTGAGTCCATGGATGGAAGATTGGTTTGTGTGATGTGCTGCACCATGTTCACAATCTTCTGCAGCTTCTTCCAGTCTTGGACAGGACAACTTCCATACCAGGTTCTGATGCACCCTAGAAGAATGCTTTCTACGGTGCATCTATAAAAATTAGTGAGGGTTTTAGGGGACAGGCCAAATTTCTTTAGTTTTCTCAGGAAGTAAAGGTGCTGGTGGTCCTTCTTGGCAGTGAACTCTGCTTGGTTGGACCAAGTCAGGCCATTTGTGATATTGACCCCAAGGAACTTAAAGCTTTTGACCTGTTCCACTTGCACACCACCGATGTAAATTGGGTGAATAAAGATCTGAGTGAAATCTGGTTTAATTTTTATTGGTTCAAGAATCAGGATGAAAATGTCAGATTAACGAATTTCAGTAGCAAGAAGCCCAGAATCTGCTCTATTGCTCTTTTAACCATAATTTAGCATGTCAAGTGAAAAAAGATACTGAGAATAAAAGACTGAAGCATCTTAGCACAAGATCAAAATCCTATCTGTTACCATGACTGAATCAACGTTGTACAGGAATAAATCAAATCTTTGGAATTGGAAAGGACATCTTAATGTATTTTTTCCAAAATAAGTTTATTTATACTGGATATCTTTATGTTCAATATGGTTCTTCAGAAACACATTTGTATGGCATTTCTTTTAAAAATTAGTTGTTACCTGAAACTTTTTTTTTACCAATTTTACTGAAAGAAACTTATTTCAAATAACAAAAAAAAAGCATGTGATGTCTGAGGATCCTGTTCCCTGTCTGAACTTTAGATTTGACTATGGAGATTACTGAAAACAAGACTGACAGTAAAAGCAAAATAGCATTCTTCCTTCAGTTAGTCCTGATGAAGGGTCTCGGCCTGAAACGTCGACTGCATCTCTTCCTACAGATGCTGTTTGGCCTGCTGCGTTCACCAGCAACTTTGATGTGTGTTGCTTGAATTTCCAGCATCTGCAGAATTCCTGTTGTTAGCATATGAAGGTACCCACCAATTGAAACAGTTTAACATTTTTTAAAATTCTAAACCATTTCATCACAAATGGCAACCTGGACCAGATGGTGTACACCCCAGAGTTCTGAAAGAGGTGGCTGAAGAAATTGTGGAGGCATTAGTAACAATCTTTCAAGAATCACTACATTCTGGAATGGTTCCAGAGGACTGGAAAATTGCAAATGTCACTCCACTCTTCAAAAAGGGAGAGAGGCAGAAGAAAGGAAATTATAGGCCAGTTCGTCTGACCTCAGTGGTGGGGAAGATGTTGGAGTCAATTATTAAGGATTTGGTTTTGAGGTACTTGGAGGCACGTGATAAAATAAGTCACAGTCAGCATGGTTTCCTTGAGGGAATATTTTGTGTGACAAATCTGTTGGAATTCTTTGAAGAAGTAACAAGCATGAATAGACAAAAGATAATTGGTTGATGTTGTATACTTTGGTTTTCAGAAGGCCTTTGACAAGGTGCCACACATGAGGCTGCTTAACAAGTTAAGAGCCCATAGTGTTTCAAGAAAGATTCTAGCATGGATACGTGGGAATAAAGGGAGTCTTTTCTGTTTGGCTGACAGTGACTAGTGATGTTCCACAGTGGTCTCTGTGGGGACCGATTCTTTTTATGCTTTGTGTTAATGATTTGGATGATAGAATAGATGGTTTTGTTGCAAAGTTTTCAGATGATATTAAGACATGTGGAGGGTCAGGTAGTTTTGAGGAAATGGGGAGGCTACAGAAGGACAGGCAGATTAGGAGAATGGGTTAAGAAATGGCAGGTGGAATACAGAGTCAGGAAGTTTGTGGCCATGCATCTTGGGAGAAGAAATGAAATAGTTGACTATTTTCTAAATGGAGAGAAAATAGAAAAAAAACTGAGTTAAAAAGGGACTTGAGAGTCCTCGTGCAGGATTCCCTATAGACTAATTTGCAAGTTGAGTCTGTGAGGAAGGCAAATGAGAGGTTGGCATTCCTTTCAAGAGGACTGGAATATAAAAGCAAGGGTATAATTTTGAGACTTTATAAAGCACTGGTAAGGCTTCACTTGGAGTATTGCGAACATTTTTGGGCCCCTTATTTGCTAAAACTGGAGTGGGTTAAAGGAGGTTCACGAAAATGATTCCAGGATTAAAAGGTTTGTCATATGAAGAGAGTTTGATGGCTCCAAGCCTGTATTCACTAGAATTCAGAAGAATGAGGGGTGAACTAATTGAAACCTATGAATGTTAAAAGGCCTTGATACAGTGGATGTGGGGAGGATGGTACTTATAGGGAAAGAGTCTAGGACCAGAGGCCACAGCCTCAGAATAGATGAATGTTCTTTTAGAATGGAGATGAGGAGGAATTTCTTTAGCGAGAGAGTGGTGAATCTGTGGAATTCTTTGCCACAGGTGGCTGTGAAGGCCAGGTCTTTATGTATATTTAAGACAGAGATTGATAGATTCTTGATTGGTCAGGGCATGAAAAGATACTGGGGCTGAGAGGAAAAATGGATCAGCCATGAAGAAATGGTGGAACAGACTCAATGGGCCAAATGGCCTAATTCTGTTCCTGTATCTTATGATTTTATGGTCTAATGGAAATTAATAGGCCAAGCACTATTTGTGGAGGGAATTGAACAGTTGAGGCTTTGGGTTGAGATTAAAGTTGTCTACCCCAAATGTTGACTCTGCATTTCCCCCCCCATAGATGCTGCCTGTCCCAATGAGCTCTTCCAGCTTTTAGTGTGTTGCTCTAAATTATAGCATTTCCTGTCCAATCTGTTGCTCTAAATTATAGCATTTCCTGTCTAATGTGGTAATATATTTTCATCTAACTAAGTGATTTCCAACATGTCAAAATCAGCAGTTGAAAGATATTTTTCTCTTTTCTCAATATTATTTTCTAATTTAAAATAGAAAACCGGCAGAGATGATTGAATCTCTTGCTGCACAAATACAGATTACACCCATTCGATAACTCTCCAAACATCAGGAAACTCTTGAAGTCTCAAAATTACACTGTGGAGATATCGCTTTGCTTGTTTTTCAGTGGCAAAATTAACTCATTTATTTTGGAAAGAAATTATACCGTTGCTAAAACAGTGAAAACAGAAATCTCAGATAAAGGTGTTGCATATTAATATGCTTGAATTATCCTCTTTATCCTCTTTTATATTATTGACTAGCTTAACTTCATACTTCATCTTTTGTCTCCTTATGGCCTTTTAGTCGCCTTCTGTTAGTTTTCAAATGTTGCATCAGTCTTCTAACTATCTACTACTTTTCTCTTTGTTGTTTGTCATTTATATCAATGATCTGGATGATAATGTGCTTAACTGGATTAGCAAACTTGCATATGACACCAAGATCGGTGATGTAGTGGCGGGCGAGGAAGACTATCTAATCTTGCAGCAGGATCTAGACTAGCTGGAAAAATAGGCTGAGAATGGCAGGTGAAATTTAAGGCAGACAAGTGAGGTGTGCACTTTGACAGGACCAACCAGGGTAGGTCGTACACAGTGAATGGTAGGGCACTGAGGAATGCTGTAGAAGCAAGGGATCTGGGAATATAAGCCCATAATTCATTGAAAATGGTGTCACAGGGAGAAAGGGTCGTTAATAATGCTTTTGGCACGTTGGCCATCATAGATCAAAGTATTGAGTACAGGAGTTGGGCTGTTATGTTGAAGTTGTATAAGATGTTGGTGAGGCCTAATTTGGAGTATTGTGTGGAGTTTTGGTCACCTGCCTACAGGAAAGATGTAAATAAGGTTGAAAGAATACAGAAAAAAATTACAAGGATGTTGCTGAGTCTGGAGAACCTGAGTTATAAGGCAAGATTAGGTAGATTAGGACTTGATTCCTTGCAGCTTAAAAGATTGAGAGGAAATTTGATGGAGGTGTATAAAATTATGAGGGGAGAATAATTGGGTAAATGCAAGCAGGCTTTTCCTCTGAGTTTGAGTAGGACTATAAGCCGAGGTCATAGGTTAAGGGTGAAAGGTGAAAAGTTTAAAGGGAGCGTGCAGAGAAACTTTTTCACTCAGAGGGTGAAGTGTGTGGAATAAGCCATCAGGACAAGTGTTGCATATGAGCTTGATTTCAATGTTTAAGAGAAGTTTGGAAAGGTATATGGATGGGAGAGTTGTGGAGGGCTATGGTCTCGGTGCAGGTGAATGGGTGTAGGAAATTTAAGTAGTTCGGCATGAACTAGATAGGTCAAAGGGCCTGTTTCTGTGCTGTACTTTTCTATGACTCTATGACTCTGATATAAAGGTTCTGATTTCAGAAAGGCAACATGACTTGCTTCTTAACAAGGCAGGATAATCTATCCAACTTTATATAACTGAAATAGATTAAAACACACATCTATTTTAGTGTATTCACCAATATTACTGTTTGCTTTTGAGTAAAACTTCCAAATAAGGTAGAAACTCCTCTCATTTTTTATCATACAGGCTGCTATTAGAAATATTCTCAATAAAATTCAGTTAAGATTAAATAAAAATATTAATTGTTTTCTTACTCACAGCAACCACCTTAACTAATTTAAGTGGATGATGAGTTAAAACCATGACAGAAAATGTGTTGCCAGAAGCTACTTTATTGAACAAACTGTAGACTCTTTCATTCCCTCAAATAAAACATATTTCAACTTACTAAATAGCTGCCATAATTTATCCAATAAGTAGCCTTTGGCAGTTAAGTTTATAACAAAAATCCATAAATGCAGATCACTTTTAAATTATATTTAAGCCAGTTTGATGTGAATCTCTGAAATGTCATGCACGAATATATAGAATTACACAGCACAGTTACCTCCTTTGCTGCTTGTTAGGCTTCTGTCACCACTTTCCACCCCACTGTATCAACGTAACATATCTATTTCTAAATATTAAAGATTCTCTTTTTTTTAAGATTAGCTTTATTTCTCACACATACTTCAAAAAATGCAGTGAAATGCGTCACTTGTTTTTAATCAAATTAGCGAGGGTTGTGCTAGGCAGTCTGTATGTGTCACCATGCTTCTGGCAGCAACAGAGCAAGCCCTTAACTCACTAACCTTAACTGTGCATCTTTGGAAATGTGGGAGGAAACTGGAGCATCTTGAGGAGAATGTACAAACACCTTACAGGCAGGGGCAGGGGCGGGAATTGAACTTTGATTGGGGGTCGGTGGCTGGTACTGTAAAGTGATGAACTAATTTCTACACTACTGTGCTGACCCTTTCCTCCTAGATTGATCATTCCTTGACGTGTATTTATGTCATTCACCTCAATTCTCCTTACAGTATCAAATTCCACTTTTTAACCATTCTCAAAGGGTGTTTTGTGTGAATTTTCAATCAGACCCATTTGTAACCGTTTTGGAGTTATGATCCTTAGTTTTGGTCATCCAGGCAAGGGAAAATCAGGTGTGAAGCATGGAAGTAAATAATTACTGTGTTCTGCAGCACAGATTTTGGACTATAGTGATCTGTCTTAAATAGAAGGCAAAGTACAGTTTGTGGCCACTTTATTAGGTACATCTGTACTCCTGCTCATTCATGCAAATATCTAATCTGCCAATCATGTGGCAGCAGCCCAATGCACATAGATGTGGTTAAAATTTTCATTTGGATTTCAGGCAAAATATCGAAATGGGGAAGAAAAGTGATCTAAGTGACTTTGACCATCGAATGATTGTTGGTGCCAGATGGGGTGCTTTCAGGATCTCAGAAACTGTTGATCTCTGCGGATTTTCATACACAGCAGTCTCTAGAGTTTACAGAGAATCATGCGAAAAACAAAAAAAAACATACAGTGGGTGGCAGTTCTGTGGGCTAAAATACATCGTTCATGAGGGAGGTCAGAGGAGAATGGCCAGACTGGTTCAAGCTGACAGAAAGGTGACTGTCGACAGTGGTGTGCAGAAGAGCATCTCTGAATGGACAACACATCAAACCTTGAAGTGGATAGGCTACAGCAGCAGAAGACCACATATTACTTGGAGGGCAAATTGAATTATATCACTGAATGTTATAATGATTTTATGGATTAAAAGTGGATATAATACTCTTTATGCCAACCATGGCTGCCTATTTAGTGTAACTCTGCTCATTTGAATGTAGTTAGGAATATTCAATTTCAAGGTAAGGGTGGGTAATAATCAACTCATTGTTTAGGAAATGTGCTTTTATTTATGCTGAATAGTTTTTCACTTTACCCAGTTGACTCTTCAATCCAAGGACGTACTACTTTCCATAAAAGAGCTAAATGATGACCTTGATTTATGCAAGCTAAAAGTAACCACCTCAGGTAAATTCATTCCCAGTGCAGCTCATTTATCTTCCAGGTTAAATTCATAAAAAACTAAAACAGATTATATGTGCTACAAGGTCAATTGCATGATTGTAGAAAAAGTAGCGGCAACAAGGTCATTGCAATGTACTGTAACTTTCTTACAGGAGGTCTGGCTTTTGTGATTCAGCAAAGACAACAGATACACATTGTGCCTTTCACGCAAGCACAGAAAGTCGTTTGAAAAAAGAGAAAACTAAAGTAAGTAATAACTCTTAAAGGAATGTTGTTCCCGTTATTGTGGCTTTATCGGATAGCAAGAGAGATAGAATTTCCTTGAATTATGGCCTTTTCTGGGATATACATTTGATTTTGCTTAAATGGACTGGACAATGGAATCAAATTTCAGAAGCTGAATTAAATATGCATATTCCACAATATTTATATCTTGCACATGTAACCCATTTGCTACCCCTTACATCCAGTGCATTCCAGTGAGGAAGGAAGCACTAAAAGAGGCTAGGTGCCTTTAAGCCTATGATACAAGGAACATGTGGTATTCAGTGCTAAAGGATCAGCTGCAAAAATACCAGCTGCATCCAGGAAGAAGTAAGATAGCACTGTCCTGAAATAAAGCTGGGTCCTCTGTATGAATGTCACAGATGCTGTCTATAGCAAGATGTACTAATCGGCACTAGAGAAAATGCTGGTTTAATAGCTAAAACTTTGCAGTGTCCAACCTCATATCAACAGTGCATGAGGATGAACTTTGCAGTTGAGCAGTGTGGACAGAAATGTGTTTCTACATTACAGAAATCTCATGTTTCAGTGTCAATTCCAAATGTAAATATAAAATTGCCTTCCCACACAGGGAGCCAAGGTGCGATGGGAATCCATATTTCCAAATGTTAGCACTTCATGTTTTCTCTGTGTAGCAAATCTATCAGAATTTTACACAACTAAAATAAATCAAGTATGAAGGCATGAGGAATTTCTTGTATAAATCATGTACAATTAAAAATAAACTATTTCATTATTTAATGAAATATCCCAGAGTCTTTAGAAACATAGAAACATAAAAAACCTACAGCACAATACAGGCTCCTCGGCCCACAAAGTTGTGCCGAACATGTCCTTATCTTAGAAATTACCTGGGGTTACCCATAGTCCTCTATTTTTCTAAGCTCCATGTAGTTATCCAGGAGTCTTTTAAAAGATCCTATCGTATCCGCCTCCACCACCATTGCTGGCATTGTGTCCTTCAAGGAACTGTTATCGTTCCATATCTTCAGAAGTATTCCACACAAAAGTTGTAGAAACTAACAGGGTAAAGACAGCTGCATTAGATAACCCTATGACCAAACTGCATAAACCTGTAGCTACCTGTTCTCTAAAGAAACATCTGCAATCAGCCATTCAATGTCCAGTTACAGGCATCTGTTAGTCTTGTGAGACCATGGATTTGAGCCTTGGAAGGTTTCCAGGGCACAGGCCTGGGCAAGGTTGTATGGAAGACCAGCAGTTGCCCATGCTGCAAGTCTCCCCCTCTCTCCACCACCGATGTTGTCCAAGGGAAGAGCATTAGGACCCATACAGCTTGGCACTGGTGTCGTCGCAGAGCAATGTGTGATTAAGTGCCTCGCTCAAGGACACACACGCTGCCTCAGCCAAGGCTCGAACTAGCGACCTTCAAATCACTAGATGAACGCCTTAACCACTTGGCCATGTGCCAACAAGTGTCCAGTATTGCTTGGACATTTGTGCAGGTTATTTTACCTGTGTCAACCAGCTCATTACACTACCCTCTGCCTGAAAATGTTGCCCTCAGGCCCCTCCTAATTCTTTCGTCTCTCACCTTAAATCTATGCCCTGTGGATTTTCACCCTATTGGCACTACCTATTCCCCTCATGATGTTATGCATCGTTGGATCGCATGGTAATGTAATGGTTAGCATAAGGTTATTACAGCACCAGCGACTCGTGTTCAATCCCACTGCTGTCTGCGAGGAATCTGTCCATTCTCCTCGTGACTGTGTGAATTTCCTCTGGATGCTCTGGTTTCCTCCCACATTCCAAAGAGGATTAATTGGACGCATGAGTGTAATTAGGCGGTGTGGGTTCATTGGGCCGGAAGGGCCTTCTGCCGTGCTGTAACTCTAAATAGATAAAATGAAGTAAGGTCACCCCTCAATCAAGCACATTCTAAGGAATAGAGTCCTACCTGGCCAACCTTCCCCTATAATTCAGGCCTGAGTCTTACAGAATCCTCATTAATCTTTTCTCAATCTTTCCCGTTTAATGATGGCTCTTCTATAATAGGACGGCCAAGCCTATACAAAATATTCCAAGTGCAGACTCACCAATGTCTTTTAAAACTGCAACATACCCACGTCCCAACTCCTGGAAAATGCATGTCTGGGTGGGCAGCAAGTAAAGGCCAGCAAGATGAGTCATACAGCAAACTATTTCAATACCTTCAACATGTGTGCAAGAAAGTCAAGTCTACAAAATCAAGGCTACAGTTGAAAGCAGGAAACCCAGCTATGCTGATGTTAAATATGGGAGAGTGAGGAGGGAATGATGTGGCAAAGGATAAAGGCTTAGGCTTTCGGGAGAAGTAAATGACACAAAATGAGACAACATATTTGGTATTTCTTCTAGAAACAAGTTTTTCTTCTCTAAAAAAGAGAAAGTATTGTTTTCATTAAAATTCCGCAACTCTAGAATATGTGGAACTTGACAGCAAACATTACCAAAATCATTATCAGAGAATGCTGCCTAAGTAAATCCCTCAAAAAAGATTTCTCAGGGGAGGTGCAATGGTATTATGCTCTCCTTCCAAATTCCAGGTAAGCTGTAAGCAAATCCAAAGCCCGAGTATAATTGGGCTTTCATCCACAAGTGTACTTCAACTGCTTTGTCTTTCAGATGGCTCCACATAATTCAAACCAAAGTATAAATCTGTTGAGCCTTTTTATTTAAATTTTCATTGCCTACTGTTATTTGTCGTTTTAACAAAAACATAGTTTACCACCCACATTACCTCTTCATCTCCCACCTCTGTAATTATTGAACTTAGCATTCCATCTAATGTGAAGCAGCTACAGAATTAGGAGAGGCAACATTGGGAGACTGCCAACTATTAAATATAATGAAGGAAACATTATGAAATATGTGAAGAGGGATTATAAGATTTATTTCTTGATCTGACTGTTTGAGGTTAATGGCCCAGCTATTCATATGAATAGGTCTATTCTCATCAGCTCACGTGTCCTGTTAGTTTGGTTCTGACAGAATATGTGTACTCAGTCAGAAATTGCAATTCAAGTCCAGATATAGTAGAGAGGTAATGCCATGTTTGCATACTGATGTCAAGTTAGTTGTGCTTAATAAAAATCAGGGGACTATGCTAAAAATATGAAGTAAAGTGCAGGGATTCATCATTTTTGGACAGTTATAATAATCAAATTATTAGACAAAACAATTGTACCAGAGTGGATTGCCTACACTCATAGAATTCAAATTTCAGCCCATTGTTTACATAGGAATGATAAAAGAATATACAAAGATATAATTAAGGAAGGTAAGCTACCTTTCTTCCTTCAGCATTTTCCATACGCTGTAGAAACTTCCCAAAGCAGTATCCATCAGGAGAATGGTGACATTTGTAAAGGAGTTTTACTACTTGATGACAGGACAACTAACGAAGATAATCCCCAAATCTGTGCCAATATTCTACAAAATTGTGGGAATTATTCCATTTCTGTGGTTTCACATAAAGCTCAAAAGTGAACCAAAGCTCAGCTCAGAACTGATGGAATGCCTTTTATTGACCCTTTGGACTGCATGTTGGAAAGCTGACGACTATGTGTGATAACTACTACCAGCCATTTGGCAATGATTTCATGGACAGTTTTATTAAGGCCCTAAGACTAAGAGCTCCCTTGATTTAAACATTTTCTGGATTTAATTAATCTTTAGCTGAAAAACTCTCTACAAGGAATAAAGTTCCTTCAGTGGTGGGATTTATGGATCTTGACAGGAGATGATGGAATTACAATTTTCTATCACACGTAAGTGTGACTTATAACACACACAAAATGCTGGAGGAACTCAGCAGGCCAAGCAGCATCTATGGAAAAGAGTACAGCCAGTGTTTCAGGGTCGTGAAGAGGAATGATAGGGGCTATATAAATGCAGGTCTTACTTTCTTTTAAATGGTGAACAGTCAAAAGTCACTCACTTAATTTGACTCCGAAAAAAAATACAATATACATTTAACAAAGATTTTGCTGAGACCGTAGCAGTTCTGGGTTTGTATATAGTCATAGAGTTATACTGCGAAGACACAGCCCCTTCAGTCTAACTCATCCATGCTGACTAACTTGTCTCCTTGAACCTGTCCATTTCCCCACATTTACCCATATCCTTCTATACCTTTCTTGTACAGTACCACCACTTTATAGAGCAACTGTCAGAAAGCTATCTCCTTTCCCACTAAGTAAGCAAGTGATCATCTTTCCAAAGAAATGTGTATAAAGAGGCTTGGACTACACACCTGCTGGCAATCTTTATCTACCCTTGAAACTTTCAGCTGAACTCATGAACAAGGATCTGGACCCCTCCCCCTACCGCACACACCACACACACCACATGGCATTCGGCCGAAGATTAGGTCAGGCAATGAAGAATTTTCATTACATTTTATTTTACATCTGAGGATTCCTGCAAAATGGAACATCAATTAGGCTGTTTACTTAGAAAGGTGGACAGCGTTGTCAAAAGCAGGGTTCAGGTTAAGCCAATTTATTTTTGTTTTCCAAGAAACTTAACACATGGGGCAAAGGTTCAAAGTGAGTCACAACTGAATAATGAAAGTATAACATGGAAAAGATCACTTTTACTTTTGTAGAGGATATTAGGCTGCATACTGGATTTGAAAGTGTTGTTTATGCCAAAGTGTCAAAAGACATAAGTAACTTTACTGCATAATGTGTAATTCTAGCTCTGGGACATATCTCTTAACATATCAAGGAATACTACTGCTTGAGTTACCAAATAAATCAATCACTTTATTGTGAGCCTAATGTTCACTATGATTTCTCTTTAATTAATAGCAATGAGCAACTTAATGTGTTTTCTCACAGAATCTGATCACAGTGTTCTGTTCTAATAAGATAAACAAATTTTTAACATATTTTGTGTATGAGGCTACTAAGGAAAGAGGGATAATGCCACAGGAACAAAATTGACCTGTAAAATAGGTCTAGTATCACAATCCACGGGGTGCTCAGTTATACAAAGCACACGCTATCATGAAATTAGAACCATTTATTATTTCATACTACAGGCCAAGGTTTTCTCTTCCTTTCAATCCACTCACAGTTTTCTTTTTCTTACTTAGACATAGTTTAAAGGTCACTTTTGCAAGATTTGACACCAAGAATTATAACTGTTCCACGGAATTTCTTGTTGAAAGATAAAATGCAGAAGGAACTGTGTGGATAGTCAGAGGCTTTTTCCCAGGGCTGAAATGGTTGCCACAAGAGGACACAGGTTTAAGGTGCTGGGGAGTAGGTACAGAGGAGATGTCAAGGGGTAAGTTTTTTTCTCAGAGTGTGGTGAGTGCAATGAATGGGCTGCCGGCAACAGTGGTGGAGGCGGATACGATAGGGTCTTTTAAGAGAACTTTAGATAGGTACATGAAGCTTAGTAAAATAGAGGGCTATGGGTAAGCCTAGTAACTTCTAAGGTAAGGACGTGTTCGGCACAACTCCATGGGCCGAAGGGCCTGTATTGTGCTGTAGGTTTTCTATATCTCTATGTTTCTATGAAATCTGTTCCACATTCCGTGATGCTGAATACTTCACTGACTACTTTCATTGACCAACAAATTTAGTTTTAAGTCGGGGGTTCCCAACCTGGGATCAACACATCCTTTGCTTAATAGTATTGGTCCATGGCATAAAAAAGGTTGGCCTGATTTAAGTGATTTTAAAATGCAGTTCTCCAGCCTGTGATTCAGCAAGTTGAGGTAGCTTCTACTCACATTCAGCTGTTATTCAACTTAAAAATTGCATCTAGAAAAAGCCCCTTTTTAATAAAGACCATCAATAATTTACAAGTGACTAAGGATCCTGAGGCATGAATGCCACCATGGCCATCCACAGGCTAGCCAGGCAATCTCCTCCATCCCAGAGGCAGAGGAAACACCAAGAGGACAGTGCAGTGCTGTTTAGTAGGGAGGTGGATGTTCAAAAAACCTTTGCTATCAATGCTATAAGGCTTCATGGGATCTAGCCAGATGTGGGAAAGGAAACACTTCCTGATTATCACCTGCCATTCTCCCTCAGCTGATAATTCAGAACTCTTCCATGTTAAACACCATTTGGTGGGCAACTTTGGGTGAGGCATTCAGATGACCATCATTAAAAGTCGTTCATTCGTATCATGATGGTAGCTTCAAATGTTGTGGCCCAGGAAGGTTTTTTGGATATACTTTATAGTTGATCTAATAAGGCTAACCATGATTCATTCATGTATCTTGCAGCTGATGCAGTGCAGAATGGTTAAAATTAATGGTGTCAATTTTCTGAAGGAAACAAATGAAATTATGAGGCATGTACTTCTACTAACCAGAACTGGCCTGAAACATCGATAGCTTATTCCCCCTATAGATACTGCCTGACCTGTGTGTGGCCCACTAAAAAACTTTTAGCATTAAATCATACTTTTTTTCTTTTCTAAAACGTAACACCCAAACTTGGCAATCAAATCATATTGAAATGTTTCCTGAGTATCAAGTTTGCCCACCATTTAAGAACAGGATTTTTCCCATTTGAGGAAGAGTTTTACCCACTTTTAAAGTCGGGATAATTTAGGCAGGTAGGTGGGTTCCCAGTAGGATTGCTTATCCCAGAGGGATGCTTATTAGTGCAGTGGAAAAAAAAATCAAGAAATGATTCAATTGGATCTGTAAAACATTACCACCCAGAGCAGAATAAGGAAGATGACCTCCAGTGAAGCTTTTTTTAAGATAGATGGCATGCTGTAGACCGAATAGAAAAGTGAGGAATTCACGACCAGGTCTCGTAGTTCTGACATTTTGGGCTTTGTCACTGCCATTCCAGGGTTTACTCTTGGGGTTCTCCTCATGATCCAGGTAAATTATAGGGACAATGCTGGATAACACCCAGAAACCTTTGTCCTTCTCCACCCTCCCCCCTCCCCCAACTGTTCTCATGCATTAGGTGATGAAATGGTAGTCTACAGTGGCCTCATTTGCGGGAAGGCAAGATAAATGACGATGAATCGGTTGGCCATCGAATGCTTTTCTGCTTCTGGCCAATTACAACCCATGTTAATCTATTGCCAAAATTCATCAATGGAGAAAGAACTATCAAATTTTGAGCCTAACTATTCAAAGTTAAAGTTTTCTTGACAGTCTTTCTTTTGAAATGAATTGGTAAGATAATGATGTGAAAGTACTGTAATAAATCTTGGCAGTGGTGATCATTATGAAAGGATAAAATGTCAAAATACATGAGTTTATAGGACTTATAATATGATCCACAGAATTATTCTCCATCATCATCCATATCCAGCAAATACTCATTCCATTGCTGATCTCCCCCAAGCTCAACAATGAAATAGTCAAGTCCCTTTAACGTACAATTGTAATTCTTGCGATTAGCTTTTGTTACAAAAATTGCAGACACTAATGGAAATCTTTACAGCCACATTTATGTGGGATGCAGTATGAATAACCATTGGCTAATGTAAATAAAATTCCTCTGCAATCTCTCACCGCTGGTATATTTTGGCTGCAATGGTTACCGAAGGCGTCCGTCTGTCTTTGTGGATTTTACTTAATGGTAAAAGAATCCAGCAGGTATTTCCAGTGCAGGTCTAGCTTGCAACTCTCTTTTACAGCGTAGCAAATGAAGCTTCATTTGAGGGCTCATTCTCAATCAGCAGAGCTTTTCCTTTATGAGTATATCTTCACTTCCTCCAGAAACAGTGTTCACAATTTTCTATCGCCAGAATTAAACTCAATATAGGCACATAGTTAACATCACATGCTTTTATCCCTACATGGATATTTTCTTCGTAAGGCCGCATCCATCTCTAATATCTTTCCCACAACTTAACCACTAGGGAAAAAAGTCATATAAGTATAGTCTCAAAACAATTTCAAATGAATCTGCAAACGTGTTCAGAATGACAAACTTTGACAGAATGACAAAAGCCCATTTTTTCAGGAAGACACCTGAAAGTCAGGTTGCTTATTCCATAGCACATGTGAAATTAGCCAGTAAATATACTCAGTGACCACGTTATTAAGCATCTCCTGTACCCAATAAAATGGATACTGAGTGTATGCTTATGGTCTTCTACAGCTGTAGCCATCCACTTCAAGATTCGACGTGTAGGGTGTTCAGAGATACTTTCTTCTCTCACCTTTGTGACAAAGCATCACAGAAATGTCTCTGCTTGCTGCTTGGTTCTTTCTGACCGACCGCTGATCTGTGGATGATAGCCAGAGGACAAAGTCACTGAGGTGCAGAGGAGCAGAAGGCTCACCAGAAGTGGGAGACAAAGTGTGGGCCCCAGTTTGACACAATGTCCTGTGAGAAGACATGGAACCAAACTACATGTTAGAGAACCCAGACTATCATCGTAGCAGCTGATGGAAGCTTGCAGAGGGCAATGAACTGGGCGGCCTTGGGGAACCAGTCTGCAACTGTCTTGATCACCATGAGCTCATCAGAAAGTGGCAAACCCATGATAAGTCCGTGGCGATGTGGGATCACAGACACTGAGGAACCAATAGGAGCCACAAGAGCCCAGAGGACTGCTGGTTGGAGGAATTGGACTGAGCGCACTAAGGGCTGGCAATGATGAACTGACGTACATCTGCGATCATGCTGGGCCACCAGAAATGGTGTCACAGTAAGTACAAAGTTCGTCATGTGCCAGAATGCCTGGAGAGGGGTGAGCAGTTGGCCCACTGGAGTGTGCTAGAGTTCCCAGCTGCTGGCACATACATGCAGTTGTCAAGTATGCTGGCTGGAGCAGGCTTGTGCTATAGGGCCAAGAAGACCTGGTTCTCAAGGTCCTAGACAATGGGGGGGGGGGGGGGGAGGCGGGGCCAGGATCTAGGAGGATGGACTAAGGGGCAGAGGGGCAGCTGCGTTGAACTGTTAGTGACAGGATGTCTGCCTTTATGTTCTTGGAAAAAGGTTGAATGGTGAATTTGACCTGTTCTAAGAAGAGGGTCCAGCAAGCCTGATGTGGGTTGAGCTGGCAGATCTTTTGTATGGATATGAGTTTCTGGTGGTCAGTCCAGATCAGGAAGGGCTCGGTGTTTCCCATCAGCCGGTATCTCAAATCCTTGAAGGTCTATTTAATAGCGAATAGTTCCCTATCTCCTACTTCATAACAGCACTGTGTAGGGTTAAATTTATGCAAGGAGAAGGGCATGTCTTCCTGTACAGTTGTTGCTAGCAGAGGAGGCCCCAGTGCCCATATCAGATGTGTCCACCTCTATCACAGATGGTCCAAATGGTTTGGATGGCAGAGAATGGGAGCAGTTGTGAAGTGTCTCTTGAGCTCAATACGTGGCTAATACATGGCCAATGAAAAGTGAGAAAGGTGATAAACCGTCAGTTTAGTTGCTATATCGCTTTTTGCCAGTGAGTGTGCTTGATAGAAACATAGAAACATAGAAAATAGGTGCAGGAGTAGGCCATTCAGCCCTTCGAGCCTGCATCGCCATTCAGTATGATCATGACTGATCATCCAACTCAGAACCCTGTACCTGCCTTCTCTCCATACCCGCTGATCCCTTTAGCCACAAGTGCTATCTAACTCCCTCTTAAATATAGCCAATGAACTGGCCTCAACTGTTTCCTGTGGCAGAGAATTCCACAGATTCACCACTCTCTGTGTGAAGAAGTTTTTCCTCATCTCGGTCCTAAAAGGCTTCCCCTTTATCCTCAAACTGTGACCCCTCGTACTGGACTTCCCCAGCATCAGGAACAATCTTCCTGCATCTAGTCTGTCCAATCCCTTTAGAATTTTATATGTTTCAATAAGATCTCCCCCTTAATCTTCTAGATTCCAGTGAGTATAAGCCTAGTTGATTCAGTCTTTCATCATATGAAAGTCCTGCCATCCCAGGAATTCAATCTGGTGAACCTTCTTTGTACTCCCTCTATGACAAGAATGTCTTTCCTCGGATTAGGGGACCAAAACTGCACACAATACTCCAGGTGTGGTCTCACCAAGGCCTTGTGCAACTGCAGTAGTACCTCTCTGCTCCTGTACTCGAATCCTCTTGCTATGAATGCCAGCATACCATTCGCCTTTTTCACCGCCTGCTGTACCTGCATGCCCACTTTCAATGACTGGTTTATAATGACACCCAGGTCTCGTTGCACCTCCCCTTTTCCTAATCAGCCACCATTCAGATAATAATCTGCTTTCCTGTTTTTGCCACCAAACTGGATAACCTCACATTTATCCACATTAAATTGCATCTGCCATGAATTTGCCCACTCACCTAACCCAGGGGTCCCCAACCTTTTTTGCACTGCGGACCGGTTTCATATTGACAATATTCTTGCGGACCAGCTGACCGGTGGGGGGAGGGGAGGGAGGTAATGATTGCCAACGGACAAGAGTAGCAGTCAAATACATTGTGTTTACCCCAAGAAAGACTACAATGACCATGAAGCCTTGCGCAGGCACCAGTGCGCATGCGTGCACCTGCCGATTTCCTTTCTGCAAATCGTTTTTGGCGATTCTGTTCGGTGGGGGGGGGGCCAGGGTGTTAATCACGACTGGAATATAGGTGATAAGTGGCAAATACACTCAATTTCATTTCTAAAAGGGTTTATCTAACGAATTTAATATTAAACACACATCTCATATTTTCCTCGCATGAATATAGCGATAAGTCAATTATCAGAGGAGGACAGGGGAGCTTGAAGTATGTGTTGAGCAAACTTCCAGTAGAAATGATAGAGGCAGGTTCGATATTATCTTTTAAAGTTAAACTGGACAGCTATATGGACAGGAAAGGAATGGAGAGTTATGGGCTGAGTGCAGGTTGGTGGGACGAGGTGAGAGTAGCGTTTGGCACAGACTAGAAGGGCAGAGATGTCCTGTATCCATGCTGTAATTGTTATATGGTTATATAAGTCACTTATAAGTCAATAGCATCATAACATTTTAAATAACGTTTGGATATTAAACACACAGAGCATATTTTCCTCGTATGAACATATAAAACCATTACAACGCACCAACATCGCTGAATCAGTGGGAGCCCAGGGCTGAATACTTGTTTTCCTGCAACAAGACGGTGCCATCAAGAGGTGATGAGAGATGGGAGACAGCGATACTCCAATGGGTTCCTTATGTCCAGTCTACACCACAATTCAGTTTTCGTTGCATTCACTGCAGGGATATGTTGGAAATGGAAGCAACGTTTTCAGTGCTTCTGTGGCTATCTCAGGATATTTAGCCTTGACTTTGATCCGGAATGCCAGCAGAGATGTTATGTCAAGCATACTTTTTAGCCCGCCGTCATTTGCAAGCTCGAGGATTCGATCTCCTTCCCGCTCTGACATGGATGACGCATGCGTAATGAGCTCGCATGCGTTCGAGCTCAACAGTGGGCGTGACAGGGAATGAGAAAAGGTGCAGCTGACTCCTATCGCCAAATCATACCGTTTCCTCGTGGCCCGGTAGCGCATGCCTTGCAGCCCGGTACCGGTCCATGGCCCGATGGTTGGGGACCGCTGACCTAACCTATCCAAGTCACCCTGCATCCTCTTACCATCATCCTCACAGCTAACACTGCCACCCAGCTTCGTGCCATCCGCAAACTTGGAGATGCTGCACTTAATTCCCTCATTTAAGTCATTAATATATATTGTAAACAACTAGGTTCCCAGCACTGAGCCTTGCGGTACCCCACTAGTCACTGCCTGCCATTCTGAAAAGGTCTCGTTTATTCCCACTCTTTGCTTCCTGTCTGCCAACCAATTCTCTATCCACATCAACACCTTACCCCCAATACCTTGTGCTTTAAGTTTGCACACTAATTTCCTGTGTGGAACCTTGTCAAAAGCCTTTTGAAAATCCAAATATACCACATCCACTGATTCTCCCCTATCCACTCTACTAGTTACATCCTCAAAAGATTCTATGAGATTCGTCAGACATGATTTTCCTTTCACAAATCCATGCTTCATGCACCACATACTGGAAAAATACATTAGTTTGTAAACAAGCACGAATCTTATAAACAGTTTTTTTTTAAAAAACAGTGGTTTCTAGCAGCATCACCAAGTATTTGTAGTAGCCAGTGGGTGTTATGAATGCTGTCTTCCACTCATCCTCCTGGAGTATGTGATTCAGTTTCTACGCATTCCGCAGATCCAGTTTGGTGAAGACCTGGGCCCCACAGAGTTTTGTTGAATGGACTGTCCCTCAAGGGGAGAGGGTAGCAGTTCTTAATAGTGATTCTGTTGAGTCAATGCATGGACAGAGTCCCCCCACCTTTCTTTTTGACAAAGAAGAATCCTGCACCGGCTAGGGACCAGGATGGACAAATGAAGCTGTGCTGTAGCGTTTGGCGATGTAGTCAATTGTGGCTTGGGTCTCAAGAGGAGAGGGGGAGAACAGATGACCTCTGGAACTCGGGAGGAAGTCAATCGTGCAGTTGTGTGGTTTGAGTGGTGGCAGGGTGTTGGCATCCCTTTTATTGATGGTAATGGTCAAGTTGTGGTGTTCCTGTGGGAGGCTGGTGAGGTTGAGAGTTTCCTCTATCTCCACGGATTTACAGGGTGCTGTCAATTGAGGCTGCAGGCAGGTGGGTCTCTATCTCAGCAATGAGCAGGCAAAGTGAGGGTTGTGAGTGGAGAGCTAGGGGCAACCCAAGACGAGAGGAGTGTTGGGTGAGTCGATAAAGGGGAATTGGACAGACTTTCTTGTGTTCTCTGATGCTGATGTGCACAGGCCTTGTGCATGCTCTGACCATTCCAGGCCACAAGGGATGTCAGCCAATGACCATGATGTTGAAGGTGTGACGGGCAGGTTCAGTAGCGAGTCCAACTTGCACACACAGAGTCCGGTCCAGATATTTGTCTGCTGCGCCGGAATCCACCGCAGCCTCCTATGCATGTAGAGCCAACAATGTGGAGGAGGACAAAGAGAATGAGATCAGCTATGATGCTGGGGAAAGCCCTTCATCTCTACCTGGAGACGTTGTTTCCCAAACCCAGTGGGCATTTGTTGCGTTGGTGGTCAGCCGCTCCACAGTAAGCTTGCAAGTTGTTTCTCTACCAACGCTCGTGCTCGGGGCGGGGGAGGAGAGTTAAAGGAGCTTTCACTATCTACATGGATTCTAGTGGAACTGGCTTTGAGGGCCCTGCAGCCTGAAATGGTTCTGGGAACAGATCTGGGGGTCTGGCTGATGATCTGGAGGGCCGTTCCATGAGGGGCAGCACAGTAGCATAGTGGTTAGCACAGCACTTTACAGTACAGGCAATACAGGTTCAATTCCTGCCATTGCCTGTAAGGAGTTTGCACGTTCTTCCCATGACCACGTGGGTTTCCTCCAGGTGCTCCAGTTTCCTCCAACAGTCCAGAGGTGCACTGGTTAGTAAGTTAATTAGTCATTGTGAACTCTCCCGTGATTAGGCTAGGATTAAATCGGAGGATTGCTGAGTGTCATAGCTCAAAGGACTGAAAGGGCCTACTCCATGCTGTATCTCAATAATTTTTTTAAAAAGACGCTTGTCAATTTGGAGAGTCAGAATGATGAAGCTTTGAAGGCCATTGGGCATCTATTAAGCACTCCAAGGAGCCGTGATGGTAATTGGCCAGAAGCACTTTCGCATTCCAGCCACAGTCTGTGGAGAGGGTCCTGAATTTCATGGTGCAATCCAGCACAGAGCGTGAGCCTTGGAGCGGGTGAAATATCAGATCCACTGCATCCTTTCCTCTTCCCAGATGGTCAAAAACCAGGAACATCTCTGCATATTTGTTGCAACAAACAACATATTTATTGCAAATGGTAGCTCTATTGCCCCAGTTAGCAGTGGCTCAGATCAGAGCTCACCCCGTCAAGAGAGAGATGAGGAAGGCAGTCTTGGCCCAGTCCATAGAATACGTTGATGGCTGGAGCGTAAAGTTTAAGACGCACTGGGACAGGAAGTTGTAGAATTGAGTCGGAGATCCGTCAGAGTGTTGAGGCACAGGAATCCAGGGCTCAGCGGGAGGAGGTTGATTGGTATGGAGTTGCTCCTCCGGGGTAGAGAGCTGGATGAGAGTGGCGGACAGTGGATTCCTGCTGCTTCTGGATCATGAGCTGGTGTTGCTGGGTGACTTCCTTTAGGTGAGCACACCTGGCTGGGTCAGTCGGCGGTTCACTCATCCTGTCAGGAAATGCAGACGAGTCTTGACCCCAAAATCAGAGCAGCAGAGATGACCTATCAGCAGACAATAGCTGTAATAATAGACTGGAAAATGAAACCCACAAGGCTCCACAAAACAAGAGAGAACAGAAACCGAACACAACAAGGTGAACTTTAGGCAGGGAGAGTGAATGTTAGGTTGAGGCCGGCTGGTTCAATGAGTGAACAAGGACTGTGAATGAGGATAGGGGTTAAATAGACTGCAGGTGAATCCTATCAACTGGGTGGAGATTGTGAGGTGCCTGTATATGCAGGCTAGGAGGTGTCTGTGGGAGCAGGCCTGACACCATCCTAACCAGCATACCCTACTCTGTTACCCTGTCCCTCTGGTAACTGTGAATTGAACCTTTAACAGCTCAGTAAGTCTTGATGAGATCTTCTCTTATGCTAAATTACAGAAATTGTAGCCCTCTCAGTCTCCAATCACAAGTGAATAGCATTTGCCCGAAACAAAAAAAAATATTATGGAACACTCAGGGGTCAGGCAGTCCCCACAGAAAGAGGAACAGTTAATGTTTCGGGTCTGTAACCCTTTGATAGATTAGTCCACAGACTCTGGAACCAGCCTAGTCAGGCTTCACTGCACTCTATAGGTGGAAAGTACAGCCTTCAGTTAGTTACATAAAGCTGTACGTGATACTGCAAATGCAATTTCATTAAGGTCATACACAATTATATTGCGACAGCTTTACTCCTGTGGTCAAACTGTTCCATTTTCCCTGCTGCATGTTGGCCTTCAGCAGCTCATATAGAATATACTCGGGTCCTTTGAAGAGGAAGACCACCCAGCCTCTCATCAGTTAACAAATATTTCACCTTTCTGTTATGCTCACAGTTTTCTACATCATGTAACACACAGAAAACGCTGGAGGAACTCGGCGAGTCAGGCAGTATCCATAGAGAGGAATAAATAGTGGATGTTTCAGACCGGGCCCCTTCCTCAGGGCTGGAAAGGAAGGGGGAAGCAGCCAGAATAAAAAGGTAGGGGGAGGGGAAGGGGTGCACACTGGCAGGTGACAGGTGAGACCAAGCGAGAGGTAAGGTGGGTGGGTGGAGGTGGGGGTTGAAGTAAGAAGCTGGGAGATGATAGGTGGAAGAGGTAATGACCTGAAGAAGAAGGAATTTGATAGGAGAAGAGAGATAATGGAAGAAAGGGAAGGAGG
This sequence comes from Mobula birostris, assembly GCF_030028105.1. NCBI lineage: Eukaryota > Metazoa > Chordata > Chondrichthyes > Myliobatiformes > Myliobatidae > Mobula > Mobula birostris. The sequence goes on along the minus strand of NC_092384.1, from coordinate 30,097,757 downwards.
AAGGTCACCAGAGGAAGACAATAGGCACTTGAAGAGAAGGAAAAGGGTAAGAGGAGAGCTGGGAAATGGAAAAAGAGAGAAGGGGACTTTCCCACCTACAATGTTTCCACCATTCACCCAGCTTGTCCTATTCCCTGAAGCCTCTTTACTACATGCAATCCTGTCCTGTTTAGTATCATCAACAAATTTATAAATATAATATTGATCCCCTCGGCTAAATTGTTGATATGGTTTGCAAATAGATGGGGCCCAGGTCCTGACCAGCCTGAGAGGGATCTGTTGATTCCCACTTTTGGTTTTATGTTCAATTCATGTTTGGCATGTTATCTCCAACTCCTGCGTGGGACTTTCTCAAAAGTCTTACGTACCACGTCCACTAATCATCCTCTCTTATCTATTTTACAAACCATATCCTCAAAGAGTCCCCTTTGATTAATCATACATGATTTACCCTCCACGGTACCAGACTGATTCTGCTCAATCCTGTTATTCCTTTCAAGGTGTACTGTAATGGCATCCTTCATCATAACTTCCCACATTTTCCTACCTGTGCATGACCAAGTTAGTAGTTTCCCTCTGCTCTTAAGTTCAGAGTCACATTTGCTACCTTTCAATCTTTGAAAACATGCCCAAAGCTTATAGAACCATGAAAGATGACAAACACTGCCCACTATTTCTACAGGCAACTCCTCAAATCTCTCAGCTGTAAACCATGCCCCTGGCAAGTAATCAGCTTTCAAACTCACCAACTTCTCTTGTACTGATTCCTGATTAATACTTAGTTATTCCTCCCTCTGATTCACAAATATATCTAGCAGGCTTGTGAGCTTCCTCCATGAAGGCGAGTGCAAAGTAATTGTTTAATTTGTCAGTTTTATTTTCCATTATAGATTCTCCAGTCACTGTGTATAAGGAGCCTGCCCTTATTTGCCCTCTCTAAAGTAACACATATATTTATGATTTGCCCTCTCTAAACTTCTCCTTTTTATATCCCAATAAAAAGCTTTACAGTCCATTGTTTTTTCATTTCTACCGGTTTACTCTCATTTTCCATCTTGTCTTTCATTATTAATTTTCTGGTCCTCCGTTGATGACCCCAGATTGCATCCAAATCTCAGGTTGATTGTTATTTCTGGCAACTTTATCAACTTCTTGCTTTGATTTAGAATTAACTTTTATTCCTCTTGACAGCCTTGGATGCATCACTTCTCCTTTGGGTTTTAAAAATGTGTTTCCTTTGCAACTTGTACGTAATTTGTTCAAGTGTTATTATCAGTCTGTTCAACACCACACTCTCCCCAGTAACAGCAGCCAACCCTCTTGCCATTCTTTCATAACATCCTTTGTTTGGATTCAAGACCCTGGTTTCATAATGAACTATATCCCTTTCACCATTTTCAAATGCAGTTTAAAATTCCAAAGCTTAAAGTTCAAAGCTCGAAGTAAATTTATTATCAAGGTACCTTTATGTCAATATAAACAACTCTAATATTCATTTTCTTGTGGGCATTCACAGTAAGTACAATGAAACACAGTAGAATCAATGAAAAACCACGCACAGCAAGACGGACAAACAAACAATATGCAAAAAACAACAAACTGTGCAAGCACAAAAAAAGAAAAGAAAAGCAAACTAAGTAATAATAATAAATAAATAACCAATAAATATTAAGAACTTGAGATGAAGAGCCTATTGAATCATTACTTTCCCAAAGACCTTTCTCATGGCACAAATCAAAATCAAAAATAGCCATTTTCTGATTTAGTTGCCAAATATACTGTTCCAATAAAAATCCCAAAAACATTCCAGGAATTCATTCTCTTTAGTACAATAAATTTAATTAATTTATCCAATAGCTAAGTTAGTAAAAGTTGCCCTTGATTGCTGTTTTATCCCTGTTACATGAGTGTTTAAACCCTTAACGTATACCACATGAATCCTCGGCTTTGCTTGTTTCAGTGGCCGGGGCGAGGTCGAAAGCGCTCGGCAGAGGCTGGCGCTTGGAAGGCTGTATCGGAGGGGCTGGTCAGAGGCTCGAAGTTTTTGGACGGACGGACTCAGTGTCGGCTGTGGTCAGCTGCTTCCAAGGCATCGGCATGTTGACGGTGCCTGGAGGTTTATGGCAGGGAGTTTCTCCCTTTTGCCGCCTGCTATCGGGGACTCGGGAGTCAATCGACTCGGATACTTTGAGACATTTTTTACCATGCCCGTGGTTTGTTCTTCATCATCAAATTATGGTATTGCTTTGAACTGCTGTAACTATATGTTATAATTATATGGTTCTGTCAGTGTTAGTCTTTGGTTTGTCCTGTTTTCTGCGATATCACTCCGGAGAAACATTGTATCATTTCTTAATGCATGTATGCATTTCTAAATGACAATAAAGGAGGACTGAGTGTTCTCATAATCTAATCTAATCTAACATGACCTATTGCAATAACCATTTTGTGGCCCAAAATGTCTTCTACCAATGCTTCCCCATCCTTACCTGTCTTGCCTACATTTGACTCCAGATCCACCCATGTGGTTGACACTTAACTCCTCTCCAAAATCACCTTGGAGACCACCAAAGTGAAGAGCAATCAATAAAAATATAATTAAATAAAAAGAGCAGGTAACAAATTCTCATTGCAACTTCTCCCCTGGATCCCAGACAAATTATAAATAAATAAAACTTTTATCTTTCTGCAACTGTGTTTCAACTGATGATATATTAAACATCATAAATAAAATTAACGTCAACACCTTTAACATTAATACAATTTGTAGCCCGACCTTCCCATGCTAAGTAAAGTCTGCTCTGACTGTTTATATGACTATCAACTGTGTTAGGACTGACCACTGTATATACTGTAAACCTTCTCATTTCTTTCTGACTGATTCTTAATAACAATCCTGCATTTGGCAGGAACAGAATGTTTAATTTCAACTTCTATTGGCTGGCCACCAAATACCTTAGAAGTGGCTAATTATAACCAATAGCTAGTTATTGAAAATATTCATCAAACATCAATTGTTTATTAAAGTTTTAAGTATTAAATTCTGATTGTGACCAGTGAAATTGACTCGTTGACAGGAGGCATGCAATGGGACAACTGCAGTGGTAAATGCTGCCACCTGGTGGAGTTATTTATGCCATACCTGCCTGTTGGGAGATTTGTACTATCAAAAATCATTTATCAGAATGCCACAAACACAAATTGAGTAATTAATTTGACAGAGGGTCCTCCCACCATCTCCTGTGTACAATCACACAATAACAATGAACAAATCAGTCCATGCTTAGTAATAGGAATTTTCTTTGTTTCAGTTATCATTGTGTTATCCTGCATAAATATTACACCCTTTGCAACTGCGATAATGGATGGTTCAACAATTATATTGATTTAGCTGCCTCTTTGCTGTTTGATAAGTATTAGAGGATCATGACTGTAAAAATATAAAAACTTGTTCGTTGCTGTTGATAAAAAGGTCAATGCTTTGTTGTGTCTCTTGTATAATATAATGAAAAATGAATGTAACGCCTTTGCCTGTTAAAGAGGAAAATGTGCCTCACATCCTGGTGTTAGATGGTAGAAAGTTGTTAATTGTTTAAAATGCAAGCTGGGCATCAATATTTCTAATGTCAAATGATGCACCCATTACTCAGAGGGGCTGTGCTCTCAGTATTCCTTGGGGCAAACATATATAACTATATAACAATTACAGCACAGAAACAAGCCATCTTGGCCCTTCTAGTCCGTGCCGAACTCTTACTCTCACCTAGTCCCACTGACCTGCACTCAGCCCATAACCCTCCATTCCTTTCCTGTCCATATAGCTATCCAATTTAATTTTAAATGACAACATCGAACCTGCCTCAACCACTTCTGCTGGAAGCTCGTTCCACACAGCTACCACTCTGAGTAAAGAAGTTCCCCCTCATGTTACCCCTAAACTTTTGCCCTTTAACTCTCAACTCATGTCCTCTTCTTTTAATCTTCCCCACTCTCAATGGAAAAAGCCTATCCACGTCAACTCTATCAATGCCCTTCATAATTTTAAACTCCTCTATCAAGTCCCCCCTCAACCTTCTACGCTCCAAAGAATAAAGACTTAACTTGTTCAACCTTTCTCTGTAACTTAGGAGATGAAACCCAGGGAACATTTTAGTAAACCTCCTCTGTACTCTCTCAATTTCATTGACATCTTTCCTATAATTCAGTGACCAGAACTGTACACAACACTCCAAATTTGGCCTTACCAATGCCCTATACAATTTCAACATTACATCCCAACTCCTATACTCAATGCTCTGATTAATAAAGACCAACATACCAAAAGCTTTCTTCACCACCCTATCCACATGAGATTCCACCTTCAGGGAACTATGCACCATTATTCCTAGATCCCTCAGTTCTACAGCATTTTTCAATGCCCTACCATTTACCATGTATGTCCTATTTTGATTAGTCCTACCAAAATGTAGCACCTCACATTTTTCAGCATTAAAGTCCATCTGCCATCTTTCAGCCCACTCTTCTAACTGTCCTAAGTCTCTCTGCAAGCTTTGAAAACCTACCTCATTATCCACAACTCCACCTATTTTAGTATCATCTGCATACTTAGTAATCCAATTTACCACCCCATCATCCAGATCATTAATATATATGACAAACAATATTGGACCCAGTACAGATCCCTGAGGCACACCGCTACACACTGTCCTCCAATCTGACACACAGTTATCCACCACTACTCTCTGGCGTCTCCCATCTAGCCACTGCTGAATCCATTTTACTACTTCCATATTAATGCCTAACGATTAAACCTTCCTAACTAACCTATCATGTGGAACCTTGTCAAAGGCCTTACTGGTCCATATAGACAACATCCACCACTTTACTCTCGTCAACTTTCTTAGTAACCTCATCAAAAAATTCAATAAGATTTGTCAAACATGACCTTTCACGCACAAATCCATGTTGGCTGTTCCTAATCAGACTCTGTCTATCCAGATAATTATATGTACCATCTCTAAGAATACTTTCCATCAATTTACCCACCACTGATGTCAAACTCACAGTCCAATAATTACTCTTAGAACCCTTTTTAAACAATGGAACCACATGAGCAATAGGCCAATCCTCCGGCACCATCCCCGTTTCTAATGACATTTGAAATATTTCTGTTAGAGCCCCTGCTATTTCTACACTAACTTCCCTCAAGGTTCTAGGGAATATCTTGTCCGGACCCGGAGACCTATCCACTTTTATATTCCTTAAAAGCACCAGTACTTCCTCTTCTTTAATCGTCATACTTTCCATAACTACCCTTCTTGTTTCCTTTACCTTACACAATTCAGAATCCTTCTCCTTAGTGAATACCGAAGAAAAGAAATCGTTCAAAATCTCCCCCAGCTCTTTTGGCTCCGCGCATAGCCATCCACTCTGATTCTCCAAGGGACCAATTTTATCCCTCACTATCCTTTTGCCACTAATATAACTTTGGATTTATTTTCACCTTACTTGCCAAAGCAGCCTCGTATCTTCTTTTAGCTTTTCTAATTTCTTTCTTAAGATTCTTTTTACATTCTTTATATTCCTCCAGTACCTCATTAACTTCAAGCTGCCTATATTTATTGAAGATCCCTCTCTTTTTCCGAACCAAGTTTCCAATATCCCTTGAAAACCATGGCTCTCTCAAACTTCTAACCTTTCCTTTCAACCTAACAGGAACATAAAGATTCTGAACCCTCAAAATTTCACCTTTAAATGATTTGGTAGGTTAATTTTTGGGTCTGGGAACGCTCAAAAATTTTTCCCATATAAATTAATGGTAATTGCTTCTTCGCTTTACGCCATTTCGGCTTACGAACGGTTTCATGGGAACGTTCTACCTTAGTGGGGGAAATACAGGACAAGGGTGGTCCCATATGGGACAAACCAATTTAGCCCATTATACAGGAAGTCCCAGCTAATACGGGACAGTTGGCAACCCTACCATTGAGTATATTCATAGTTTGTAACATTGGTTGAGGTCACATGAAGAAAATGATAAAAGGTTATTCTAGAGCTGAAATTAAATCTGCAGATTAACTCAGGCCCAATTCAGCCTACAACACACAAAGTTTGCCACTCAACCAATCACTGACGAAATTTCCTCCCTACATCACAATTGTCTTTCCATAATGATAACCAATCAGCTGATCGATAAGTATATGAAGCATTCAGAAGGTGCACTTCAATTAACAGCGCACTGATGATGTTTCCTCATGTGGTGATAAAATGTTTGCAAGTGAGTTGCAAAGATCAGAGAACAACTCAACCCAACCATCAACCGTCTGAGATATACATTTTCCAAATCAAGCCCAATTCAGTATCTCCTTATGTAAAACATTCTCTACTTAGTTACCAGTAAATAATTTGTGCATTACTTACCTTAAAAATACAGAAACACATTGTCCTGAAATTTGTTCACCAAATTAAAATGATTCCACATGAAGTCTTCAGAAAATTACCTCATTGTTACAGAATCTAATTGCAATTGAGGATTTACATTTCTGACCCCTGTGCAAACGAGGATTTTGTGCATGTTGCTGGTATAACATGGACAATTGCATGCATTGTCTGTGGAGGGGAACGGCCCAATGGGGAAAGTGAACCTCATGAGAATTTAACATGAAGTCCCTGGAAAGATAGGGGAGGCGTTGGCGGGGGGTGGGGTAGTAATTTTTGATCCCTTGTGAGCTTCTACAGCATCAAAACCAAAACGTTCAAGTTGATAGATTGTAAGCATAACAATGAATAATTTGGAATATCTCTTCCTGAAGTATTCACAATTGGAATTAGCCTATTTTCAAAATGGTAATGACTTACATATTCATTGGCAAAATCCCAGTGAGGGATTACATGTACCTTTGGAATGCGTTCCCCTACAGTGATTATTCTATATTTCATATCAAGAATGAAGGCAGTACTTTTATCTTTTCTCTCTAACTTGTCTGAAGCTGTACTAATTTATTTTCATTGACGCACTTGCATAGTAATGTCTTTGTAGGGTTCGTCTGAAGCAATTAATAGCTTTTATAGGAAATAAGCTGTTGAATCTGAAGTGGGTGAAGTTCAGTACATAGTCATATACAAGAGCTTTCTTTAATCCTTCAAAGCCTTGGATTGCCATGGTACTGACATCACTGAATGCTATTGTGAAATGACATTTTAAGTACATATTAATGAATAAGACTATTTGTCCCACTCACATCAGTGAGGAGGCTATGTTGCATTCACAGCAGGACCACCAGACTCAAAAACAGTTGTTCTCCCCATGCAGTAAGGCTGATCAAACCTCCACCCACTAACCCATTTCTGCACACCCCCAACACCCCTGTGCCTAGTGTCACTTTATGGACATACAAACAATCTACGTATGCATTCAAGCAAATTTATATTTATTGTGTTTTTAATTAGTATTGTGCTCTTTATCTTATTGTGCTGCATAGGATCTGGAGTAACAATTATTTGGTTTTCCTTTACACTTGTGTACTGGAAATGACATTAAATTGAATTTCGAATCTTGGGAAGGAGGAGTAGGGACTCCAGCTTTCACACAGTAGAAAATAACAGAAGATCTTGCAACTATATAATTTAAATGAATATTTTATTTATTTGTGGGCACGTGGCCAAGTGGTTAAGGCATTTGACTAGCGACCTGAAGGTCGTGAGTTCGAGCCCCAGCTGAGGCAGCGCGTTGAGTCCTTGAGCAAGGCACTTAACCACACAGTGCTCTGCGACGACACTGGTGAAAAGCTGTATCAGCCCTTGCCCTTCCCTTAGACAACATCAGTGTCATAGAGAGGGGAGAATTGCAGCATAGGCAACTGCTGGTCTTCCATACAACCTTGCCCAGGCCTGTGCCCTGGAGAATGAAAACTTTCCAGGTGCAGGTCCATGGTCTTGCAAGACTAACGGTTGCCTTACTATTTTATTTATTTAAAATTAAGGACAGCATTGTTCATGAAAGATAACTCACAAGCAGGAAGTGCATACTCCCCCCAATACAAGTACAATGTTACTTCTTTGTTAATAATTTCAATTTTCATTATGTTTCAAAATAAACCCAAGCTAGAAATATGCTACTGCTTTGAGCACATTTGGAAGCACTGAAAATGAATCCTAGTGATCAGAATTTATGACAATAATTGCCCCGGAAAGATAACCAGCACCTGCCAACCTCACCAACTATACTAGATACTTTGAGGACCACAGCAGGTCAGGCAACATCTGTATAGTCAGAGGAGTGATTGGCATTTCATCAGGACCAAGAGTACAGAGGTGACAGAGGCTCACCCCTCTCTCTCCCCTCTTTATGCTCTCCATCATCCCGCTGCGCTCACAGTCACGATACAGAATCTCAAGCTGAAAGCTGACCATCGCTCTGCTCCACAGATGCTGTCTGACCTAACGTCCTCCAGAAGTTTGCTTAATGCTGCAGATTCCAGTATCAGCAGTCTCCATAATATACACTTGTCCTTCTCTGTAATCGCTAGGATCGAAGTGTAACACCTCCTCAGATACTAGCCTGCAGCTTGCGTTACTACATTTTTACTGCCGCTAAAACTATGTTAGGATGCCACCTGAAAACTACTTGTGAACATTCCATAAGGATCATAATCTTCAATTGTGAGATTCAGAGAATGGCTTTCTTGGGATGTCCCGTCTAACAGTGCTGGTACTGGACTGCACTGTTGTGTTGAACTGTTTTCCAGCTCTTCGTCCTTCAGCTGCAACCTTGAAAGGCAACTCTTAAGGAAGCACAATACATGCAACAAGTTTCCAGCTGTAGAGGAGTGTTGTTGTTAATTGAATGTTTAGTGCTATGATGGAACAGAGGAATGAGAAAGCTCCCGGAAGGGTGTCAGAGGAACCTGAACAGGCTGGCAAAGAATGGTTTGTGGAGGAATCCTGTCAAAACCACAGATAATCCTGCAAGAAGTAACATGAGTGCCTGGGTATTGAAGATGGCTGCTATGCTCAGGGTTCCCCATGTATGCTTTGCTTGTGGGACAGAGGAAAAGTGAACAATGTTTACTGTTCATGATTATGGAGCTCAGGTGACCTCCCCGATGCAGCAGGGAGCAGCGAACTATGAGATGTCGCAGAGATCAGCAGTGGTGGTAACCAGAAATAATCCTGAGGCCAGGAAGCAGAGGGTAATGTTGGCATTGACCTCTAGGTTCAAAGCAGTCTGGGCACACAAGTCCGGATTCAGCTACAGAAGGGCCAAGAACTCCATATGGACAAAGAAAGAGGTTTGAGTGTTTGTCTTTTAATTTGAACAGTTTCAGAAAAAGTGAAATTAGAAATACTGGGGGTTTTATGAGCACAAAGTCTCATTTTAGAGAACAGTGAGGTTGAAAATCTGAGAGCAGATAAATGTTGGGCATTGCACTATTGATTATATTATTTGTGGAGAATGAGTATTTCACTGGAAAATGAGAAGGTGGGTTATCTGACACAGGCAAAGGCACCAGAAATGGGTGCAACTTGATCTTCAACTCTGATTTTAAACAGCACAGCACTTTTCAATAAAACTCTAGTTAGCCTGCATCTGCAGGATTGCATTCAATACAGGTTGCCCCATTGTGGGAAGGATGTAGAGACTTTGGAGAGGATCCTGCCTGGATTAGAGGACAGGTTGTAGAAATGTGGCTTGCTTCCTCTGGAGTGACAGAGGCAAAAGGGAGACCTGATAGAAGTTCATAAGATTATGAGAGGCATTGATAGAGTAGACAGGAGTAACCTTCCACCCAGGTCAGAATGTTTAATAGCGGAGGGCAAGTGTTTAAGGTGAGAGGGGATAAATGCAAAAGAGAGATGTATGGAGAAAGTTTTTTACCCAGAGAGTGGGAATGAGGTGCCGGGGTGGTGGTGGGGACAACAGAGGCAGCTGTTTGATCGACTCATGAATAGTCAGAGAATGGGGAGAAATGGTCTTGTTAAGGCAGATGGGATTAGTTTAGTTAGGTATTTAATCACTAGTTTATTAGTTCAGCAAAGCAACGTCCTGCTGCTGTATTGTTCTATGTTCTATGTTTTCCACTGAAGTTACATTAAAGAATTTCTAGCTTTCCATTAGCTATAAATGTCACAGAGGTCCAAATGCACGCAAGAAATTATATTCCCTTTACCTTCCAGGATGCGTGTTTCTGACTATGATCAAAAAGAGATCTTGTGGGATATATCCATTTTTAAATAACAGCTCATTCGGTAATGAATTCTAGATTCCAAGCTGGAAAAAAACATTATAAGCCAACACACCGTAATGCATTCTATCATAAATAGGGTTTGGGTGGGGAGGAGGGATGGGCAAGTTTCGGGTGGGAGGGATGGCTAAGCTGAAAGTCCAAATACATTTCTCTCCAGCATATTGCTGAGGTTTGCACTGTTCGGCTGACTTTTGGTCTCTTACAATGCATAAAATTAAAGGAAATGATGGAAAGCAAAAAAAAAGCCCAACAAAAGGAAGCTTAAATGCTAAAAATAATTTTCCAGATATATACTGTATGTTCATATCCAATATTATAGAAGTATTTCAGTTATTTCCAATCCAGATACATTAAAAATAGATTAGTACTTGGTGCCATCTAGTGGTCATGGACTTTCTGGCAAATAATTCATTGAAGTTACTGTATTTAATAAAAAATAGTGTAACTTTAAACTAAGAAATTAAGTAACTGCAATACCTTTCTCAAGCAGAGCAATGGGAATAAAATATTTTCCTAGACTCTATAAACCGTCATTTTCCAGCCCATGGCCACCTCCCTGCCTCCATTCCCTTTTAAAACCATGCTTGGTGATTCAGCACCCTTCAATTAAAAACTACAGAGGTAATTTGTTCCCGAATCACATCTAGTGTTTCTTCATAATCATTATTGCGGAGAGTGTTAACAATTTGGATTTTCTCTGAACAAATGCATAGACCGATGTTCGATGACTCTGGTGAGGTCAAGAGTTCACAGTACAAGAAATTACAGGTATTAGTATCGGTTTATTATTGTCATCTGTACCAAAATACAATGGAAAAAGCTTGCCTTACATATTGTTTATACAAACCAAATCTTTGTACAGTGTATTGAGCAGGTAAAAGGTTAAGAATAGCAGTCAGAATAAAGTGTAACAGCTACCCAAAAAGTGCAGTGCAGATAAACAATGAAGTGGAAGATCATAATGAGGTAGATTGTGAGGGCAAGAGTCCATCTTATCATATAAGAGGTTCATTCAAGATTCTGATAACAGTGGGGTAGTAGTTATCCCTGAGCCTGGTGGTACGTACTTTCAGACTTTCATATTTTCTGCCCAGTGGGAGAGCAGAGAAGTGAGAATGTCCGGGATGACTGGAGTCTTTGATTATTCTGGCTGCTTTATTGGGGAAGAGAAAGGTATAGACTGAGTCCATAGAGGGAAAGCTGGGTCCTATGATGAGCTGAGCTGTGTCCACAACTCCCTGCAGTTCCTCGCAGTCATGTTCAGGGCTAATCTGTTTGCACTCTGATAGAACGCTTTCTATGGTGCATCAATAAAGATTGGTAAGAGTCAACGGGGATCTGCCAAATGTCTTCAGCATTCAGAGGAAGTAAATGGTGTTGCTGAGGATTCTTGGCCGTGACATCAATATGGCTGGACCAGGACAGGCCCACATCTAGGAACCTGGAGCTCTCAACCCTTACAACCTCAACACTGTTGATATAGACAGGAAAAGGCATGCTGTTTCCTTTTCTGAAGCAATGACTAGCTCTTTTGCTTTGTTGACATTGAGGGAAAGATTATGGTCATGACACCATGTCACGAAGCTATCTCCTTCCTGTCATTGTTATTTGAGATGCTGCTCACGAACATGCTATCATCTTGTAGATGGGGTTAGAGCAAAATTTGGCCGTGCGCTCATGAGTGAATTAAATTCCTGATATTCTCTTCAATGGATTTAACTAAATCATTCAAATATGCTCATTATCTCGGTAGATCACAACTGTTTTAAATGAAAACCGCACTTCTTCACACTCAGTGAAACTCACACCAAACCATAAATTCCTGATCACGTTACAAGCCATTCCTTTAAATCCAAGAATTCCAGGATGCTAACTGCTCCAAGGCTGGGAATGTTTTTACTTTGTCTGTGAACTCTGTGGCCACTTTATTAGGTACACCTGTAACCTGTTTGTTAATGCAAATATCTAATCAGCCAATCATGTGGAAGCAACTCAATGCATGAAAGCAAGCAGACATGGTCAAGGTGTTCATTTGTTGTTCAGACCAAAACATCAGAATGGGGAAGAAATGTCATCTAAGTGACTTTGACTGTGGAATTTGACCATCTCTATTTCCTGAGTAGACTGAGGTCCTTTAACATCTGCCAGACGATGCTAAGGATGTTCTATGAGTCTGTGGTAGCCAGTGTGATCATGTTTGCTGTTGTGTGCTGGGGCAGTAGGCTGAGGGTAGCAGACACTAACAAAATCAACAAATTCATTCGTAAGGCCAATGATGTTGTGGGGATGGAACTGGACTCTCTGATGGTGGTGTCTGAAAAAAGGATGCTGTCCAAGTTGCATGCCATCTTGGACAATGTCTCCCATCCACTACATAATGTACTGGTTGGGCACAGGAGTACATTCAGCCAGAGACTCATTCCACCGAGATGCAACACAGAGCGTCGTAGGAAGTCATTCCTGCCTGTGGCCATCAAACTTTGCAACTCCTCCCTTGGAAGGTCAGACACCCTGAGCCAATAGGCTTGTCCTGGACTAATTTCCTGGCATAATTTACATATTACTATTTAACTATTTATGGTTTTATTACTATTTAATTATTTATGGTGCAACTGTTACGAAAATAAATTTCCCCTGGAATCAATAAAGTATGACTATAACTATGACTATGACTACTATGAATGATTGTTGTACCTGACAGGCAGGTAACGATAACTCAAAAGCATTACAAAAGTGGTGTACAGAAGAGCATCTCTAAATGCACATCACATTGAACCTTGAAGTGGGTGGCTTCAGCAGCAGAAGACCACACCAGGTTCTACTGCTGTATCTAATAAAGAGGCCAGTGAGTGTACATCACATCAATTTTATGGAAGACTCATGGACCTTCAGTAATCTTTGCTGCAACTTTTAAGGTAGCCACAAACCCTAGACTGGAAACTTTAACTTTAATTCACACTTCAAAATAAAGTCTCAGCATCGATACTTTCATCTATATTTATATACCAGTGAGATGAAAACAGCAACTATGGTAAGAAAGAGGGATCGGTCACTAACCAGAAATAGAAAGGTTACAGCAGATCATAAGAAGAGTACAGTATTGCCATTATTTTAATACCACATTCACTAATAATGAAAGAACCAGAAGGATAAAATCACATACTAACAGAAGAGGAATAAATGCTCCTTCCATTAATCTCCAAAAGTGATTTGTGAATTGGATGTAATGTATTCATTCTGAAAAAAATTGGTAGATGCATATGACATCTCATATATTGCGCACTCTCCCTGCCCAAAATCACTTCAAATTTCGGCATCAGAAATCACCTTTTGATCTTGCATACTCCAGAAAAAAACAAGCCTGTTCAATATTCTCTCTTGTAGCTTAATCTTTTTGATTCCAGTTTCTGTTACGTTAATCTGTGCTGTTCTAAACTTTCCATCGTACAAGGCTTAGAATGAGGACATTAGTCCAGGTGTGGTCAGACCAGAGCTTTATATGACAGTGGAATAATATCCACCCATTTGTGCTCCAGTCCCATTGAGATGAAGGCCAAAATATTACATGCACTTAAATGCTGATGAAATTACTCCATGGAATATTGACTGATATTTCTATGAGAATTGGATTGAAGTGTCTGATATGATCTGTCTGTGATTAAATGATTAAAATTAACTTCAACACAAATGACCACAACATTCTCCTAGAGTGCCTTGAGAATTGGCTTTCCCTCTCTGGTAGCACCCTTAATTGATTTTGCTATCTCAGAGAGAAAATGTTTCGTCTGTCAAGAAGACCATTTTTCTAAGAGATGATGTACTCAGGGAAATTGTCTTGGTCTCCTACTCTTCCGTAGGAGGAGATGCTTTCCGCAGGAGATATCATTAAAGAGCATAAACTTGATTTCCATGGTAATGCAGATGACTCACATTTGTATATCTTGGTCAAGCCTGATGGCGATAACACCCTATCTTGTCTGTCTCCTGGTATGGCTACAACAAGCAAATAGATGAGCAATAATTCCCTAAAAACAAACAAAGATAAAACTGCAAGTCTTTTAGAATCAGATTTGAATTTTAATTCCCACGTAAAGAAAGTGACGGAGCAGCATTTCTACACTTAAGCAAGGTTGTTGAAAAACTAATTCACACCCGTATATCAAATCGAGTAGATTACTGCAATGCATTATTGACTAGCCTTCCGAAGCAATCTACTGAAAAACTTCAACTCATTCAGTACGGCGCTGCTAGACTTTTAACTAAAATCAGGATGAGGGAGCAAATCACTTCCATCCTAACTGCTATGCATTGGCTTCCTGTATCTTTTAAAACTGATTTTAAAGCTCTCAATAGTCAGAACCTGGAGTACATCACAGAATTGCTTTTGTTTTATAATCCTGCTCAAGCTCCCAGGCGTTCTTCCATCAGATTCACTTAAATTTAAACAATCTCTCTCAAAAGAAAATAGGCAGGTCAGATTTTTTTACCTATGCTCCTAAACTGTAGAAACCCATTCCTAAAACTATAAGGGATGCAGACTCAGCCGCCACCTTTAAATGCCAGCTCAAAATCTATTTATTTAACCTTGCTTTTAACTCACATCATTTTTTTGTTTTATTTTTATGTTTTCACTCTATCACATTGTACAGCACTTTGAACAACATCATTTATATGAAATAAGTTATCATTATTATTAATCTATGTTAACATTAATGAACACTATTAAAATATTGATAAAGTGGGAATGTAGGTTTGTACCCTGTCTTTTCTACTTGTGATCATTAACTGGTTGCTCTTTCTTCTTGTAGTTGTTATTTTTATCACATAAACTATATTGGGATATAAAACGGATGAAAACATAAATGAAATGAAAACATGCTTTTGAACTGTGATTTGAAGTTGTAGTTTTCAGTCTGTGGTCTGCAACCAACATGGAAGTTATAGCAAAGATTATAGGATGTTCATGAAGTTTTCGTAAGACTGACATAATTCAGTTAGAAAATTCACAGATAAAGTGATCATATGACAATTCAGATAAGCCTAAATCTGGCTTTAGAGTTATTAACATCCCTAGGATTTCTCATGGTTCATCACAGAAGTGTCAAACTTTTAATTTGCATGGGTGGGGGGTGGATTTAAACTAAGAATTACAGGGGGTAGGAACCAGAGAGCCAGAAGAGTTTGTGGAGAGGTTGTGGAGACAGATGAAGCTGTGGAGACAGATGTTAAGACTTCAGATTAAAGTCAGGAATCGAAAGTTTGAGCATGGTGCAACTAATGTCCTGATCTGCATATTTCAATGCTAGAAGTATCATTGTAAAGGCAGTTGAGCTCAGGGCCTGGAATCATGATATTGTCGCCATCAGTGAGACTTGGTTGTAGAAGAGGTGGGACTGGTGGCTCAATATTCTGGGGTTCCATTGCTTTAGATGTGACAGAGCGGAGGGGATTAAAAGAGGAAGGGTGTCATTACTAGTCAAGGGAAGTTTCACGGCAGTGTTCAGTCAGGAAAGACTGGGGAACTCATCTAGTGAGGTGTTATGTGTGGAACTGCGGAATAAGAATATAAGACCACATTAATGGGGCTATATTACAGACCAGCAAACAGTCCAAAGGATTTAGGTGAACAAACTTGTCGAGAGATCGCGGATACATAAGGTTGTTGTCGTAGGTGATTTTAACTTTCCATGTATTGACTAGGAATCCCATATTGTAAAAGGACTAGATGGGATAGAGTTCATCAAATGTGTCGGGGAAGTTTTCTTAATCAGTACTTAGTAGAAGTCCCAACATGAGAGTGTGCGGAACTTGATCTGCTTAGGGAATAAGACAGGGCAGGAGGCAGAAGTTTGTGTAAGTGAACATTTTGCATCCAGTGATCACAATGCCATTAGTTTCAAAGTAAATATGCAAAAAATAGGCCTGGTCTGCAAGTTGAGATTCTAGATTGGAGAAAGGCCAAATTTGATGGTGTCAGATAGGATCTAGCAAGTGTGAATCGGGGCAGGATGTTTTCTGGCAAAGCCTTCAGAAATGAAATTCTGAGAATACAAAGTTTGTATGAGCATGTCAGAATAAAATATAAAGATAACAGGTGCAGGGAACCATGGTTTTCAAGAAATATTGAGGCCCTCATTAAAGAAAAAAAGGAAGTGCTTTGCAGGAAGAACAAATGGGGTGCTTATGAAGCACAGAAAATGCAAGTGAACACATAAGAAAGAAATTAGGAGAGCTAAAAAAAGACATGAAGTTGCCTACCACAAAAGGTGAAGGAGAATCCTAGGGGATTCTACAGATATGCTGAGAGAAAAAGTATTGCAAGGGATAAAACTGGTCCTCCAGAAGATCAAAATGGTAATCCAAGCATGGAGCCAAAAGAGATGGAGGAGATCTTAAATGGATTTTTTGCATCTATATTTACTCAGGAGATGGACACAGAGTCTATAGAAGTGAGGCAGCAGCAAGGTCATGGACCCTATACAGATTACAGAGGATGAGGTGTTTGCTGTCTTGAGGCAAATTAAGGTGGATAAATCCACAGGGCCTGACAAGGAGTTCTCTTGGATCCTGCGGGAGGCAAGTACAGAAATTGCTGGGGCCCTAGCAGAGATATTTAAATCATCCTTAGCAACAGGACAGTTACCAGAGGATTGGAAGATAGCCTACGTTTCTGCTGTTTAAAAAGGCTCTAAAAATAAAAATTATAGGCCAGTGAGCCTGACATCAATAGAGGGAAAATTATTAGAAAGTATGCAAATGGACTGGATATGTGAGTATTTGGAAAGACACAGATTGACGAAGAAAAGTCAGCATGGCTTTGTGTGTGGTCGGTCGTGTCTAGTCAATCTTACAGAGCTTTTCAAGGAAGTTACCAGGAAAGCTGATGAAGGCAAGGCAGCGGATATTGTCTACATGGACAAGGCAAGGCATTTGACAAGGTCCCACATGGAAAGTTGGTCAAGAAGGTTCAGTCACTCAGCATTTAAGATGAGGTAATAAATTGGATTAGACATCGACTTTGTGGGAGAAGCCAGAGAGTGGTAGTAGATGGTTGTCTCTCTGACTGGAGGGCAGGGATAGGTTCTGGGTCTGTTGTTGTTTATCAATGACCTGGATAATAATGTATTTAACTGGATCAGCATATTTGCAGGTGACATCGAGAATAGGGGTGTAGTGGACAGTGAGGAAGACTATCAGAGCTTGCAGTGGGACCTGGACCAGCTGGAAAATTGGGTTGATAAATTGCAGATGGAATTCAATGCAGACAAGTGTGAGGTGTTGCTCTTTGGTAGGACCAACCAGGTTAGGTCTTACACAGTGATTGGTACGGCACTGAGGAATGCGGTAGAACAAAGGGATCTGGGAATTTGAGTGCTAAAACATACAGCCTCTTATGCAACATAGTAAATTCTGAAAAGCCAGCAAGCAAGGCATTTGACAAAATTGTTGAAATATTACAAAATCACTTGAGCCCAAAACCTCTAGTAATAGCTGAGAGATATAGATTTCACAAAGGGAACGAGTCAAAGGATGAAAGCATTTCTGAATACATTACAGAACTGCACAAACTTTTCCAATATTGTGTCTTTGGACATAGGCTTTCTGATGCATTAAGGGACAGGCTTGTATGTGACCTATATAGTCAAAACACTCAAATGAGACTACTATCAGAGTGAGACCTAACCTTAGAATGGGCAGTGACCATTGCAACATCAATGGAGACAGCAGCAAAGAATGTATCAGAACTACAGAAAAAGAGTTTAGAATGTGAAATATGCAAAGTGTCCCTGAATGGTGCAAAGAGCCAAAAATGTTATCGATGTGGCAAATGTTCCAATGATGCCAATGACTGTTGGTTCAAAGAAAAAGTTTGAGGAAAGTGTCACAGACAAGATCAGACAAAAAAAAGTGTGCAAGTCTGAAAAATAGCTCAACCGAAGAGTAAAATCACACAGAGTGAGAAGTTTTAAACACAAAACGAAACAAATGCATAAAGTGACTGAATATGAAACTAAATCAAACAACACAGAGTCTGACAAACATGAGCTGTCATGCCTAGAACTGCAGAGCATTACTGAAGCAGATCACAAAATCATATGGATCACAACACGTGTCTGGTGTAAAACTAAAAATGGAGCTGGATACAAGGCCAGCTTTGTCTATAATTTCAGAGGCTGATTACAACAGACTATTTTCTAAGCTACTATTAGAAAAGATCTTGGTGGTGCTATAGACCTACACAGTTAAAAAAGTGTCTCCAAAGGCAAACTGAAAGTGAATGTGGAGTACAGAGGCTAAACACAGCAGTTAGTGCTTTATATATTGAAAAGTGGAAGGCCAGCATTTTTCAGACATGAATGGTTGAGAAAAATCCAACTAGACTGGCACACAATCAAAACTCTCAATCCGTCATCAACAGCCCAAATGGCAGCACTAACCAGAGACGGTCACAGCTGCTTAATGCTAACGAGAAGGTGTTTGAGAAGGTGATTGGTAAACTCAAAGTAATGAAGGCCAGAATCAAACTGGATGAAGCAGAAACAGCGAGATTTTGTAACACCTATCCAGCACCTAACGCACTGTGTCCTGAACTGAATGCTGAACTTCAGAGCTTGGAGGCATCTGGCATTCTCTCCAAGGCTGAGTGGAGTGAATGGGCCATGCCCATTGTTCTGGTGATCAAGAAAGGGAAGGCGGAGACTTCAAAGAGTTGAAGAACCTTGGTGCTGCATACTGTGCAGTATTCCCTGCCATGAAATGAAGACATTTTTACATCTTTGGCAGGTGGGGAGGGGTTTTCAAAGATTGACTTCTCTCAAGCCTATCTACAAATGGAGATCAAGGAGCCAAGCAGGAATTTTCTCACAGTCAACACTCACAAGGAACTGTTCCAGTATAATCATCTCGTCTTCAGTGTCACATTAGCTCCAGCAATTTGGCAAAGACCAATGGACCAAGTGCCCCAAGATATCCCAGGGCACAATGTTACCTTGACAACATCATTGTGACTGGTAAAAATGATGAAAACCACCTCCAGAACCTTAGTAAAGTGCTTACCAGGCTGAGTAAGCATGGTCTGTGCACAAAGAGAGAGAAATGTGAGTTTTTCAAGAATGAAATCTCATATAGTGGACATGTCATTGACAAGCATGGCTTACATAAGTCACAAGAGAAGATTGAAGCAGTGCTACAGGCACACAAATCAGAAGATTTGTCACAACTCAGGTTGTATTTGGGCCTCCCAAAGCTTGCTGTAGTATTGCATCCATTGAACGCACTGTTGCAGACAGGAGCAAAGTGGGAATGGTCAGAAAGATGTGAAAGAGTATCCAAGAAAACAAGGAGACTAATAACAACAGATGAACTACTCACCCATTATGACCCATCAATGCCCATCAGACTGGCATGTGATGCATCCCCTTGTGGCATTGGAGCCGTTTTCTCACTTACTATGAAAGATGGATCGGAACATACAATTGTATCCGCTTCACTGTTGAGCGAAGAATGCAGCTACGCACAGATCAGCTGAGAAGCCCTTAGTCTAGTAAGGGAAATAAAGAGGTTCCATCACCATCTCTACAATCAAAAGTTTACTCTAGTGACAGACCACCAGCCCCTTGTGTCCATTGTCAATCCCAGGAAGGGAATCCCAGTGATGCCTGCTACTCAGTTGTAATGTTGGGCACTTATCCTGGGTGCCCACTCTTATGACATAGAGTTCAAGGGTACCAAACAACACAGCAACACTGACAGCTTGTGCTTCCACTGTTGACAACTAAAGAAGAAAACTCTTCACTCTCTGACCCAGCAGAAGGGTTCCACAGAGCATTAGTGAACCAGCAGCCAGTAACGAATTCTGAAATACAAAGAGAAACAAGGAATGATCCAAAATTGACAAAAGTTTATAAAATCACCATAACACATAAAAGTTGCTGGTGAACACAGCAGACCTGGCAGCATCTCTAGGAAGAGGTACAGTCGACGTTTCAGGCCGAGACCCTTCGTCAGGGCCAGCAACTTTTATGTGTGTTGCTTGAAATTCCAGCATCTGCAGATTTCCTCGTGCTTGCATTTTTAAAATCACCATACTGGGATGGCCAGCTCATGGTAATCTTATGTTTCCAGAGTTCTCAGTGAGACGAGACCAACTGTCTGTATGTCAAAAAACCCTGAAGTGTGGATCTCGAGCTGTGGTTCCCTCTAATCGGCGCTCCAGGGTGTTAGGGAATCTGCATGAAGGACACCAGGGTACATTCAAAATGAGGAGTCTTTCCTGGAGCTACATGGGGTGGCTGGGAATAGATAGCCAGATTGAAAACTTGATCAAAAGCTGTTTCAGGTATCACAACTTTCAAAATGGACTCCACAGGCATGTTTACTCCCATGGGAGTGGCCGTCTTCACCATGGCAAAGAGTGTATATTGAGTTTGCTGGGCCATTCATGGACTCCATGTTTCTGATCACTGTGGATGCTCATTCAAAGTGGCTGGAGTTATACCAATGAAATCAACCACCTCAGCAAAGACTGTCTCCACTCCGAGGACTATCTTTTCCAGAAATGGCTTATCAAAACAGATTGTGAGTGACAACGGACCATAATACATGTCAGAAGAGTTCAGACTATTCAAGAAGAAAAATGGCATCAAACATTTCAAGTCAGCTCCTCACCACCCAGCAATGAATGGGTTAGCTGAAAGGTTTAGATTATGAAGACACGCAGTCCTCTTTTATTGTCATTTGGTAATGCATGCATTAAGAAATGATACAATATTTCATCTGATGTGATATCACAAAACACAAGACAAACCAAGACTGAAAAACTAAAACAATACCATAACTTGATGAACAACAGTCCATGGCACAGTAAAAAGTTCAAAGTTTCTCAAATGTCCCACATCTCACGCAAACGGGAGAAGGAAGAAAAACTCTCCCTGCCATGCCCGACCACAGTCCAACTCTGAGTCGTCTGAAAAATTCGAGCTCCGATCAGCCCTCCGAGTACTGAGCACCATCTCTATCTGAACGATTTGACCTCAATCTCGGTCACCAGCAGCAGGCAAAGCCAGGGATTTTGGGGCCTTGTCTCAGGAAGATTTCTCGATCGCGCAGTAACAACGGCAGTGAACTGGCGTTTCAGAAATTTCTCCAGATGTTCCTCTGTGCTTTCACGTCTGTCTCCATCAAATCAAAATTGTCCACGGCCTCTATTTAACAGATACGATATCATTTTCACTGGGGGGGCAGCGTGCGCGTGGCGCGCTGCTGTCTCCTCCTCCCGCCGATTTCTTGTCCAGACCTTCAGGAAATCTATTAAAGCTATGTAAAAGGAGGCCATTTCTCTACAGCACAAAGTAGACAACTTCCTTTTTGTATATCGGAACTCTGTTTAAGTAAAAACAAATCAAACATTTGCAATGCTGTTCATGAGCGGGAACCTGAGATCTCACATACAGCTCCTGAAACCAGATCTACAGAGAGAAGTGCAGAATAAATAGTTCAGCCAGTTCCCAAGTGAATCAGCAAGGAGTTTTGACGTTCGACAAAATATCCTAGCTCATGAATACTGAGAAGACGAGTGGTGACCCGGTAGAACGGCTATAAGAACTAGAACATTGATGTACACAGTGGATGTTGGAGATCAGATATGGAGATGTCGTGTGGACCAAATACTGGATTCGCAGCCAAAGATCACATCTGGGTTGTCTGCATTCAACAAGATGGACACATTCAATCCACAGGATTTACTTGTCAGTGATGATCATGTCACTAACAGCAACATGACACTTGCAACAGAGAAAGCTGACTTTGAGAAGACACCTCTCAAATCTGATTCCACTCCACAGGTCCAGACGTGCTATCCAGAAGGAAACAGAGGGCCACCTAAAAGACTGGGTCTTTAGTAAATTGAAGTTGGTTATGGACTGTTATTTAAGAAGAAAATGAATGAACCAAACACTGTTCTTGTCAAAGCATGTTTATTTGAATATTGTTTGTTCAAGGGAAATTAAATGTTTTGTTACTCTTACAGTTTTATGTTACATTACTCTAAAGGGGGAGTGTAATGTATGGAGCTATTTCTTTTAGTGCAATGATTCCCCTTAGCTCTAACCATTGACTGATAACTTACACATGCACATTGATTTGTTGCTCTCTCTGCTAAGTGAATATACATATTAACTTCTCCAGTGTGTCTTTATTTACTTCATATGTCATTGTACTGACATAATAATGTTGAAGTTGTATAAGACATTGTTGAGGCCAAGTCTGGACTATTGTGTGCAGTTTTGATCACCAATCTACAGGTCAGATGCAAATAAGGCTGAAATAGTACCGAAAAGTTTACAAGGCTTTCGCCGGATCTGGAGAACCTGTTATATGGAAAGATTGAATAGGTTAGAACTTTATTCCTTGGAACATGGAAGATTCAGAGGAGATTTGATAGAGGTATGCAAAATTATGAGGGGTATAGACAGGGTAAATGCAAACAGGCTTTTTTCCACTGAGTTTGGGTGGGACTCCAACTAGAGCTCATGGATTAAGGGTTAAAGGTGAAATGTTCAAGGGGAACATGAGGAGAAACTTCTTCACTAGGATGGTCATGAGAGTGTAGAACGATCCGTCAGCGTAAGGGGTGCATATGAACTCAATTTCAACATTTAACAGAAGTTCGGAAAGGTACATGGATGATAGGATTAGGGTGGCCAATGGCCCCGGTGCAGGTCAATGAGAGTAGGCAGTTTAAATGATTTGGCAAGGACTAGATGGGCCAAAGGGCCTGTTTCTGTGCCATACTTTTCAATGACAGCTGTTATGTTGAAATATCTGGGTGCTGGACAGTGCTAGGAAAGGTTAGGCTCAGTTTCAAATATTCCATTCATTTCAGTAACAAGCAACAAATACAAGAATGTTGTTAAGTTTTTGATAATTTGTATTCTTGTGAATTAGATATGGCAAAAAATAAGTTTTTTTTCTACTGTAATTAAATGTTTTTATAATTTTAAAGTATAATCATTTTAAAAACCAAAGACAGCTGCTAACATTTCAAACCCATAAATGTGTGATATACAGATAATGATTTAGATCCAAGGTAAACTGCAGATGTATCACTAAGCTATCACCATGGCATGCACTTTGATAGTTCAAATGTCCTTCCTGGCACTGCGCAGCCAATGGCGATCAGCGCAGTTGTGCCCTGTTGCATGCTGGGAGTTGTAGTCCAACACTAACAAGTTGACGTAGCCAGCGCTTTGAACGGACTATAACGCCTAGAATGGCGAGCTGTAGGCGCGCATGCGCATAACCAGTATTAGTAGGCGGATTTCGAGCGTCCTCTCCTGTTGCTAATGGTAACGGGAGGTGTAACTGACGTCGGAACAGAGGGGCGGGAATAACTGGTAGACAAGAGATAATAGAGGAACGGGGTGTTAACTATTCGGTGCTCGGAGGTTAAGTTAAATATCAACTTTGGTTCCAGATGCAGTTTGGGGACAGAATGTCGAGGGGCAGGTTTATTATCACCTTCATTAAAGGCAAACACAAAAGAGGGAAGGAAGGGGAAGCCCATGAGGAAAAGAAAGAATATTCCTGTAATTTTGGAGAAGAAATTGAAAGAGCTGAGACCTCCACCTCTATCAAATCCAGTGTATCAGGTGGGCTCTTTTAGGCATATTTATGTCAGCAAATATACTGACTTTTCGCTTGGGTACCAACCTTGCACTTGAGAGCACCAGTCAGTTGAAAATTCAGACTCCCCTCCAGAGGCTTGAGCATTAAATTAGTATTGTACAGTATTCCCTGTACCATACCCATCACTTGGCGGAATGTTACACTGAAACTCCTTGAATAAGGTTAAAAGAGTTCACTGTGTTGCTTTGAAAGAGAATGGTGACCTGGTCATTTTTTGGCATCAGCCCACGTTGCTTAAAATGGATAACTTCACAGCATATTAACCCAATAGTGCTTATAGTTACACACATCAAAGTTGCTGGTGAACGCAGCAGGCCAAGCAGCATCTCTAGGAAGAGGTGCAGTCGACGTTTCAGGCCGAGACCCTTCGTCAGCTGACGAAGGGTCTCGGCCTGAAACGTCGACTGCATCTCTTCCTAGAGATGCTGCCTGGCCTGCTGCGTTCACCAGCAACTTTGATGTGTGTTGCTTGAATTTCCAGCATCTACAGAATTCCTGTTGTTTAGTGCTTATAGTTATTTAGTATGCAAAATTAAACCAATTTCTGGCCATTTTGTGTGCAGTTTAACATTGATATTGGAAAATTATAATCTGAAAAGCTTCCTTCTGTCCTGATATTCTAAAGATGGCATTTTGCTTTCTGATTTACCATTCCAATTTATTAACGTGACCATCTTTATTTCAACTAAACCAGTTATTTGGTTCTGATGCTTTTAAGTGTCATTTCATCAGTACCTAATTATTGCCTGATATGTTAATTTTTTAAAAAATCTTTGTCTTTCTATTTCTGGTCTTTCTGTCTCTAGTTTGCTTTGTATGCTCAATATTGTGTTCCCTAATCTAATTTAACATAGCCTGGTTCAAAGTTGATGATGCTTATCAATGATTCTTTAACTACTTGGTTTAATAGGATACAGTGTTGCTAGCAATATTAATTTAGGATTCATATTTTCTGAAGCTGATGCTGTACTTTGCTGAAACTGAGCTGAATGTCTGCTCAAATGCTTGAATAAGCAAATGACTGAGCAGGAAAATCCATCCTATTATGTTTTAAGGTTATATGTACCTGCTGTATCTATCCCGTCCTTTGTGTTCGTCTGCATAAGTGATTTGATTAAAATGCCTCTTGTTTTGAACATGCTATGATCTTGAAGGGGGCTGTATTTTCTGCTTTTTTGTTCACATCAGTCTAACACACGGGCCAAGTGTGTCCAATAGCTGTTCATTATAGAACTCCCTATACATCTGACCCTATGACAGCCATTTGTGCTGGATATTTTCCAGAGTTTATTCTGCTTTGATTGTCTTGTTGCCTGGTGCTCTTAAAGAGAATGAAATTGACCAAAAGAGCTGAGTATATAATAAACTAGTTATATGCAATTATAACTCCAATTAGTACATTTTGTAGTTTAAATTGTTCTTAATTATCTTTGCTTATGGTGTTATAATCTTACAGAAATATTTTTGTTTGAAAGCTTACAATCTAAAAATGTAAACTATTTAATTTACACATTCTCTGCTCAGGCAATGGCTATTTTGTTTCTTTTGTAGGTTCAGGTATTTGCACTTTAGAAATTTCTCAACAGATTTATTATATTGAAGTAAAACTATTGCAGTATAGTTTTTAAGCATGTTTTCAATTATTATATCTGTATTTCATGTCTGGTCTGAAGGATATTTGAACGAGATCTTTGAAGGATGTTTGAATGACATCTTTAAAGGAAAAAGATATTTTGTTTGTTGAAAATATGACTGAAAGGCCTACATAGAGTTGAAAGGTTGTTTCCAGTAGTGGAGAGTCTAGGACCAGAGGGCAGACATCCCACCTCTCCCGGAAGTTCCGGGAGATTCCCGCATATGAATAGTGGCTCCCTGATGCCCGCAAATTATATACAATATCACAGAAATCAATTTTTTGAGAGTGAGTGAGGGAAAGCAAGAGAGAGAGCACGTGCGCGAGGAAGAGCGAGAGCAAGTAAGCGCGCGAGCGAGAGCGAAAGCAAGCGAGAGCGCGCAAGCGACCACGAGAGAGAGAGAGAGAGCGCGCCATGGCAGAGTGTTCCAAAAAAAATATAAACGTACGTCACCCCAGACTACCCTAAAGTGTACCCCTGCCTAATAGGGGCCAAAATAATGACAGTGTTGCTCACTGCACTGTTTGCAACAGTGACTTTTCTATTGCCCATGGTGGGTTAAGACTGTAAAAGACGTGTTGAGATGAGTTTGACAGGTGTCATTCATTCATTAGCATAGCTAACATTATTTAAATTAGCTGGCCAGCTGCTAAGGAACTACTCTATTGCAGACATCCCACCTCTCCCAGAAGTCTCCCGGAAGTCTCCCGCAAATTGATGGTGCTACCTCCCTGAAATGAGTTTTTGCAGGGTGGGATGTCTGAGAGGGCATTGCCTCAGGGTAAAAGGGCATCCCTTTAGAACCAGAAACAAGGAGGGTGATAAATCTGTAGAATTCACTGCCACAGATGGCTGTAGAGGCCAAATCATTGAGTATATTTAAAGCAGAGGTTGATGGGTTCTTGAGTCATAAAGGTATCAAAGGGAAAAGGCAGGAGAATGGGGTTGAAAGGGATAATAAATCAGCCCTGATGGAATGGCGGAGCAGACTCAATGAGTTGAATGTCCTAATTCTACTATGTATGTGATTTATGATCTTTTAAATGAGAAAGAGGTGTTGCAAAATTAAGGAAGGAGTCCATTACTGGGCATAAGAACCAAGAAAGGAATAACCACTCTTTTGTGAGTGTGTTACAGGTCTCCTATAGTCAATGAGAGACCCAGGAGTAGATATGTGGACAAATCACAAATCTGCTGTGCAAAAATAATAGGGCATTTCAACTCTCCTATATTAACTTAATAGCTTATCATGAGAGGCTTAGATGCAGAATTTTTCAAGTACTTCGAGAAGAGTTTTTTTAAGTCAGTACATACTGTAGATGGTCATATCTGAAAGGGGTCAGTAGTGGGTCTAATCTCTATGGGAGTATCAGTGGGCGATCAGTATTCACCATCATGGAAAAGAGCAAGTCGGGCAGTATATTTAGGAACTGCGCGTGCATAGTCCAGAGCAAAGGTTGTGGTAGTTACTTGAACAGTACCTTCTAGATTCAGTAGAAAATTATTTATTCCAATGGACAGTGGTCAGAAAGCAGATTATCAGAGTTTTATTGTGTATCAATTCTTTTCCCAAGTAGCAGGCAGTGGTTTGCCTCAGGAATCAGGACTTGGGCTCTAGCTGTTCACTATATATCAATGATTTCAATGAGGGAACAAAATGTAGCATCTGTAAATTTTCAGACATCACAATTTTGGGGTCCACGATGTGGTTGGATGGAGTTTATGGAGAGTGTGAAGAATGAGGAGGATACAGATAGGTGATTTAGACCAGTTGTGTTAATGGATGTATGCATGGCAGACGAAGCTTGATGAGGATAAGTAAGAGTTTATCCACTTTCTTTCTAAATCTGCAAGATGACTGAATGTTGATAAATTTGTGGAAAAGGGAAGGTGCAACAAAAATATGCTTGTATACCAGTTACTAAATACAAGTGTTGAGATACAGCAAATAGTTAGGAAGACGTTGACCTTCATTGCAGGAAGATTTGTGTAGAAGCATGGACATCTTGCTGCATCTGTATGCAGTCTTAGTTAGATACATCTGGATTTTGTGTACCATTGTGCTTTATTTGAGGAAGGATATTCTTGCTGTGGAGGCAGTTCCATAAGTGTTTATTGGGCTGCTGCTGATGCTTGGACTGACTCATGAATGGAGGATTTATAGGTTAGCAAATACACAAAATGCTGGAGGAAGTCAGCAGGCCAGGCAGCATCTATAGAAGAAGTAAATTTGACATTTTGGGCCAAAAGGTTTCGGCTGAAAACGTCAATTGCACTTTTTTCCATAGATACTGCCTGGCCTGCTGAGTTCCTCCAGCATTTTCCATGTATTGCTTTGATTTCCAGCATCTGCAGATTTTCTCTTGTTTGTAATTGATATGCTAGGCCCATTTTCAATAGTGCGTAAATGAATAGGAATTTCATTGGAAGCAATTTTTAAAAATATAAGATGACAAGATACAGGGAAAATGTTTCAAATGGCTGTAAAGTTCTGAACTGGTAGTCATGCCTCAGATATGCCATTTAGAACCAAAATCAAGAGAATTCAAGGGCAATGAACCTGTGGAATTATTTACACAGATGCAGTGAAAGCAATGGTTTGAATATATTCAGGAAAGAGGTGAATATACTTATTTTCCTATGCCAAATGGACCAGGGATATAGAGAGAAAGTGCAACAGGATCCTAAACATTATAATCAGTTCTGATTGTTCTGGATGATTAATCAGGTCCAAAGGGCTAAGTAATGCACACTTCCTATTATCTGTTGTGTTTTGTAACTCCAAACCACAAAATTAATTGAAAGGAAAACAAGAGAGCTGGTAATGTAAGTCTAACTTAGTTTATATATAACTACACATTCTCTCTCTCCCTCTCCCTCTCCCTCTCCCTCTCCCTCTCCCTCTCCCTCCCCCTCTCCTCCTCTCTCCCCCTCTCCCCCCTCCCCCTCCCCCTCCCCATCTCCCTCTCTCTCTCTCCCTCTCGTACACAGTCAGCATCTTGGGTCCTGTCTGGTGTGATAGACCCCTGCTTTTATTGCTCTTGTGCTCAGCACCTTTTCTTGTGCAGCCATGAGCAGCGCCTCTGTGTTGTCCCTCAGCCCTGCCGTTTCCAGCCATTGGTAGGACTTTCTTATGCCAGCCACCTCTGATATCTGGCGATGGTCCATCCTGTGCAGTGGCTTGTCCTGCCATGGCCTTTGGTCGTTTGGTTCTGTTTCACCCACTTCCATTTCCATATCCCTTGTCTGTTGTCTGAGGTATTCTCCCAGCAGGTCATACTTAGGGGCCAACTTCCTGACATACTCATGGATGTTTCACATTTCTTCTAGGACTGTGGTCTTGACACTTCCAAGTCCCTATCCTCCTTTATTTCAGTGAGTTTATAGTCGCTCGATGTTGGACTTCGGATAGAATCCTCCATGTAATGTTGGTAGACTCTGGGTCTTGATGTCAGTGGCTTCCAGTTCATTCCTTGGCCAGCACACTATTGCAGCTGGGTATTAGATGACTTGTAGAACAAATATGTTGATGGCTCTTATCTTGTTCTTCCCATTCAGTTGGATTTTTAGCATCTGTCTCACTCTTTGGATGAACTTGGATGTTGCAGCCTTCTTTGTGTCCTCGTCTTGGCTTCTATACGCCTGCAGGATCCCCAGGTATTTGTAGCTGTCCTGTACATCTGGCATGTGGCCTTCAGGTAACTCCACTCCATCAGTCTTGATGAGTTTGCCTCTTTTCACAACCATCTGGCTGTACTTTTCCAGTCCAAGTGATATCCCGATATCTCCCTGTACACCCTTGTCAAGTGGATTAGTGAGTCAATGTCTCTTTCATTTCTGGCATACAGCTTGATGTCATCCATGTACAGGGGGTGGCTGATGGTCACTCCACTCTTGAACCTGTATCCATATCCACTCTTAGAGATGATCTGTCTGAGGGGGTTCAAGCCTTTGCAGAACGACAGTGGGGATAGTGCATCACCCTGGTATATTCCACATCTGATGGTCACTTGTGCTATTGGCTTTGAGTTTACTTCTAGCATTGTCTGCCCATGGCCCATTGAGTTTTTGATGAAGGTCCTTAGTGTCTTATTGACCTTGTACGGAGACAGGCATTCCAGGATTCATGTGTGGGGCATTGAGCTGTATGTTTTCTGGTAGCCGATCCAGGCTGTGCTTAGGTTGGTTTGCCTGGTCTTGGAATCTCACATAACTGCTTTGTCTACCAGTAGTTGGTGCTTGGAGCTTCACAGCATCGGGGTCTGGGGTTCAGATCCTGGTGGTGGTGGCCCATTAGGGGTTTTGGGCTGGAGGCCTCATGCTTACGCTATTTCTGCCCAGAAAACCTCCAGATGAGAGTGACAAGAACAAAATCAAGAAGTCATTTCGGTTCGGATGTCGCCTGGATTAACGGGGTTCATGCCAATGGTTGGGGAACCAGGACCATCTGCTGAGAAATTGGCTACTGCAACAAATCATAAATGAACGAGACTACATGAATTAATGGAATGCTCCCTCAGTGCCAATCCACATGAAAGAGGATACATCAATCATTCAGGCCTAAAGATTTAATCACTGTGGAGGATTTCTTACTTTTGTGGATTAACATCTTTCCTGGCAAGGGAGGTCACTCTATATGGCAGGTGAGACTTATGACTGTGTAAGCAATCTCCGGTTCTGGGGCTTCCTCCATGATGGTTGTAGGAGTGACTCTGAGACTGCAGGAAGTGGTTCTGACCATTCTGGGCACCTTTCTTCTTTTCCCTCTTCTAGTTTGTGCATCTTGATCTTGGGAAGGTTTGTTTAGTTGATTGGAGTATTCTCTGATTAATCCTCCTATTGCTTGTTTTACAATCTGAATCTCTTCTTGGTTTCCTCATCCACAACATCATCTGACGAATACCCTTTTTCCACATTTCCATTGACTCCTTTATTTTTGGCCTTCCATTCACCCAGTTGGGCTCTAGTCTTTGCATCTACTTTTACACGCAGGTGTTTGCCTCCCACTTAAGGTTCATGCAATAATTTTAATGCACACAGAATAGATTCTGGTTCTTTATCCTCACAAAAGCCAAGTGCTTGCAACTTTCCTGAAGCTCCTTGAATTCTCTTCCAGCCTAAAATGAAGCCACATTTTACAAGTAACTGTCTGAGGCTTTTATATATGTGCTACCTACAAAAACTATTGTAGTTGGACGATTGCTTTTGTCATTTTCATGTTTCCTCTGGGCAACATGGTTCTTCTTTAGTCCAGTATGCTTTCCAACCAGAGGCACAGAGGTAGGCAGCTACATGGTACATGTTGTACAGCGTAGAGACAGATCAGGTGTGGCATCATCCAGTGCCTTTCTTAATTCACTTTCTTTTGACCCTGTTGCAGGGCATGTGGCATGCAAGTGGTGACTGGATCTCTAATCAAACTGTAGTTGTCTCAGACACTTGCATCCCCACAATGCTAGCCCTCCAGTTTTTACCACATACCACATTACCACAATGTGGCTTGTTGGCTGTTGTATTTCACTGTTACAAATTTCATTCCCACAGGAGTTACCTTTTTTCCAGTATAAGTTCTTAGCTGGATATCTGCAGGCTTCAGTTCAGGATCTTTGAAATGCTGTGCGAACTCATTTTGTGAAATAACTGAAACAGCTAAACCAGTGTCCAATTCCATTTTAATTAATTTGCCATTTGCCTTGGATGTAAGCCATATTGCTTGTCTGTTGTTAATTTTCACACTGTAAATCTAAAGGCTATACAGTTCTGTGTCACTCTCATGATCAGATTTTTTCATTAACGGCATGCAGATTAGTCCTGTTTATGAAATTGCAACTTGATTTTTAAGCTTTTTCTCTTCTCTCAGCAGTCCATTTCTTTTTGTCTAGCAACATGCTCTTTGTTGCTTTTTCTGCAAATTTCGCCTCTCAACATGCATCGGTCTGATGTATATGAGCCCCTGCCACAACAGTAACACAATTTGTTTGGCCGGGTTGGTTTCTGTTCAGATGTTGCAATTTTGTTCATGCTCACTTTCATTCCTGACTACAACTCAATTGCATCTCTGTCTGTTGCTTCCATTACTGCAGTTATTTCAATTGTTCTTTTAAATGTATCTTATGCTTCAGTTAGGAACCATTTTTGAATGCTTCCTTCTAAGATTCAGCAAACTAAACAACCTCTCAGTGCATCATTAAGTCCATCTCTGAACTGACAATGCTCAGACAATTTCTTCAATTCAGTCATGTATGCTGAAATAGACTCCCTTCTAATTCCCCTTATGAATTCTAAAGCGTTCTGCAATCAACAATGGTTTTGGCTCTGAATATTCCTGCTTTACTTTCAGCAGAGCCCATTTCAGCTGGTTTGGTTGGGTCAGTTAAACTTCGAAGCTGTGCATCGTGGTGTGCATTTTTTTTTACCCGACCATTTCTTGGGGCGCTTTTATTAACACAAACATCTCGCTGCACTTCAACAGGTTTCATTTAAAACTTCCTCATCGTCACTGTTATGTTTTGTAACTCCAAAACATAAAATTAATTGAAGGGAAAACAAGAAAGCCAGAAATATGAGTCTAACTTAGTTTTTTTTTACTTTAAGCGAGGCTTGTATGTATCATGTGGTAGTGTGATGACGTATGCCATTCACGTACTTCGTACATATAACCATAATAAATTATTTAAGCAACAAAGAATGCTTGCTCAAACAATATATTTACAATATCACTCAAATATTACTGATACATTAAATACACAACATTATTGATGCTTCCAAGGCATTTAAAATTTATCTGAAAAAATCTCCTACCTCTGCATGTTTGCTTTTCTATGTTCTTTTCAAGATTGTGAAACCTTTTAAATCTAAGCTGATTTTACCACCCAGGTAAAATCATGTTCCAATGAAATTCTGCAATGTTGTTATGCTATTAAAGAAAATACCTGAAATTTATTGATAATTAGAGGACTACAGCAAAAACTATTGAAATGCATTTACAAAATCATGTAATTTTTCTGTCCAATTCAGCCCATAAAGTAGATCAATCCCATCCATTCCATTCTTTCTTTTTTTTTAAATAGCTCTGCAAATTCTTTCTCAAGTATCA